>NC_091342.1:18006065-18138565 GCF_038502225.1 Cherax quadricarinatus
CTCAAAGGCAATGGGACCGGATAACATCTCTCCATGGGTCCTGAGAGAGGGAGCAGAGGCGCTATGTGTACCCCTAACAACAATATTCAATACATCTATCGAAACAGGGAGATTGCCTGAGGCATGGAAGACAGCAAATGTAGTCCCAATCTTTAAAAAAGGAGACAGACATGAAGCACTAAACTACAGACCAGTGTCACTGACATGTATAGTATACAAAGTCATGGAGAAGATTATCAGAAGAAGAGTGGTGGAGCACCTAGAAAGGAATGATCTCATCAACAGCAGCCAACATGGTTTTAGGGACGGGAAATCCTGTGTCACAAATCTACTGGAGTTCTATGACATGGTGACAGCAGTAAGACAAGAGAGAGAGGGGTGGGTGGATTGCATATTCTTGGACTGCAAGAAGGCGTTTGACACAGTTCCGCACAAGAGATTAGTGCAAAAACTGGAGGACCAAGCAGGGATAACAGGGAAGGCACTACAATGGATCAGGGAATACTTGTCAGGAAGACAGCAGCGAGTCATAGTACGTGGCGAGGTGTCAGAGTGGGCACCTGTGACCAGCGGGGTCCCACGGGGGTCAGTCCTAGGACCAGTGCTGTTTCTGGTATTTGTGAACGACATGACGGAAGGAATAGACTCTGAGGTGTCCCTGTTTGCAGATGACGAAGTTGATGAGAAGAATTAACTCG
The DNA here is from genome assembly GCF_038502225.1 of Cherax quadricarinatus. Lineage (NCBI taxonomy): Eukaryota > Metazoa > Arthropoda > Malacostraca > Decapoda > Parastacidae > Cherax > Cherax quadricarinatus. The sequence goes on from NC_091342.1 coordinate 18,006,764, forward strand.
ATCGAAGACCAGGCAGAACTACAAAGGGATCTGGACAGGCTGCAGACCTGGTCCAGCAAATGGCTCCCGGAGTTCAATCCCACCAAGTGCAAAGTCATGAAGATTGGGGAAGGGCAAAGAAGACCGCAGACGGAGTACAGTCTAGGGGGCCAGAGACTACAAACCTCACTCAAGGAAAAAGGTCTTGGGGTAAGTATAACACCAAGCACATCTCCTGAAGCGCACATCAACCAAATAACAGCTGCAGCATATGGGCGCCTAGCAAACCTCAGAACAGCATTCCGACACCTTAATAAGGAATCGTTCAGGACCCTGTACACCGTGTACGTTAGGCCCATATTGGAGTATGCGGCACCTGTTTGGAACCCACACCTAGCCAAGCACGTAAAGAAACTAGAGAAAGTGCAAAGGTTTGCAACAAGACTAGTCCCAGAGCTAAGAGGTATGTCCTACGAGAAGAGGTTAAGGGAAATCAACCTGACGACACTGGAGGACAGGAGAGATAGGGCGGACATGATAACGACATACAAAATACTGAGAGGAATTGACAAGGTGGACAAAGACAGGATGTTCCAGAGATTGGACACAGTAACAAGGGGACACAGTTGGAAGTTGAAGACACAGATGAATCACAGGGATGTTAGGAAGTATTTCTTCAGCCACAGAGTAGTCAGTAAGTTGAATAGTTTGGGAAGCGATGTAGTGGAGGCAGGATCCATACATAGCTTTAAGCAGAGATATGATAAAGCTCACGGTTCAGGGTGAGTGACTTAGTAGCGACCAGTGAAGAGGCGGGGCCAGGAGCTCGGACTCGACCCCAGCAACCTCAACTAGGTGAGTACTAGGTGAGTACACACACACACACACACACATCTTGTACTCAGTCAGAACACACAATCGCCTTCTACTATCAGAAGTCACAATCGCGGGTGACAGTCAGGAAGGCAATCAGGTTACAATCGACCGCCAGGGAGATACCCATCAGGACGAAGTACCCAGTCAAGCCAATGCGAGAGGTGGTGATTACTTCGAGGGTGGGAGTGGGAGGGTGGGAGTCGGTGGGTGGGTGGGTGGTCCAGGGAGGAGGCTCTGGTTTGTGGGTATGTTGATAGGAGTAGGGGTGGGATAGGATGGTAGGGGGAGAGGAGGGGTGAGTGGGAAGGGCGTTGCTGATGGGCGGGGAAGCCGAAGAGAAGTTGATGGGGGGATGAGAAGTTGTGGGTGGATATGCGGAGGCTGTGAGACACTGAGTGGGTGTCTGGGGTGATGTGGGTTGGACACTGTGGGTGGAACACCAACAGTTTGATGGGTCACGCTAGCAACGCTGGTACCTACACAAACAGCACTGCAGTTCTCTCGTGTGTTACAGTTCGTTGGTTTCTGCACGATCTATGACTAGAAATAACATGTATTATATTATGTTAAGTCAAATTAATATAAATGAACTTGTATTTGCAAACAAGTAGCAGAAGCCTTACTTCTAACAGATATCTAACAGACCTCAAACAATACGTCTAGCAGACCTCAAACAATACGTCTAGCAGACCTCAAACAATACGTCTAACAGACCTCAAACAATACGTCTAACAGACCTCAAACAATACGTCTAACAGACCTCAAACAATACGTCTAACAGACCTCAAACAATACGTCTAACAGACCTCAAACAATACGTCTAACAGACCTCAAACAATACGTCTAACAGACGTGTCGTAGTCTCTTACAGCGCTGGTATCCCCACGCACTCTGAAGTTTCGATATTAGCAGACAGGTCCAAGAGAGATATGATAAGGACGTACAAGAGTGGTGAGGAAGTGGAACAGCCTGAAGAGTTTTAAGAATAGGTACGATAAGGTTCACCAAGCCAGGAGAAAGAGTGAATCCAGTAATAAAGTTGACAGGGGAGGGGGGCAGGAGCTGTGAATAGACTGCTACGACCACAAGTAGGTGACCGCTTGCCAACACACACACACACACACACACACACACACACACAATCTGGAGAGTAAAGTTCTTGGCGCAGGGAAAGAGTGGACCTAGCGAAGAGGCGAGGCCAGGAGCTATGACTCGACCCCTTCAGCCACAAATAGGTACTGCAGGTGGGTACATACACTGACACACAAACGAGGGCAGAAATACGACCACAGGAAACAGCAACGACCATAGTGTTTTCCGTGGGCGTCTCCTCGGCACATTGAGAACTTCCTAGGGTTCAACAAGACACCTCCAGCCCTGCACTACCTCACCTGTTTACACCCCAGTAAGCACCTCCACCCCAGTGGTTTGCCACCATCAGTGGCCGTGCTGGACGAGGCTTCGCAGCTGCAAATTCCAAATTCCCGTCAGCGTCTTCCTCTCCGCAAGTCAATTGGCGTTGGTGTTCAGTGGTCAGTCGTCAGTGTTCAGTGGTCAGTCGTCACGTGAGGTCACAGACCCTGAGCTGCTTTGGGGATTAGCGTGGACGGTTACAAAGCATGGCTTGCTTCTGCAGTGTTTTAAAATCTGAGGTTGGAGAGTTGAAGGAGGAGGTCTTGCTTCTCCAGGAGGAGATTAGGAGGCTGAAGGTCCACCTCAATGGGCCTGGGAGAGAGTGTGAGGTGGTTGGAGATGTGGGGAATGAGGCTTCTAGCAGTGGGGTGCAGTCTGTCTCTCACTGTGAGGAGGCTGTAGGTGGGGAGGTAGCAACGGCTACCAGCAGTGAGGTGCAGTCCAGCACCTGCTACAAGTGGCGAGTTGTTCACAGTAATGGGAGGCGCATCAGAGTAAGGAAAGTTAAGAGTGAAGATCTGAAGGTAGGAAATCGCTTCTCTGTTCTCCAGGATGAATGTACTTCAGTGGCCAGTGAAGGTAAGGGTACTACTGCCCCTGCTAATGAAGGTAAGCGCATTCTTGTGGTTGGTGACTCTCAGGTAAGATATGTTGACCGTGCTTTTTGTAATAGGAATAAGAAGATGAGAGATAGAGTGTGCTTCCCTGGAGCTGGTGTTGGGGACATTGTCAACAGGCTGGATAATATCATGTCAGGTAATGGGAACAAGCCCATTATCTGTCTCAGTGCTGGTGGAAATGATATTGGGAAGGGTAGGAGAGAAGAGCTGCTAGATAAGTACAGGTCAGCTATAGATTTCATTAAGTCTAAGGGAGGGATCCCAATCATATGTAGCATCTTGCCTAGAAGGGGAGTAGGAAATGAATGGTTGTCTAGGGCAATTGGTGTAAATTGCTGGCTAGACAGATACTGCAAGGAACTTGCAATCCCATTCATTGACAACTGGAACAACTTTTATGGCAAACATGATATGTATGCAAGGGATGGGGTACATCTCTCTGGGGCAGGGGTGGTAGCACTTGCAGACTCGATTGAGAAGGCCATTGGTGAAATGCCTATGATTTTAAACTGATGGAAGATAGAGGTATGGGTGTGTGTGGGAAACAAGCAGGTTGCAACACTAGGGTTGGAAACAGTAAATGTATAAAAGGCATTCAGCATGAAGTTATAAATAAAGACAATAGAACAGGTCAGCAAACAAAGGGGGACAGCAGAGGGCAGCAAGGGACTAGCTCCCTTAAGGTTTACTATACTAATAGCAGGAGTGTTAGAAATAAGATAGATGAGCTAAGATTAATTGCAAGTGCAGGAAACATAGATATTATTGCTATAACAGAGACCTGGCTCAATCTGAAAAATAGAGAGATGCCCTCTGAATGTCACATACAAGGCTATAAATTATTCCACACTGACAGGGTCAACAGGAAAGGTGGTGGAGTAGCGATGTATGTCAGAGACAATTTAAATTGTTGTGTTAGACAAGATATTAAATTAGAAGCGTCAGCCACTGAATCTGTTTGGTTACAGCTTCTCGAGGGCCGAGAAAAACTAATTTTGGGTGTGATTTACAGGGCCCCAAATCTTGATAGGGAGTGCAGTAAACTTCTATGGGACGAAATTCGTAAGGCATCTACATACGAAAATGTTGTGCTAATGGGAGATTTCAACTATAGACAGATTGACTGGAGCAATTTGACAGGAAATTTAGAGTCGGGTGACTTTCTTGATACGATCCAGGATTGCTTTTTAAAACAGTTTGTGACAGAGCCAACTAGGGGAAATAACCTCCTTGACTTGGTTCTTGCCAGTAGGGAAACACTAATTAATAATCTTGAGGTTAATGATGAGCTTGGGGAGAGTGATCACAAATCACTCAGTTTTAACATATCATGGAATTCCCCTAATAATGGCAATCTAGTCTCCGTCCCTGACTTTCGCTTGGCTGATTTCATAGGACTGAAAAATTACTTAGGTGGGCTGAACTGGAATGACCTGACTAAGGGTCAGGTAGGTGGTGATGGTTGCCGATATGATGCTTTCCAGGGCATAGTTCTAGCTGCTCAGTCAAATTATGTTCCAAATAGGGAAATCAGATCAAACAAAATTGATCCTAAATGGATGAACAATAGATTAAAATATCTGATTGGTCAAAAGAGAGGCATATATAGGCAAATCAAAAGAGGAGAGGGGCAATTAAGAAATCGATATATTCAGTTAAAGAGAGAAATAAAAAAGGGAATTAGAAAAGCAAAAAGAGATTATGAGGTTAAAGTTGCAAGAGAATCGAAGACTAACCCAAAAGGATTCTTTCAGGTATACAGAAGTAAGATCAGGGACAAGATAGGCCCACTCAAAAGTTCCTCGGGTCAGCTCACTGACAGTGATAAGGAAATGTGTAGAATTTTTAACACATACTTCCTCTCAGTTTTTACACAGGAGGATACCAGCGATATTCCAGTAATGATAAATTATGTAGAACAGGACGATAATAAACTGTGCACCATTAGGGTCACAAGTGACATGGTCCTTAGGCAAATAGATAAATTAAAACCTAACAAATCCCCAGGCCCTGATGAACTGTATGCAAGGGTTCTAAAGGAATGTAAAGAGGAGCTTAGCACACCTTTGGCTAATCTTTTCAACATATCACTACAAACTGGCATGGTGCCAGATAAGTGGAAAATGGCAAATGTGATACCTATTTTCAAAACAGGTGACAGGTCCTTAGCTTCGAACTATAGACCAATAAGCCTAACCTCCATAGTGGGAAAATTTATGGAATCAATAATTGCCGAGGCAGTTCGTAGCCACCTTGAAAAGCATAAATTAATCAACGAATCTCAACATGGTTTTACAAAGGGGCGTTCCTGCCTTACGAATTTATTAACTTTTTTCACTAAGGTATTTGAGGAGGTAGATCATGGTAATGAATATGATATTGTGTATATGGACTTCAGTAAGGCTTTTGACAGGGTCCCACATCAGAGACTATTGAGGAAAATTAAAGCACATGGAATAGGAGGAGAAATTTTTTCCTGGATAGAGGCATGGTTGACAAATAGGCAGCAGAGAGTTTGCATAAATGGGGAGAAATCAGAGTGGGGAAGCGTTACGAGCGGTGTTCCACAGGGGTCAGTGTTGGGCCCCCTGCTGTTCACAATCTACATAAACGACATAGATGAGGGCATAAAGAGCGACATCGGCAAGTTTGCCGATGACACCAAAATAGGCCGTCGAATTCATTCTGACGAGGACATTCGAGCACTCCAGGAAGATTTGAATAGACTGATGCAGTGGTCGGAGAAGTGGCAGATGCAGTTTAATATAGACAAATGCAAAGTTCTAAATGTTGGACAGGACAATAACCATGCCACATATAAACTAAATAATGTAGATCTTAATATTACGGATTGCGAAAAAGATTTAGGAGTTCTGGTTAGCAGTAATCTGAAGCCAAGACAACAGTGCATAAGTGTTCGCAATAAAGCTAATAGAATCCTTGGCTTCATATCAAGAAGCATAAATAATAGGAGTCCTCAGGTTGTTCTTCAACTCTATACATCCTTGGTTAGGCCTCATTTAGATTATGCTGCACAGTTTTGGTCACCGTATTACAGAATGGATATAAATTCTCTGGAAAATGTACAAAGGAGGATGACAAAGATGATCCCATGTATCAGAAACCTTCCCTATGAGGATAGACTAAGGGCCCTGAAACTGCACTCTCTGGAAAGACGTAGAATTAGGGGGGATATGATTGAGGTGTATAAGTGGAAGACAGGAATAAATAAAGGGGATGTAAATAGTGTGCTGAAAATATCTAGCCTAGACAGGACTCGCAGCAATGGTTTTAAGTTGGAAAAATTCAGATTCAGGAAGGATATAGGAAAGTACTGGTTTGGTAATAGAGTTGTGGATGAGTGGAACAAACTCCCAAGTACCGTTATAGAGGCCAGAACGTTGTGTAGCTTTAAAAATAGGTTGGATAAATACATGAGTAGATGTGGGTGGGTGTGAGTTAGACCTGATAGCTTGTGCTAACAGGTCGGTTGCCGTGTTCCTCCCTTAAGTCAATGTGACCTGACCTGTTAGGTTGGGTGCTTTGGCTTAAGCCGGTAGGAGACTTGGACCTGCCTCGCATGGGCCAGTAGGCCTTCTGCAGTGTTCCTTCGTTCTTATGTTCTTATGTTCTTATGGAAGGAAGCTTTCAGATACCTCTGGCTTTTTTTGACACCTCTATCGTCTCTTGGGCTTCCTTTGGTCTCCATTGTGGCCCATTCGATGCAATTGTTGCTCCATTATTCTGTCCTGTCCAACGCCATTATTCATTTCCCTCAATTATCTCTGCCCAGCTTGGAAAATGTTTCATATCCTTTTTTTGTGAGGAGCCGGAGGAAGGGGGTAGAAGGGAGGGCCAAGGGAAGGAGAGATATGGAATGGGAGGGGCAATGGGAGGGAGGATGGGGAGGGAGGGAGGATAGGGAGGGAGGATAGGGAGGGAGGAGAACAGAACAGAGAAAATGGGAAGGCAGCCACGAAATTCTCCTTTGGTGTCATATTCATTAATCTGTTCTTCTCTAACTGAACAAGTTATTTTTTCTGTCCTGATTTTTCTTAAGTAATAAAATTTGTGTGGATGTAGTGTTCGTTCAATGCTTGGATGTCTTATACACGTGTTTGTAAACACGTGTTCATAAACATGTGTTTGTACTAGACAAACTTCTACCGTGGAACACAATTTTATCTGTATTGTAGACGTTTCACCATCCAGTCTCTATCAATACAAATTCAAGGACATAATGGGTAGACTGTAGAACTATATACAAAAGACGAGGTAATCAGTCCCTCAGCCTAGAAGTAGGCGAAAAGTACCATAGTCTCCAAGACTACAGTGTTTAGTTCTTCAGCTTCAACGCTGGTGAAGCTGAAGAGGGAGAGCGAGACTACTTTAGGCTTCGTCTGTATGATCCTTCGTCTGCAGAAGGGTCATACAGGTCGCAACTCACCAAGACACTAGCCAGCATGGATATTATTATTGTTTAAAAACTCAAAAGAGTAAGCTATCATATATATACACAGAGATAAACTCTTCTTGGAGTATATACAATGACATGCAAGCTTCTCAGTCTGAATACACAGATGTACAGCTTTCGGTAAATTTACACTAAGAGATGCATTCCTCCTAGTGTATGTGCAGAGAGAGGCATACTTCTCGGTGTATATACAGCAAATAAAATACACAAAAAAATAGGCGGCATGCTCAAGTAGACGACCAGGGTAACACTTTTTTCTCACGGAAGCTAAGTTAAATCGGTTATATACCTTACTAAGGGAACCCTATAAAAATTCTTATTCCATAAAGGATCCAATTGACGTTATTCTCTTCGTACCTTGGCACGTACCTGGCCGATGTAACAGTAATTAAAATATTAATACACAAGTAACTAACTTCAAGAATTCAAACCGCTCGACGCTGTCCTTGGAGCCAGAGATCTCAACGCTAGATGTTAGAGTGATCCTTGTGCAGGGGTGTGTGTATATATATATATATATATATATATATATATATATATATATATATATATATATATATATATATATATATATATACGATCCAGATGTTTAGCTTAAATCATCTGGATCACCCCACTGTGTATGTGGCAGAGGGAGGCGGTGACCTGACCAATGACGGCGGGTCCATCAGAGGTCAGGGTCGGCCCCCAGGGGGCAGTAAACAGCTTACTGTAGCAATTAAGAGCCAATACTAATTGGTAATTACCCTCTCAGTAGCTGAACCTCGAACCAGCCCAGTAAGGTCTTGTCTTCTCTGCACGGATATTAAGCATCCAGCTTGGTTTATACGGTCTTAAGTAATGTAAACAGCTAATGGTTTATGTGTTCGGGCTTATGGTTTTTGAGAGGCATTAGGTATCATGGATGGAAGATGAAGGGAGCATTTAAGAGGGTTGCCGGGTTAGGGTGATGAATGAGAGGAATCATTGTTGTGACTCCCTAACGAGGGTGTTTGGTTGATGTGGAATTAAGTGGATTAGAAGTTGTCCCACCCACCTCTACACTGTTTCTTGACCTACTCCTGTCTAGTATGACAGAGTGTCCTAGGAAGAGGGACAACAGTAAAGGTGTCATTTTACGGGCTAATCGTCTAAAGTCAAATACACCTTTTAAAAAAAAAAAAAACTCTAACCACGCCAATTCGACCATTCCTAACAGCCACATACGTCAATTTAAAAGTGAGCACTTCGTCCGCTCGTTAGCGGTTAGTTATTGACTTTACTGGAGTTCCTACAGGTAATTTAGCCTAAGCTCCATGTGAAATAATGACCTCTAATAGGAGGCTGTCGTAACAAAATGGTACCATTGTTACCCTTAACCATGCATGGGGGAAGATTTTATTCATGGGGAAGCGCTCAAAACGTAGGGGTCATACATCGCCTGAGGAATGGATGGTAACCAGGCTTCACCCGAGGTAGGAAAGAGAAGCTCCAACTCCTCGGATCATTCTCTCAATATACCTTACAATCACACATTTCAACAATATCTCACATTAACATAACACATAAATTACAAAAAAAAATCGACGTTTTTAACTACCTGGAGTCTGCTGGGAGAGCATCCCGGGGGCCAACGCCCCCGCGGCCCAGTCCTTGATCAGGCCTCCCGGTGGATCATGGCTTGATCAACCAGGCTGTTATTGCTGTCCGTACGTAGTCCAACGTACGAACCACAGCCCGTCTGACGAGATACTAACTTTAGTATGAGAAACAAGACAAAATTTGAATACAAAATAATGATAGCATGAAAATAAAGAAATTTTACGCATAAGAGAGCCGGTGAAGCAATCTGAACTGTATTTTAAAGTATCATAGGCATCAATATCGTTTATTCTCTGCTGCATCTTTTTCAAGATTCAGTTTTTCCTAGAGGATTGTACTAATAGCCAAGAGGATCCAGAGGTGCCACCAGAAGAATGCTGTTGATGGTGATAGCTGAAGGTACTGGGAAGATGGATCCAACAGCATTTTGATGGGACTTATATACCTGCTAGAGTGCTATCATCCAGGTTTCAAATATGAAATTCACAGATCAATCTGGCTGTAAGTTCCTTTGTAGCTTCGCAGAAGAGGAATGGGACAAGTGGATCTTCCTGCTGGACGCTTCCTGAGTCAAATCTTTGTTGTAACCAGCTGAAACAAATGGAAAAAAAATAGGGAAAAAGTTCTCGATCGGCTCCCAAAACCATATTTTTTCAGAATGTATTCTCAGGATCTAGATTAAATACTGTCTTATCTTCGGTTAGGTCCCTGATGTAAGCTCTTGTTGCAACAGTTACTGTTTCACTGCTGTGAGAGATCCCATAGCCAGGTTGGATGTGGTGACGTGTACTTAGCTCTGTGAAGACCTGTTTGTGTGCTCTCTGCGAATCTGAACCAGGATGCCCTCTCTTGAGCAACTTTACCAGCAGCTGAGAGAAGAGCTCAGAGTTGCTAAGATGGAGATACGGCGATTAACGGAGGAGAACAAGAGGATTCGTAGTAATCCTCCTGTTATGAGTCCCCAGGTTAAGAGGGGAGCTTGGTCAGTGGCCGGGCAACATGGAACCAAGCTGAAGATCAAGAAAATGGTTGGAGAGGCAGAAACAACGAGAAACCAGAAGACTACCGTGGAAACTTCCAACCCATTCTCGGTGCTACCCGACGAATGTGAGGGTTCTACTGGGAATGCCACAATGAGCACCAAAGAAGCATTGGCAGACGTGAGTGAGACATCCCTAGAAACCCCAACGAAGACCATCGAGAACGTCTTGACGAATTCTACAAGTGGTGTAATGCTACCTGGCGAATGTGAGTCGACTACTCGGAGCATCACGACGGACGACGCCAAGGAAGGTAAAAACATTGTTGTTGTTGGGGATAGCCAGATTAGGTACATGGATAGGGCATTCTGCTTGAAGGATAGGAGTAGGAGGCAGAGAGTGTGTTTTCCTGGGGCTGGGATGAAGGATATTGTTAGCCGTCTGGATGACATCATGAGAAGTAATGGGAGCAATCCTATTATCTGTCTCAGTGCTGGAGGCAACGATGTTGGCAGACGTAGGAGTGAGGACCTGATTAGCAGGTATAGGTCAGCAATAGAGATAATTAGGAGGAAGGGTGGGAAACCTGTCATATGTGGCATTTTGCCAAGGAGAGGAGTTGGAAATGAATGGTTGTCCAGAGCAATTGGAATCAATTGCTGGCTGGACAAATACTGTAAGGAAAATGCGGTAACATTCATTGACAACTGGGACCTCTATGGCAGAAATGACATGTATGCCAGGGATGGGGTTCACTTATCTAGGTGTGGGGTGGGAGCACTGGCCAACGCAGTGGAGGGAGCTGTTAGGTCTTCAAACTAGGAATAGTTAGTGGTATGGGTTTTTGTGGGAAAACTGTGAAGTCTCAGGGTAGTAATATGAGTACTAGGAGAACTAGTAATAGGCAAAATGAGGTGGATATTGGAAAGCCAGTGGCACTAATTGACAAGGACAGAAATAGGTTTAGTGGAATAACAGAAAGGAGCAGGAAGGGTAAAGAGAGAGGAGGGTCTTTAAGTATTTATTACACAAATAGTCGCAGTGCTAGGAATAAGATGGACGAGTTGAGACTAGTTGCTAGTGCAGGTAACAGATGTATTTGCCATTACTGAGACGTGGTTTAATTCAAAAAGTCGGGACATGCCTGCAGAATGTCACATTCAGGGTTTTAAATTGTTCCAAGTAGATAGAAGTATCGGGAAGGGGGGTGGGGTGGCATTGTATGTCCGAGATCGCTTGAACTGTTGCATAAAAACGGGTATTAAGTCTGAAGTAACACATACAGAGTCGGTTTGGATAGAATTTTCAGAGGGGCATGAAAAATTAACTTTAGGTGTGATATACCGTCCCCCAAATTTAGATAGGGACCAGGGGAGACTACTATGGGAGGAAATTGTTAGGGCCACAAGGCACGATAATGTAGTAATTCTAGGAGACTAACTTTAGTCATATTGATTGGAATTTCTTGACTGGGAATTTAGAATCATATGACTTCTTAGAAGTAGTTCAGGATTGTTTTTTGAAGCAGTTTGTGACAACCTACAAGGGGAAATAACCTGATCGACTTAGTTCTGGCAAACAATGAATCCCTTGTTAATAATTTAGAAATTTCAGAGGAACTGGGTGCTAGCGACCACAAATCAATTACATTTAGAATTGAATGGAAGTATGATAGTAGGGATAACTCAGTAACAGTCCCAGATTTTCGCTTAGCAGATTACGATGGGCTTAGAGAACACTTATCTGTTGACTGGGGTTGAACATTAAAATGGTATAAAATACCGACAGGTTGTTAGGTAAGACACATATGCAACAGTTAGGTATCTTTATTTTGAAACGTTTCGCCTACACAGTAGGCTTCTTCAGTCGAGTACAGAAAAGTTGATAGAAGCAGAAGATACTTGAAGACGATGTAATCAGTCCATCACCCTTAAAGTTTTGAGGTGGTCAGTCCCTCAGTCTGGAGAGCATTGTTCCATAGAATGAAACAATATGGAGATGAAGTGACAGGATGGAGCCTATTTATAGCGCCAACAGGTGAGACGTAGGTCACTAGGAGAGGTAAGAACTCAGATGTTGGGAGGTCAGGTCCCTCTCAAATCCAGCCGTTCTCACTAGTAGAGTATCTTGGTACAGACCTACAATCAACTTTTACAACCTCTACTAGTGAGAACGGCTGGATTTGAGAGGGACCTGACCTCCCAACATCTGAGTTCTTACCTCTCCTAGTGACCTACGTCTCACCTGTTGGCGCTATAAATAGGCTCCATCCTGTCACTTCATCTCCATATTGTTTCATTCTATGGAACAATGCTCTCCAGACTGAGGGACTGACCACCTCAAAACTTTAAGGGTGATGGACTGATTACATCGTCTTCAAGTATCTTCTGCTTCTATCAACTTTTCTGTACTCGACTGAAGAAGCCTACTGTGTAGGCGAAACGTTTCAAAATAAAGATACCTAACTGTTGCATATGTGTCTTACCTAACAACACTGTTGACTGGGGTAACGAAGAGAGCTATCAATATGACAGTTTTCTGAACACAATACATGCTGCTCAAAGAACGTTTATCCCTTATAAAGAAATTAGATCAAATAGAAATGACCCAAAATGGATGAATAATAGGCTGAAATATCTGCTAGGGCATAAGAAAGGAATTTATAGGCGTATCAAAAGAGGCGAGGGTCATCTTATGAATCAGTATATTGACATTAAGAGGGACATTAAAAAGGGGATAAGAAAAGCTAAAAGGGACTATGAAATTAAAGTTGCTAGGGATTCTAAAACTAACCCAAAAAGTTTTTTCCAGGTATATAGAACAAAAGTCAGAGATAAGATAGGTCCCCTTAAAAATAACTATGGGCATCTTACTGACAAAGAGAATGAAATGTGCTCGATTTTAAATAATTATTTTCTCTCGGTTTTTACACAGGAAGACACTAATAATATAAGAACATAAGAAAGGAGGAACACTGCAGCAGGCCTGTTGGCCCATACTAGGCAGGTCCTTTACAATTCATCCTACTAACAAACATTTGACCAACCCAATTTTCAATGCTACCCAAGAAATAAGCTCTGATGTGAAAGTCCCACTCAAATCCAACCCCTCCCACTCATGTACTTATCCAACCTAAATTTGAAACTACCCAAAGTCCTAGCCTCAATAACCCAACTAGGTAGACTGTTCCACTCATCAACTACCCTATTTCCAAACCAATACTTTCCTATGTCCTTTCTAAATCTAAACTTATCTAATTTAAATCCATTACTGCGGGTTCTCTCTTGGAGAGATATCCTCAAGACCTTGTTAATATCCCCTTTATTAATACCTATCTTCCACTTATACACTTCGATCAGGTCTCCCCTCATTCTTCGTCTAACAAGTGAATGTAACTTAAGAGTCTTCAATCTTTCTTCATAAGGAAGATTTCTAATGCTATGTATTAATTTAGTCATCCTACGCTGAATGTTTTCTAACGAATTTATGTCCATTCTGTAATATGGAGACCAGAATTGAGCTGCATAATCTAGGTGAGGCCTTACTAATGATGTATAAAGCTGCAGTATGACCTCTGGACTTCTGTTGCTTACACTTCTTGATATAAATCCCAGTAATCTATTTGCCTTATTACGTACGCTTAGGCATTGCTGTCTTGATTTAAGGTTGCTGCTTACCATAATCCCCAAGTCCTTTTCGCAATCTGTATGGTTAAGTTCTACATTATTTAACTTATAAGTGTTAGGGTTATGGACACTCCCGAGCTTCAGAACCTTGCATTTATCTACATTGAACTGCATCTGCCACTTTTCTGACCAAGAGTAGAGTTTGTCTAAATCCTCCTGAAGTTCCCTAACATCTACGTTTGAATCAATTATCCTACCTATCTTCGTGTCATCGGCGAATTTGCTCATATCACTAGTAATTCCTTCATCAAGATCATTGATATATATTATAAACAACAACGGGCCCAAGACTGATCCCTGTGGAACGCCACTTGTTACTGATCCCCACTCGGATTTAACCCCATTTATGGACACTCTTTGCTTCCTGTCTGTGAGCCATGATTCGATCCACGAGAGCACCCTTCCCCCAATGCCATGAGCTGCTACTTTCTTGAACAGTCTTTGGTGAGGAACTCTATCAAATGCCTTACTAAAATCTAAGTAAATAATATCAAATTCTTTATCGTGGTCAACAGCCTCAAAAGCTTTACTGAAGAAAGTTAATAAATTAGTTAGACAGGACCGGCCTCTTGTGAATCCATGCTGAGTATCTTTAATCAAGCTATGCTTATCGAGATGGCTTCTTATAATCTCAGCTATAATTGACTCTAGTAATTTGCCTACAATTGAGGTCAGGCTTATTGGGCGGTAATTTGACGGTAACGACTTGTCCCCTGTTTTAAAAATAGGAATTACATTAGCCATCTTCCACATATCAGACACTGCACCTGTTTGAAGAGATAAATTAAAAATATTAGTTAATGGTTCACAGACTTCCATTTTGCATTCCTTAAGAACCCTTGAAAAAACCTCATCAGGACCCGGTGACTTATTTTGCTTCAGTCGGTCTATCTGCTTCACAACCATTTCACTAGTGACTGTGATGTTACATAATTTATCTTCTTCTGATCCACTATAAAAATTAATTACCGGAATATTATTAGTGTCTTCCTGTGTAAAAACCGAGAGAAAATAATTATTTAAAATCGAGCACATTTCATTCTCTTTGTCAGTAAGATGCCCATAGTTATTTTTAAGGGGACCTATCTTATCTCTGACTTTTGTTCTATATACCTGGAAAAAACTTTTTGGGTTAGTTTTAGAATCCCTAGCAACTTTAATTTCATAGTCCCTTTTAGCTTTTCTTATCCCCTTTTTAATGTCCCTCTTAATGTCAATATACTGATTCATAAGATGACCCTCGCCTCTTCCGGTAATTAATTTTTATAGTGGGCCAGAAGAAGATAAATTATGTAACATCACAGTCACTAGTGAAATGGTTGTGAAGCAGATAGACCAACTGAAGCAAAATAAGTCACCGGGTCCTGATGAGGTTTTTTCAAGGGTTCTAAAGGAATGCAAAATGGAAGTCTGTGGACCATTAACTAATATTTTTATCTCTTCAAACAGGTGTAGTGTCTGATATGTGGAAGATGGCTAATGTAATTCCTATTTTTAAAACAGGGGACAAGTCGTTACCGTCAAATTACCGCCCAATAAGCCTGACCTCAATTGTAGGCAAATTACTAGTCAATTATAGCTCAAATTATAAGAAGCCATCTCGATAAGCATAGCTTGATTAATGATACTCAGCATGGATTCACAAGAGGCCGGTCTTGTCTAACTAATTTATTAACTTTCTTCAGTAAAGCTTTTGAGGCTGTTGACCACGATAAAGAATTTGATATTATTTACTTAGATTTTAGTAAGGCTTTTGATAGAGTTCCGCACCAAAGACTGTTGAAGAAAGTAGCAGCTGGTAGGTAAGACACATAGGCAACAGTTAGGCATCTTTATTCTTTATTCCGAAACGTTTCGCCTACACAGTAGGCTTCTTCAGTCGAATACAGAAAGTAGGCAGGAACAGTAGAGAAGACGATGTAATCAGTCCATCACCCTTAAAGTCGTAGAATTTGAGGTTGTCAGTCCCTCGGCCTGGAGAAGTTCAGTTCCATAGTCAGGAACTATCTGAAGATCAAGCGACAGTGCGGAGACTTAAATACTGTCGGAAGGAGAGGTGCAGAGTAGTAGTAGTAGTGAGAATGTAACCACTGAAAGGTCAGGTCCCTCTCAGATCCAACAATTCTCACTTGAAAAGTTTGTCCAAGGTGTTTTCTGTATCAAGATGCTATGTCGCACTGTCGCTTGATCTTCAGATAGTTCCTGACTATGGAACTGAACTTCTCCAGGCCGAGGGACTGACAACCTCAAATTCTACGACTTTAAGGGTGATGGACTGATTACATCGTCTTCTCTACTGTTCCTGCCTACTTTCTGTATTCGACTGAAGAAGCCTACTGTGTAGGCGAAACGTTTCGGAATAAAGAATAAAGATGCCTAACTGTTGCCTATGTGTCTTACCTACCAACCTGTCGGTATTTTATACCATTTTGATGTTCATCTTGTCAGACACTGCAACACATAGCATCTTGATACAGAAAACACCTTGGACAAACTTTTCAAGTGAGAATTGTTGGATCTGAGAGGGACCTGACCTTTCAGTGGTTACATTCTCACTACTACTACTACTCTGCACCTCTCCTTCCGACAGTATTTAAGTCTCCGCACTGTCGCTTGATCTTCAGATAGTTCCTGACTATGGAACTGAACTTCTCCAGGCCGAGGGACTGACAACCTCAAATTCTACGACTTTAAGGGTGATGGACTGATTACATCGTCTTCTCTACTGTTCCTGCCTACTTTCTGTATTCGACTGAAGAAGCCTACTGTGTAGGCGAAACGTTTCGGAATAAAGAATAAAGATGCCTAACTGTTGCCTATGTGTCTTACCTACCAACCTGTCGGTATTTTATACCATTTTGATGTTCATCTTGTCAGACACTGCAACACATAGCATCTTGATACAGAAAACACCTTGGACAAACTTTTCAAGTGAGAATTGTTGGATCTGAGAGGGACCTGACCTTTCAGTGGTTACATTCTCACTACTACTACTACTCTGCACCTCTCCTTCCGACAGTATTTAAGTCTCCGCACTGTCACTTGATCTTCAGATAGTTCCTGACTATGGAACTGAACTTCTCCAGGCCGAGGGACTGACAACCTCAAATTCTACGACTTTAAGGGTGATGGACTGATTACATCGTCTTCTCTACTGTTCCTGCCTACTTTCTGTATTCGACTGAAGAAGCCTACTGTGTAGGCGAAACGTTTCGGAATAAAGAATAAAGATGCCTAACTGTTGCCTATGTGTCTTACCTACCAACCTGTCGGTATTTTATACCATTTTGATGTTCATCTTGTCAGACACTGCAACACATAGCATCTTGATACAGAAAACACCTTGGACAAACTTTTCAAGTGAGAATTGTTGGATCTGAGAGGGACCTGACCTTTCAGTGGTTACATTCTCACTACTACTACTACTCTGCACCTCTCCTTCCGACAGTATTTAAGTCTCCGCACTGTCGCTTGATCTTCAGATAGTTCCTGACTATGGAACTGAACTTCTCCAGGCCGAGGGACTGACAACCTCAAATTCTACGACTTTAAGGGTGATGGACTGATTACATCGTCTTCTCTACTGTTCCTGCCTACTTTCTGTATTCGACTGAAGAAGCCTACTGTGTAGGCGAAACGTTTCGGAATAAAGAATAAAGATGCCTAACTGTTGCCTATGTGTCTTACCTACCAACCTGTCGGTATTTTATACCATTTTGATGTTCAAAGTAGCAGCTCATGGCATTGGGGGAAGAGTGCTCTCGTGGATCGAATCATGGCTCACAGACAGGAAGCAGAGAGTGTCCATAAATGGGGTTAAATCCGAGTGGGGATCAGTAACAAGTGGCGTTCCACAGGGATCAGTCTTGGGCCCGTTGTTGTTTATAATATATATCAATGATCTTGATGAAGGAATTACTAGTGATATGAGCAAATTCGCCGATGACACGAAGATAGGTAGGATAATTGATTCAAACGTAGATGTTAGGGAACTTCAGGAGGATTTAGACAAACTCTACTCTTGGTCAGAAAAGTGGCAGATGCAGTTCAATGTAGATAAATGCAAGGTTCTGAAGCTCGGGAGTGTCCATAACCCTAGCACTTATAGGTTAAATAATGTAGAACTTAGCCATACAGATTGCGAAAAGGACTTGGGGGTTATGGTAAGCAGCAACCTTAAACCAAGACAGCAATGCCTAAGCGTATGTAATAAGGCAAATAGATTACTGGGATTTATATCAAGAAGTGTAAGCAACAGAAGTCCAGAGGTCATACTGCAGCTTTATACATCATTAGTAAGGCCTCACCTAGATTATGCAGCTCAGTTCTGGTCTCCATATTACAGAATGGACATAAATTCGTTAGAAAACATTCAGCGAAGGATGATTAAATTAATACATAGCATTAGAAATCTTCCTTATGAAGAAAGATTGAAGACTCTTAAGTTACATTCACTTGTTAGACGAAGAATGAGGGGAGACCTGATCGAAGTGTATAAGTGGAAGATAGGTATTAATAAAGGGGATATTAACAAGGTCTTGAGGATATCTCTCCAAGAGAGAACCCGCAGTAATGGATTTAAATTAGATAAGTTTAGATTTAGAAAGGACATAGGAAAGTATTGGTTTGGAAATAGGGTAGTTGGTGAGTGGAACAGTCTACCTAGTTGGGTTATTGAGGCTAGGACTTTGGATAGTTTCAAATTTAGGTTGGATAAGTACGTGAGTGGGAGGGGTTGGATTTGAGTGGGACTTGCACATCGGAGCTTGTTTCTTGGGTTGCATTGAAAATTGGGTTGGTCAAATGTTTGTTAGTGGGATGAATTGTAAAGGACCTGCCTAGTATGGGCCAATAGGAAAGTTAAGACACATGTGCAACATCTGGATATCTTTATTGTAGTAGACGTTTCGCCATCCAGTGGCTTTATCAATACAGATTCTAGGACATAATAGGAAGACAGTAGAACTATATACAAAAGATGAGGTAATCAGTCCCTCGGCCTTGGAGTTAGTGTTCACAGCATCGTGGTGGAGGAGAGTCTGGAGCAAAGACAAGAAGACTGGCGCTTTTTATAGGCGTCAGTGAATGGGACGGGCAGCAGACGAGGTCAGTCACTGGTAGGCGGGATTCCCCAGTGGAAGTAGGTCCTTCCCAAAGAGATGGGTTAGTTGCAGCAGCCGTGAAGAAGGTCTTGTAGATGTCCTCTGAACCAAGATTCCATGATGTTGCAGTGTCTGACAAGTTGTGCAAAGAAAGGTATAAAATACCGACAATATGAAAGTTAAGACACATGTGCAACATCTGGATATCTTTATTGTAGTAGACGTTTCGCCATCCAGTGGCTTTATCAATACAGATTCTAGGACATAATAGGAAGACAGTAGAACTATATACAAAAGATGAGGTAATCAGTCCCTCGGCCTTGGAGTTAGTGTTCACAGCATCGTGGTGGAGGAGAGTCTGGAGCAAAGACAAGAAGACTGGCGCTTTTTATAGGCGTCAGTGAATGGGACGGGCAGCAGACGAGGTCAGTCACTGGTAGGCGGGATTCCCCAGTGGAAGTAGGTCCTTCCCAAAGAGATGGGTTAGTTGCAGCAGCCGTGAAGAAGGTCTTGTAGATGTCCTCTGAACCAAGATTCCATGATGTTGCAGTGTCTGACAAGTTGTGCAAAGAAAGGTATAAAATACCGACAATATGAAAGTTAAGACACATGTGCAACATCTGGATATCTTTATTGTAGTAGACGTTTCGCCATCCAGTGGCTTTATCAATACAGATTCTAGGACATAATAGGAAGACAGTAGAACTATATACAAAAGATGAGGTAATCAGTCCCTCGGCCTTGGAGTTAGTGTTCACAGCATCGTGGTGGAGGAGAGTCTGGAGCAAAGACAAGAAGACTGGCGCTTTTTATAGGCGTCAGTGAATGGGACGGGCAGCAGACGAGGTCAGTCACTGTATTGATAAAGCCACTGGATGGCGAAACGTCTACTACAATAAAGATATCCAGATGTTGCACATGTGTCTTAACTTTCATATTGTCGGTATTTTATACCTTTCTTTGCACATGGGCCAATAGGCCTGTTGCAGTGTTCCTCCTTTCTTATGTTCTTATGTGTCGGAGCAAGGTGGCAGCTTCTGTGTCAGTACTTCTGATTGTCGCTTTCGCAACAACACGGCAGAGGGTGTTACCAGAGGAGACGAGTCTGATGCCCCAGTCCTCTTCCAAGGCACCGAAGATGAACGATTTATTTTTTTTAGTTGTCAGTCAATCAAGATAAGATAGTTGGTGAAGAATGTTATCTCAGAAAGGAGGATTTTGGCGGTTGTATCTCCTTTTTTTACACAAATCAATTTTACGAGCTAAGAGCTGTTGTCCTACATCAGCTCATTTCAAAGCCCAGCCCCATCTGAGGTATACTACCACCCCCAGGATGCGACCCACAACAGTCGACTAATACCCAGGTAACTTCTCACTGCTAATGAACATGGGCAGCAAGTGTAAGGACTGAACCACGGAAACTTAGTAAGTGAACTGAGTGCGGCGCCAACTTAGCTGTGTTGTGGTCTTATTCCAGTGTAACTTTCCCTAGAACTACCGAGAATGACAGTAGCTTTATAAACATCAGACATGCAAAATTATTAATCCTGAGATGGAGTTATCAGTAGAATTGTTGTTTGGTGTCACTGGTCGCCCTGGGCGAGTGATTATCTTTCAGTGTTCAAGCTGTGCAGACGATAGTGTCATCCCTGGTAACTATTCTGATTGCTATGTGTTGCTTTCATTTTTTTTTTTTTTTTGCTAGCGTTTGCACAAACTTTCTCGTTATCAGTGGCAATTTCTTGTGTCTGTTCTGGTAATTCATGCATTGATTAAGGCAGAGAGATCAAGTTATCTGCTCTAGGTAAGCTACGTCCTGTTCTGATGACTGCTGAGGCTTGCAATTTACCGTCACTTGCCGGTGCTGGTTACCTGTAATTGCTTAAGCCAGTTGGACTGCTACCGTGTTACTTCCTCCTTAAGTGGATATGATTTGGACCTGACTAGCTTGGGACAGAAAGTGACTTGAATTTGCCTAGCATGAACCAGTAGGTCTGTTGCAGTGCTCCTTCTTGCTTATGTTCTTATACTCTGAATGAACATTAAAATGGTATAAAATACCGACAGATTGTTAGGTAAGACACATATGCAACAGTTAGGTATCTTTATTTCGAAACGTTTCGCCTACACAGTAGGCTTCTTCAGTCGAGTACAGAAAAGTTGATAGAAGCAGAAGATACTTGAAGACGATGTAATCAGTCCATCACCCTTAAAGTTTTGAGGTGGTCAGTCCCTCAGTCTGGAGAAGAGCATTGTTCCGTTGTCTGAAACAATATGAAGTTGAAGTGACAGGATGGAGCCTTTATATAGTGCCAGGAGGTGAGACGAAGGTTGCTTTGGGAGGGCAGGTCCCTCTCAAACCCAGCCGTTCTCACTAGTAGAGGTCGAAGTTGATGGTCTGTACCAAGATACCCTTGTGTTGCAGTGTCTGACAGAATGAACATTAAAATGGTATAAAATACCGACAGATTGTTAGGTAAGACACATATGCAACAGTTAGGTATCTTTATTTCGAAACGTTTCGCCTACACAGTAGGCTTCTATCAACTTTTCTGTACTCGACTGAAGAAGCCTACTGTGTAGGCGAAACGTTTCGAAATAAAGATACCTAACTGTTGCATATGTGTCTTACCATGTTCTTATACTCTCTTTTTATATCACCGTCCGCAGCTGCCCGGCCCCAGACCAGGCCTTCTGGTTGCTGGCTTGATCGATCAGACTGTTAATCTCCGCCACTAGCAGTCCAGTGTATGCACCACAGTTCGGTTGATCAGAAAATTACTTGAACTAATCGAATTCCCACTTGAAGACAGCTAGGGGTTTGTTGGTAACTCCCCTTAGGTGCGGTGGGAGGACGTTGGAGAGTCGTGGTCCAGTGTCTCGGGTATTTAAGTTGATGAGCTTTTCAATTACCTGCCCGCAGCATATAAGCGAGCTGGTTTTAGGTTGGGAGATTGGGCACAGCTTGTAGAATTGACTGCCCATAGGTCATCACAGCTGTAAATTAGGTTGCTTGTAGAGCGCTCAGCTGCTTGTAGGGAGATGTGAGCTGCTCTCCACGGGGGTCGTATGCGACTCAGCATACCTGTTATAAATGAGCTATTAGATATTATTATTAGGAACACGGTATTCTCCACACACCTGACATGTGCCTCTTCTCACAGTGACAGATGCAAGATTTTCTAGGCTTTGTGACTGGATAACTGCAACTTTTTCTGCCATCGTTCAATCTGTCCAACAAGCTTGTGATGGTATAGAGGAAACCAGTGTGGGGGTAGAAGGGACAGGTGCCTCATCATGTGGGGGTGGTGGCCATAGGGATTAAGATGTTTTGGTTGACGCCCCTCAGAGCTGGAGAGGAAAGGAGAGAAGTGTTTCACACTAAACGCATAGGCCGCACCGTGACTATCACCCACTGTCGTAGTACACAATACACTAAGTGAAGGAATCACCATGACTGCTGTTGGCGATGAGAGAATGTGTGCTGAGAAACATGAGCATTTATCTTTGTCTTTGTCCTCCTCCTCATTCCCCTTCCCTCTTCAAATCTGTCCCCCTCCACCCTTCTCTTGGAAAAAACATCGTTCCAACTACCCACCTTCACACTCCTGGCCCTTAATCCACAGACACAGCACTTCGTTAATCTTGATGAATATATATTAATGTAGGACCTTGACACTTCGTACACAAACCTGTTCATATTAATCTAATTTATCCTCTCTCTCTCTCTCTCTCTATATATATATATATATATATATATATATATATATATATATATATATATATATATATATATATATATATATATATACACTAAACGCACAGAACGTTCAAAAGAAATAGAGGAAATGTTAAATCCCGACATAAAAACGCGTGTATAAACATTAAAAGGGAACGCACTAAACAAAACACGATTGAGATTGCATCACTGGTGCTTTTTTCATTCAGTGTTTATTAATAATTATCCAGGGCCTTGTTATTACGTTCAGTGTGAAATTGTGAGTCACGCGGTGATAGGGGCTCGTGTCGCAGCCTTGCTCGCTCCAGCCTCCAATTTTCACCCTCCCTCCATCTAATTTATATTTTGTCTTGAAGATATTCTCAAATGAACTTTTACTTGTTACAGATATTGTTTTTGTTCTTATTGTTGTTGGTTGGATTGTTAGGTTTGCAGCCTATCGACTGCTGGAGGGTTATTAGACTGCATGTCACTCTTACACCGACACCTCAGATTGATTTAATCCACTAAAATGGGAAGTTGGCATTTAACGTGTATACTGCTTTGTTACTTACACACACACACACACACCCCCACACAAACACACACACACATACACACAAACACACACACACACAACACCAACACACACACACAACACACAACACACACAACACACACAACACAAACGAACACACAAACGAACACACACACAATGCACGAGCTGTTTTAACACTTCATTCCCATTGACCATTTCAGATTTCACTTCACTTCCTGCTCACTTCTACTACATATCATTCCTCATTATTCGATAACAAAAAGTCTCCCTCCATATCATCCAAACTTGACTTATTAAACAATTATCTCTATATCTCTATTTCTTATGCGTCTTTACTCAACACTTCACCACTGTTACTCTTGGCATCCCTGTTTACGTGTTTGGTCTCGCCTCTATCTCCACAACTGTTCCACAGTCTAAACATGTGCTCATGGTTTCTCACCTATTCTTTCACATGTTTTATTTTCTACTTCTAACACACTTAAAAAAAACACATTTCCTGTCCTTCTTTTCCGCGAAATTTTACGTGTTAACTTCTCCGTCTTGTACCCACCCACGAGTTTTACCTTGTCCTGATGAATAGGTAAAACTTGCGATTTTGGCTTAAATAGCAACGTTCTTCTTGCTGAATAAGGCAAGCAAAAATTTGTGTATGCAATAATTTCGCAAAAATCATTCTGAACCTAACGAAAAAATGTATTTCACTGTTTATTAAATTATTGCAAATTTATGCAATACGTATAATTATATATATATATATATATATATATATATATATATATATATATATATATATATATATATATATATATATATATATATATATATATATATATATATCAGTGTTGCGTTTGTATGATATTGCAGTGTGCTGGAAGTGTCAGGTCAGTGTCAGAGAGGGTGGGGTAGATCAGGTAACTATGGTGGAAAGGGTTGGATCAGGTCAGTGTGGGAGAAGGGGGTCAATCAGGTCATTGTGGGAGAGGGTTGGGTTGATCAGGTCATTGTGGGAGAGGGTGGGGTTGATCAGGTCAGTGTGGGAGAGAGGACAGGTGAGGGTGGGTTAATATTCGGGGAACCCCGAGTGACCCACCATCTGGGATGTGTGGTCAACGAGGCAGTTAGCGTCCTGGTGATAACGAGCAGCAGTTAAGTATTTAATGTCGATGTCTAAGGAACCACCCCTTCCCCATACCCTTAATGGCTCTTTTAACCCTTTTACTTCTCTCATAATAATAATAATAACAATAATAATAATAATAATAATAATAATAATAATAATAATAATAATAAATAAAAAGGCACAATACCGTGACTAGAACAATACAACAATAATAATAATAATAATAATAACAACAACAGCAACTCTGTACATATGCTCATGAGTATCACTTGTGCTGTGTACACACTGAGAGCAACAGAGTAGGTACACTTGGAGAAATGTACATCTCATTAAGTATACACGAGTTTCCTTTAAACCTTAAATTAAGAATGAAGGTATGCTTGATGTGGGGGTGTACAGGTGACGTGCAGCCGTAATGACACTATCTAGTCGGTGGCATTTAAACCCAATAACCAACCATAATAACTGTTGACTTAATTTAATGTTCTGAGTTACTTTTATTAGTGTATGTACACCGAGAGAGGTGTGTACCTCTCACTTTATGTATACAGAAATGCATGTATCCCTCACAGTATATGCATAAAAAATGTAGCTCTTACTGTAAATATTAAAAAATGAGTATCTTTCCGTGCATATACACAACATTATCCCATTCCGTATTTTAGAGATCATTGTGCAGTATGACTGTACTTTGCTCAGTGAAGACGTGTCCTGTGTACTCTCTGTGGACTGAACCAAGATGCCCTCCATTGAGTAACTTTACCAGCAGCTTAAGGAGGAATTGAGGGTGGCGAAGCTCGAGATACGGCGATTGACGGAGGAAAACAAGAGGATTCGTAGTAGTCTTCCTGTTGTGAGTCCTCACGTCAAGAAGGGAACCTGGGCAGTGGCTGGACAACATAGAACGAAGTTGAAGATCAAGAGGACGAATGGAGAGATAGAAACGATGAAGAAGAAAGAGACTGCTGTGGAAACTTCCAACTCTTTCTCTGTGCTACCAGACGAATGTGAGCCGACTACTGGGAACATCACAATGCAGAACAAGGAAGGTAAGAATATTGTGCTTGTTGGGGACAGTCAACTTAGGTACGTGGACAGGAAAAAGGTTCACGAGAAAAAAAAAAAACACTGTATTTATACTAACTGTCGAAGCGCCAGAAATAAAATTAATGAATTATATTTGGCAGCATGTGCTGGGAACTTTGATGTCATTGCAATAACTGAAACATGGTGACCTGTCTCTAAGTCTCTAAGATTTCAGAGATGGTGAAGCTGTCTTTGTTTTGTCTTAGAAACAACGATTAATGATGATTCAAGACATGTTCGACTGCGGAAGTTATGTTCTTTGATCACTATTCGGGCGTCCCTGAATTTCATGAGATGATTGGCGGAATTCCAGTGTTGTACATAGGCGTTGTTCAAATTATTGTTCCTACATGCATTAATGTGTTGAGGCGTGTTTCGAGGTTTCTTGCTGTTTCACCTACATATATCACCTACATATATCTTGTCACAGCCTCCACAGGGTATAGTTTAAACTCCTGCATTTACTGGTTCATGGTGCTTCGATTTTGTCATGGTTAGATCCTTTATTGAGGTGCTGGACGCGATGGCGACTCTAGTGTCAGCTTGTGCTAGTACTTTAGAAACGTTCAATGCAACCTGGCTGCTGGGAAGGATTATAACTTTGTTAGGAGTGGTGTTGATACGTGGAGAATTTATCTGAAGGGCTCTTATCTTACAATCTTTGATGAAAAAGGAAGGAAATTGTAAATCACTTTTGTTTGTCAGCAGAAAGCCGCCTGACACGGGTTTATGCCATAAGGCGAGTCATTGACTAGTGGAGAACACTACGCTGGGGGTGCTGTAAGGCTGGTGTCGAGGTAAGATAAGAGTGGACCAGGACACCAGCGACCATTGGCATACCGTAAGAAATAAGAACATAAGAAAGAAGGAACACTGCAGAAGGCCTACTGGCCCATGCGAGGCAGGTCCAAGTCTCAGTGGCCCAACCTAATCAAGTCAGGTCACATTCACTTAAGGAAGGAGCACGGCATCAGACCTAGTAGCACATACAAGTCAGGTCCAACTCACCCGCCCACACCCACTCATGTATTTAGCTAACCTATTTTTAAAACTATACAACGTTTCAGCTTCTATGACGGTACTCGGGAGTTTGTTCTATTCATCTATAACTATTACCAAACCAGTGCTTTCCTATATCCTTCCTGAATCTGAATTTTTCCAACTTTAAAGCATTACTGCGAATTCTATCTTGGATAAATATTTTTTGCACGCTATTTACATCCCCTTTGCTTATTCCTGTTTTCCATTTATATACCTCAATCACATCCCCCCTAATTCTACGCCTTTCTCAAGAGTGCAGATTCAGGGCTCTCAGTTCATTTATCTACATTCCTGTCAGACACAGCAACACCTTGGGATCTTAATACAGGGAATTCTTTGTTAGG
The DNA here is from genome assembly GCF_038502225.1 of Cherax quadricarinatus. Classification (NCBI taxonomy): domain Eukaryota; kingdom Metazoa; phylum Arthropoda; class Malacostraca; order Decapoda; family Parastacidae; genus Cherax; species Cherax quadricarinatus. The sequence continues at coordinate 18,033,346 of NC_091342.1, forward strand.
TAAGACACATATGCAACAGTTAGGTATCTTTATTATGAAACGTTTCGCCTACACAGTAGGCTTTTTCAGTCAAGTACAGAAAAGTTGATAGAAGCAGAAGATACTTGAAGACGATGTAATCAGTCCATCACCCTTAAAGTTTTGAGGTGGTCAGTCCCTCAGTCTGGAGAAGAGCATTGTTCCATAGTATGAAACAATATGGGAATTCTTTACTTGCATAACCTTTAGGTATGACCTACTTCCACATTTAGATTTGTCATATGTGATACCTCCTAGGACTGCTGCACCTCATCTGCCTACAGTATATAAGCCACTTCTTCGCACATGTGCTGTATTCTTTTCAAGATTGATGGACTGATTACATCGACTCAATGCCGAGGGACTAATTACCTCAAACTCCTCTTCTTCACGATTCTCCTTTGTATGGACTGATGAAGCCACTGTGTGGCGAAACGTTTCCTCATTAAAGATACCCAAGTGTTGAATATCAAAATGGTATACCCAAGTGTTGCACATGTGTCTAATTTATCAACTTATCGGTTCTCTGAACCATTTATCTACATTCCTTACCAAGGATATATAGAGTTGAAGAACAACCTGAGGACTCCTATTATTAGAGCGTCTTGATATGAAGCCAAGAATTCTGTTCGCTTTGTTGCGAACACTTATGCACGGTTGTCTTGGTTTTAGATTACTGCTAACCAGAACTCCTAAATCCTTTTCGCAATCAGTAGTATTAAGATCTACATTATTTAGTTTATATGTGGCATGGTTATTTTCCTGTCCAATGTTTAGAACCTTGCATTTGTCTTCATTAAACTGCATCTGCCACTTCTCTGACCACTGCATCAGTCTATTTAAATTTTCCTAGAGTGCTCATCAGAATGAATTCGTCGGCCTATTTTGGTGTCATAGGCAAACTTGCTTATGTCGCTATTTATTCCTTCATCTTTGTCGATTATGTAGATTGTGAACAACAAGGGGCCCAACACTGACCCCTGTGGAACACCGCTCGTAACGCTTAACATTCTGATTTCTCCCCATTCACGCGAAATCTCTGCTGCCTATTTATCAATCATGCCTCTATCCAGGAAAAAAAATTTCCTTCTATTCCGTGTGCCTTAATTTTCCTCAATAATCTCTGATGTGGGACTATCAAAAGCCTTACTGAAGTCCATATACACAATATCATATTCATTACCATGATCTACCTCCTCAAATACCTTAGTGAAAAAAAATAATAAATTCGTAAAGCAGGAACGCCCTTTTGTAAAACCATGCTGAGATTCGTTGATTAATTTATGAAACACAGCTAACTTTCGTTCCCTCATGTTTTAATTTCATACAAAATACAGTAGCAACGCGTTGTGGATGCATCCAATTTCCCTGTTAAAAAAATAAAAAAAAATAAAAACAAGTGTATTGGATGTAGTGATGTCGGTCGTTCTAAGGTGGATTTTTTTTTTAGGTTAGGTTAAGAATCGTCAGAAAACAGGACAAGTGTTTCCTGACTCGGGTCTCAGTCATATGATGACCCGCCACTGCAGCTTTTGGTCATCTGACCAAGGCCTTCCACTGGCTTACCTGTCCAACCCTTTAAAAATAAAAGTTATAAGAACATAAGGAGGAACACTGTAGTGGGCCTACTGGCCCATACTAGGCAAGTCTTTCTAAAACTCAGACCCACTAACAAAAATATCTGCCCAACCCATTCATCAAGCGCAGTGCATTAATGTTATTAGGTAAGACACATATGCAACAGTTAGGTATCTTTATTTCGAAACGTTTCGCCTACACAGTAGGCTTCTTCAGTCAAGTACAGAAAAGTTGATAGAAGCAGAAGATACTTGAAGACGATGTAATCAGTCCATCACCCTTAAAGTTTTGAGGTGGTCAGTCCCTCAGTCTGGAGAAGAGCATTGTTCCGAAGTCTGAAATAATGTGGAGTTGAAGTGTATGTATGTATAATGTTCGCCAAGACCATAGTCCTGGCACGGGTCCCAATCTTGCGATGACCCGTCTCTGGCTCCCGATGGAGAAAGGTTTCCACAATGATGCGACGCATGCCGCTCAAGCGCCCCTCTGGTCAGTTCAACTGGTGCATCTCATAAGCGACACCATATGTAACTATGGACACTATCGAGGAGGAGGATATGTCATTATTACAGGTAACAGCTTGTCTGGTTCATTGACCCCATGGTACACTAGCATGGCCGCAGTCATCTCTGGGTCCTCTTCGGGAGGGAATATCACCCCTAGTTGCCTGCGGAGTGTCTCAGTAGCTTCGCACTCTAGAAGATAGTGTGTTAGGGGCCGCTGGACAACGTGCTGACAGTACTGGCACATCTCCTCCTCAGCCTTGTCTACCATCATCTTGGCTGTGGGAAAGCCCAAACGAAGCCGATGGATGGCGGTACACTGCGCTCTGGACCAGCTTCTATCATATGGAGGGGGTTCTCCCTGAGTCGCTGCTCGGTACCACTGTTGAGATGGGGTATCACCTAAGACCTCCCCCATAAGTTTCGTGGCTCTGGCAGCCACCAGTTTGGTCTGTCGTAGGCTGATTGGGACAGTAATCCCAACATGTGGATAGTCTGTTGCTGCCTTGGCTGCATCATCTGCCGCCTCATTTCCCCGGATGCCAGCATGGCTGGGGATCCAGTTCAATGTCGATCTATTACCCTGAACTTCTAAGGCTGTCATTATGCTCAGGATCGATGTGATGAGGTGAACATTATCCTGTGGTTGAGGATGGGAGAGGGCATTGATTGCAGAGGTGGAATCAACATGTATGACAGGTCGGAGTCGATGTCGTAGGGCATGTGACAATGCCTGCTGAATCGCCACCAGCTCAGCTTGAAGGATCGTGCAGTGGTCAGGGAGTCGCCAGCCTTGTGTGTGACCATTGTGGTACAGTCCAGCTGCTGCTCTCTTCCTATCAGGGTCGACAGAACCATCTGTGAAATACACTGCACATGTGCCTCCCTCTGCCAGTGCCATGCTTGTCTCAGCATGATTGCTGAGGGTGTCTCGACTGCAGAGACACTTAGAGATGGGCAGCTGCATGATGAAAACATCGGCTGGATCTGGGCGCCAGGGAGGTGGTGGATGGTACCCAGCAACAGGAAGGTCACAACTCTTCTCACAGAGCAGCTGTACAGGCAGCAGCTTCCGCCCAGCAGCACAAAACGAACGAATCCAGGAGTAGTCCGTGAAGAGTGTGGGATCTTGTGACATGGTTGTTAATATCCGTCTCCTTAGTGGGCTACCTTGCTGTCGGTGCAGAATCGTGGCCACTTTGCAGGCGTTTATGTATCTTACTCTGTCAGCCAAGGAAGGAAGCCGGGCCTCAGATCTGAGACATACTGTGTTGGTCCAGATGGGGGCACCAAGCATAGTTCTTATCGCCTGGTTTTGTACGACCTCCACCCTTTGCCTGCTCTGCGGGAAGAGATGAGCTAAAGCCGGTGCACTGTAGTCAATGAGCGAGCGTATAGCTTGTATATAGTACAAGCGAAGTACATCTTTGCTTGCCCCTGCACGGTGCCTCGTCATGGCTCTCATGGCGTTGAGTCTGAGTAGAGCACGTGACCTGACATACTCGGCCTGTTTCTGAAAGGTCAGCTTTTTATCAATGTAGATTCCCAAGTACAGGTAGGAGCCTGTCCACTCAAGTTCTATATCCTGAATACGTAATCTATTCATAGGATCTGGTCCCTTGAACATCATTGCAAGAGATTTCTCGGCCGAGATCTTGAGGCCTAGTTCCTTGCAAGACTGCGTAATTAGGTCCAAAGCTCTCTGAGCCTGTCGTTCTAAATTGCCTTTCCCATTCACTACTAGTGCAAGATCATCAGCATAGCTGAGGAGCTGTGTACCACTATGAAAGGGAAGGCTCACAAGTTCCTGCATAAGGATGTTAAACAGGGTAGGACTGAGCACACCTCCTTGTGGCGTACCGTTTTCCAGGGTTTTAAAGGAAGAGTAGTGTCCCTGAAAGCTGACACAGGCCTGCCTGCCCCTAAGGTAGGACTCTATCCAGGCCAGGAGGCGTCCTTTGATTCCCTTCCGAGCTAGTATTGCCAGAATTGCTGTGGGGCTGGCCAGCTCAAATGCCTTCTCAAGGTCGAGGTAGACGACGATACTAGGTTTTTTGTTGCTATCAGCAATCTGGCTTAGTAGAGTGGTTATGCACTCTGCTGTTCCCACTCCTTTGGTGAAGCCAAATATGTGATGATGAGAGGGTCAAAGTTTCCATAGGAGGCGGTTTAACACCATCCTCTCAGCAGTCTTGGCTAAGCAGCTGGTCAGTGATATGGGTCTCATACTGCCTGGGTCCTTGGGCTTTGGAATTGGTACGATTGTAGCTTTCTTCCAAGCTGCTGGGAGTGTCCTGGCCCTCCACGACTTGTTAATGACGTCTAGTATGGCCTCCCATCCACTCTGCCCAGCCCGTGCAATCATGGAGTACGTCACACCATCGATGCCCGGGGCAGTGTCACCTGTGTTCTTAATGGCACGTCGGAGTTCCAAGTCCGTGAGGTCTACATCAGTCACATCTTCCGACTCACATGCAGCTTGTATCGTTAGCTGGCGCTGTGGCAGAAGATCCGTCTGTATATTCCGGATGTCCTGTGGGAGCTGAGTGGAGGCTCCCCTGGAAGTGAAAAGCTCCACTAGTTTCTCTGCTTCCTGGGATGGGTTCGGGTGTGCTGGTGGCCTCGGCTTGCTCTTGCCAGTTGCTATGTTGAGCTTGCCCCATATCTCAGATAAGGTGGTGTGATGCCCGAATGTTGAGCACCACTCCAGCCATTTCTCAGTTTTTACTCTGAGAGAGATTCTGCGGGCATGCTGCACAATGGCTCTCAGAGTATTCCTGTTCTCTGCCGTAGGGTTACGCCTGTATAGCTTCCTAAAAGAGTTGATGCGGTGGTTCTGCTCCCGCACCTCGTCGTTGTAGAACCACCAGTCTCTTTTGTGAGTGCGTCCTGCGGACTTCTTTGGAATTGCGCACTCTGCTGCCTGGATGAGAACAGTGATTAGCTCCTGTTCAGCCGTATCACAGGGAATTCTTTGTTAGGTAAGACACATATGCAACAGTTAGGTATCTTTATTATGAAACGTTTCGCCTACACAGTAGGCTTTTTCAGTCAAGTACAGAAAAGTTGATAGAAGCAGAAGATACTTGAAGACGATGTAATCAGTCCATCACCCTTAAAGTTTTGAGGTGGTCAGTCCCTCAGTCTGGAGAAGAGCATTGTTCCATAGTATGAAACAATATGGGAATTCTTTACTTGCATAACCTTTAGGTATGACCTACTTCCACATTTAGATTTGTCATATGTGATACCTCCTAGGACTGCTGCACCTCATCTGCCTACAGTATATAAGCCACTTCTTCGCACATGTGCTGTATTCTTTTCAAGATTGATGGACTGATTACATCGACTCAATGCCGAGGGACTAATTACCTCAAACTCCTCTTCTTCACGATTCTCCTTTGTATGGACTGATGAAGCCACTGTGTGGCGAAACGTTTCCTCATTAAAGATACCCAAGTGTTGAATATCAAAATGGTATACCCAAGTGTTGCACATGTGTCTAATTTATCAACTTATCGGTTCTCTGAACCATTTATCTACATTCCTTACCAAGGATATATAGAGTTGAAGAACAACCTGAGGACTCCTATTATTAGAGCGTCTTGATATGAAGCCAAGAATTCTGTTCGCTTTGTTGCGAACACTTATGCACGGTTGTCTTGGTTTTAGATTACTGCTAACCAGAACTCCTAAATCCTTTTCGCAATCAGTAGTATTAAGATCTACATTATTTAGTTTATATGTGGCATGGTTATTTTCCTGTCCAATGTTTAGAACCTTGCATTTGTCTTCATTAAACTGCATCTGCCACTTCTCTGACCACTGCATCAGTCTATTTAAATTTTCCTAGAGTGCTCATCAGAATGAATTCGTCGGCCTATTTTGGTGTCATAGGCAAACTTGCTTATGTCGCTATTTATTCCTTCATCTTTGTCGATTATGTAGATTGTGAACAACAAGGGGCCCAACACTGACCCCTGTGGAACACCGCTCGTAACGCTTAACATTCTGATTTCTCCCCATTCATGCGAAATCTCTGCTGCCTATTTATCAATCATGCCTCTATCCAGGAAAAAAAAATTCCTTCTATTCCGTGTGCCTTAATTTTCCTCAATAATCTCTGATGTGGGACTATCAAAAGCCTTACTGAAGTCCATATACACAATATCATATTCATTACCATGATCTACCTCCTCAAATACCTTAGTGAAAAAAAATAATAAATTCGTAAAGCAGGAACGCACTTTTGTAAAACCATGCTGAGATTCGTTGATTAATTTATGAAACACAGCTAACTTTCGTTCCCTCATGTTTTACTTTCATACAAAATACAGTAGCAACGCGTTGTGGATGCATCCAATTTCCCTGTTAAAAAAAATAAAAAAAAATAAAAACAAGTGTATTGGATGTAGTGATGTCGGTCGTTCTAAGGTGGATTTTTTTTTTAGGTTAGGTTAAGAATCGTCAGAAAACAGGGCAAGTGTTTCCTGACTCGGGTCTCAGTCATATGATGACCCGCCACTGCAGCTTTTGGTCATCTGACCAAGGCCTTCCACTGGCTTACCTGTCCAACCCTTTAAAAATAAAAGTTATAAGAACATAAGGAGGAACACTGTAGTGGGCCTACTGGCCCATACTAGGCAAGTCTTTCTAAAACTCAGACCCACTAACAAAAATATCTGCCCAACCCATTCATCAAGCGCAGTGCATTAATGTTATTAGGTAAGACACATATGCAACAGTTAGGTATCTTTATTTCGAAACGTTTCGCCTACACAGTAGGCTTCTTCAGTCAAGTACAGAAAAGTTGATAGAAGCAGAAGAGACTTGAAGACGATGTAATCAGTCCATCACCCTTAAAGTTTTGAGGTGGTCAGTCCCTCAGTCAAGAGAAGAGCATTGTTTCAAAGTCTGAAACAATATGGAGTTGAAGTGACAGGATGGAGCCTTATATAGCGCCAGGAGGTGAGACGTAGGTCACTAGTAGAACGCAGATGTTGGGAGGTCAGGTCCCTCTCAAATCCAGCCGTTCTCACTAGTAGAGGTTGTCGAAGTTGAATGCAGGTCTGTACCAAGAAATAATGATACCTAACTGTTGCATATGTGTCTTACCTAACAACCTGTCGGTATTTTATATCATTTTAGTGTGCAGTGCATTAATGTTGAATTGATTGATGTCTGTGATGTTGGTTGATGTTTGTAACGTTGGTTGATGTTTGTAACATTGGTTGATGTTTGTAACGTTGGTTGAAGTTTGTAACGTTGGTTGAAGTTTGTAACGTTGGTTGAAGTTTGTAACGTTGGTTGAAGTTTGTAACGCTGGTTGAAGTTTGTAACGCTGGTTGATGTCTGTAACGCTGGTTGATGTCTGTAACGCTGGTTGATGTCTGTAACGCTGGTTGATGTCTGTAACGCTGGTTGATGTCTGTAACGCTGGTTGATGTCTGTAACGCTGGTTGATGTCTGTAACGCTGGTTGATGTCTGTAACGCTGGTTGATGTCTGTAACGCTGGTTGATGTCTGTAACGCTGGTTGATGTTTGTAACGTTGGTTGATGTTTGTAACGTTGGTTGATGTTTGTAACGTTGGTTGATGTTTGTAACGCTGGAAGTGTAAGGGACAGAGGTCGGAGAAATCAACTACATTCAAAAAATGGTAATAAAGATGCTAGTTGGTGGATTAGTATGTAGAGTGAGCCAGGAGTGACCTGTTGAGGTGAGGTCAGGTGACGGGGAGGCGGGTCATTCAAGGTCATTGTCATGATGACTGTCGTTAACACTTGTGTGTGACTCTGGGTGCGACCACGCCTACACACCATACATATACACACATGTACGGAAATGCACTTACACACTTTTTTATGTTGAACGACCACGTACACACGTCACCTTTGCCTGTTATACACATACACACACAAAACACACACATGTACACCAACACACACACACACACATACCACCTCACACATTTGTAGGAGATCTGTTTACATATTTGCCTAAATGTGAGTATTCTCCTTCCCTCCCTCCCCCCCTCTCTCTCTCTTTACTCAACCTCAAGACAGAAATGAATTTCAAGTGGAATGAATTGCTGGTGCCGAGGAGGCATCAAAGCCTTATTCGTCTCACGCGACTGACACAAAACTGATTTAATACCAACAGTCGTGAGTGTGTGTGCGCGTGTGTGTGTGTGTGTGTGTGTGTTTTTGGGTGTGTGCGTGTGTGTGTGTGTGTGTGTGTGGTGTTTGGGTGTGTGTGTGTGTGAGAGAACCACCCATTCCAATATCCCATGAACCACCCACACAACTATCCCATGAACCACCCACACCCCTATCCCTTGAACCACTCACACCCCTATCCCATGAACCACCCACACAACTATCCCATGAACCACCCACACCCCTATCCCTTGAACCACTCACACCCCTATCCCTTGAACCACCCACTCCACTATCCCATGATCCACCCACACCACTATCCCTTGAACCACCCACACCACTATCCCTTGAACCACCCACACCACTATCCCTTGAACCACCCACACCACTATCCCTTGAACCACCCACACCACTATCCCATGAGCTACCCACACCACTATCCCTTGAACCACCCACACCACTATCCCATGATCCACCCACACCACTATCCCTTGAACCACCCACACCACTATCCCATGAGCTACCCACACCACTATCCCATGAACCACCCACTTCACTATCCCATGAACCACCCACTCCACTATCCCTTGAACCACCCACTTCACTATCCCATGAACCACCCACACCACTATCCCATGAACCACCCACTTCACTATCCCATGATCCACCCACACCATTATCCCTTGAACCACCCACACCACTATCCCATGAACCACCCACACCACTATCCCATGAACCACCCACACCACTATCCCATGAACCACCCACACCACTATCCCATGATCCACCTACACCATTATCCCTTGAACCACCCACACCACTATCCCATGAACCACCAACACCATTATCCCTTGAACCACCCACACCACTATCCCTTGAACCACCCACACCACTATCCCTTGAACCACCCACACCACTATCCCATGAACCACCCACTCCACTATCCCATGAACCACCAACACCATTATCCCTTGAACCACCCACACCACTATCCCTTGAACCACCCACACCACTATCCCTTGAACCACCCACACCACTATCCCATGAACCACCCACACCACTATCCCTTGAACCACCCACACCACTATCCCTTGAACCACCAACACCATTATCCCTTGAACCACCCACACCACTATCCCTTGAACCACCCACACCACTATCCCATGAACCACCAACACCATTATCCCTTGAACCACCCACACCACTATCCCTTGAACCACCCACACCACTATCCCTTGAACCACCCACACCACTATCCCTTGAACCACCCACACCACTATCCCATGAACCACCCACTTCACTATCCCATGAACCACCCACTCCACTATCCCATGATCCACCCACACCATTATCCCTTGAACCACCCACACCACTATCCCATGAACCACCCACACCACTATCCCTTGAACCACCCACACCACTATCCCTTGAACCACCCACACCACTATCCCATGAACCACCCACACCACTATCCCTTGAACCACCCACACCACTATCCCATGAACCACCCACACCACTATCCCTTGAACCACCCACACCACTATCCCATGATCCACCCACACCATTATCCCTTGAACCACCCACACCACTATCCCATGAACCACCCACACCACTATCCCATGAACCACCCACACCACTATCCCTTGAACCACCCACACCACTATCCCATGAACCACCCACACCACTATCCCATGAACCACCCACACCACTATCCCTTGAACCACCCACACCACTATCCCATGAACCACCCACACCACTATCCCATGAACTACCCACACCACTATCCCATGAACCACCCACTTCACTATCCCATGAACCACCCACACCACTATCCCATGAACCACCCACACCACTATCCCATGAACCACCCACACCACTATCCCATGAACCACCCACACCACTATCCCATGAACCACCCACACCACTATCCCTTGAACCACCCACACCACTATCCCTTGAACCACCCACACCACTATCTCATGAACTACCCACACCACTATCCCATGAACCACCCACACCACTATCCCATGAACTACCCACACCACTATCTCATGAACTACCCACACCACTATCCCATGAACCACCCACACCACTATCCCATGAACCACCCACACCACTATCCCATGAACCACCCACACCACTATCCCATGAACCACCCACACCACTATCCCATGAACCACCCACACCACTATCCCATGAACCACCCACACCACTATCTCATGAACCACCCACACCACTATCCCATGAACCACCCACACCACTATCTCATGAACCACCCACACCACTATCTCATGAACCACCCACACCACTATCCCATGAACTACCCACACCACTATCTCATGAACTACCCACACCACTATCCCATGAACCACCCACACCACTATCCCATGAACCACCCACACCACTATCCCATGAACCACCCACACCACTATCCCATAAACCACCCACACCACTATCCCATAAACCACCCACACCACTATCCCATGAACCACCCACTTCACTATCCCTCGAACCTGGAGAGAAAGGATAGCAACACGGCCACTCAGACGATAAACATATTTCTCACATCAATCACTCCATAGTGGCAAGAGTGCCGAGAGTGCCAACCTTAAACTTAGAGTGCCTCTTGTATCAGAGTAAATGTTTTAACCTCAATTCTTTGTTTGTTTGGCAGACTGTTCATAAATAATGACGAGACTTACGTCCAGCTATTGTTGCAACTATTGTTACTTATTTTGTGTTTAATTGGGTTAAGTTGCAATTTACTTATTACGGTATATTATTGTTGATGGTTGACCTTACTGACAAGCTGATGAGTAGGACACTTGTGTGACACTAGTGGCGCCCGTGTGCGACACTAGCGGTGCACACGTGTGCGACACTAGCGGCGCACACGTGTGCGACACTAGCGTTGCACACGTGTGCGACACTAGCGTTGCACACGTGTGTGACACTAGCGTTGCACACGTGTGTGACACTAGCGTTGCACACGTGTGTGACACTAGCGTTGCACACGTGTGTGACACTAGCGTTGCACACGTGACACTAGCGTTGCACACGTGTGTGACACTAGCGTTGCACACGTGTGTGACACTAGCGTTGCACACGTGTGTGACACTAGCGTTGCACACGTGTGTGACACTAGCGTTGCACACGTGACACTAGCGTTGCACACGTGACACTAGCGTTGCACACGTGACACTAGCGTTGCACACGTGACACTAGCGTTGCACACGTGACACTAGCGTTGCACACGTGTGTGACACTAGCGTTGCACACGTGTGTGACACTAGCGTTGCACACGTGTGTGACACTAGCGTTGCACACGTGTGTGACACTAGCGTTGCACACGTGTGTGACACTAGCGTTGCACACGTGTGTGACACTAGCGTTGCACACGTGTGTGACACTAGCGTTGCACACGTGTGTGACACTAGCGTTGCACACGTGTGTGACACTAGCGTTGCACACGTGTGTGACACTAGCGTTGCACACGTGTGTGACACTAGCGTTGCACACGTGTGTGACACTAGCGTTGCACACGTGTGTGACACTAGCGTTGCACACGTGTGTGACACTAGCGTTGCACACGTGTGTGACACTAGCGTTGCACACGTGTGTGACACTAGCGTTGCACACGTGTGTGACACTAGCGTTGCACACGTGTGACACTAGTGTTGCACATGTGTGACACTAGTGTTGCACATGTGTGACACTAGTGTTGCACATGTGTGACACTAGTGTTGCACATGTGTGACACTAGTGTTGCACTGTCTAACCTTGCTGTCCATTGTGCCATCCCTCCCCCCCCCTCTCTCCCTTTAAGATTCTCATCCTTCTCTCCCTCCCTTCTTTCCCTTTGTTGCTGCCCCTCTCTCATTATCTCCCAGCTTCTCTCTTACCTTTTCTGCCTATCTCGCTCCTTTCTTGCCCTCTCCCTTCCTCCCTGCTTCTCTCCCTCAATTTCATTCCCCTCCCTCACCCCCTCTCCCTTCCCCCTCCCTCTCAGCGCTACCAATACCTGTAATCCCATCTGTGTGTGTGTATGGTCACCGCCAGAATTGCGCTGGTATAAAGAGCTCACGTGACGGGGGATTGGGAGGGGCGTCTGTCTGGGATGAGAGGGATTAGCCCATCGGTGTCAGATTACCCGCCAGAGGGATAATCCCTAATCCCAGGGTCAAATCCCGATCAGGAGTAACTGAACTGGAGTGGTTGGTCACTTGTGAGATGGGGAGAGTGAGAGAGGGAGAGGGAGAGAGAGAGAGAGAGAGAGAGAGAGAGAGTAGGAAGGGATGGAGAGGTAGGCGGAGATAAAGAAGAAATTGAGATATGGACACATATTGAAAAGGAAAGAACTCTGTGTGTGTGTGTGTGTGTGTGTGTGTGTGTGTGTGTGTGTGTGTGTGTGTGTGTGCGTGCTAACCTATTTGTGGTTGCAGGAGTAGAGTGATAGCTCCTGGTCCAGCCTCTTCGCTAGTCGTGTGTGTGTGTGTGTGTGTGTGTGTGTGTGTGTGTGTGTGTGTGTGTGTGAATATTATCACAATAAAAACTAAGCGCTAAACCCACAATGGTCATACAGCCTTGAGTAATAAAGAGAAAATATAAATAAAGTCGGCGTAATAAAGTTGTCGATGACAAGAAGTCAGAGTTGTATTAAATAAATTGAAATTCATCTATGATATGTTTAGTTGAATTAGGCTACAATAAATTATGGTAATTTAGGTGAGGTTTCTAAGTTAGGTTTTCTGCAGAGATAACAAAAAATTTACTTCATTTTCACTGAAAAAAAAAATGTATTTCTTAATTCATAAAATAAAATTTTAGAAAAGTTTTAAGGCAGTTTGTCCTAACTGACCAATTCGACTTTTTAGGCAAGACTCATACACACATGTATGTATGTTTATACACACACGTATGTATGTACACACGTGTATGTACACACATTATCTCTACGTCCACAGCAGGACTCGAACCTGCAAACTCTATTAGAGTTCACAGTACTTTATCCAGGGGCCAGGTGCTGTGACTCGACCCCTGCAACCACAAATAGGTGAGTACAACGCCATACCTCAGATAAGTATGGGCGCCTAGCTGAAGCTAGACAAAGTTGCCCCATACCCCGGGGCACCAGTCTCGTTCTCTTATTTCATCATATCCTGCTACATGCAGTGAACAACGAAAAAGATTTGAAATGCTTAATAATTCTCAAACAGGTGAAATTATTTACCAACATTATCTCTACGTATAAGTGTCCGGGGCCCAAGACTGTTCAACAGCCTCCCACCAGCCATAAGGGGCATTACCAGTAGACCCGTGGTTGTCTTCAAGAGGGAGCTGGACAGATACCTGAAGTCGGTACCGGATCAGCCGGGCTGTGGTTCAAACGTGGACTGCGTGCGGCCAGCAATAACAGCCTTGTTAATCAGGCCCTGATCCACCGGAAGGCCTGGTCGTGGACCAGGCCGAGGGGGCGTTGTTCCCCGGGAATACCCTCCAGGTAGGTAGACGTATGTATGTGTAACGTCATGATGTCTGGCCATCGTTGGCCCCCGGGAGATATGGATACAAGCTGGTGACTGATACTCGCGAAGACTGTAGGTAAGGGTGAGGGCTGTAGGTGAGGGGTGAGGGCTGTAGGTGACGGGTGAAGGCTGTAGGTGAGGAGTGAGGTGTGATTGGTGAGGGGTTACCTGGAGGTTATTCCGGGGATCAACGCCCCCGCGGCCCGGTCCATGACCAGGCCTCCCGATGGATCAGGGCCTGATCAACTAGGCTGTTACTGCTGGCCGCACGCAGTCCAACGTACGAGCCACAGCCCGGCTGATCCGGCACTGACTTTAGGTATCTGCCCAGCTCTCTCTTGAAGGCAGCCAGGGGTTTATTGGCAATTCCCCTAATGCTTGATGGGAGGCTGTTGAACAGTTTTGGGCCCCGGACACTTATGGTGCTTTCTCTTAGTGTACCAATGGCGCCCCTACTTTTTATTGGGGGCATTTTGCATCGCCTGCCCAGTCTTTTACTTTCGTAGGGAGTGATTTCTGTGTGCAGATTTGGGACCATTCCTTCCAAGATTTTCCAAGTGTAGATTATGATATATCTCTCCCTCCTGCGTTCCAACGAGTACAAGTCAAGTGCTTCCAAGCGTTCCCAGTAGTTAAGGTGCTTGACAGAACTTATACGTGCAGTAAAGGATCTCTGTACACTCTCTAGATCTGCGATTTCACCTGCTTTGAATGGAGATGTTAATGTACAGCAGTATTCCAGCCTAGAGAGAACAAGTGATTTGAAAAGGATCATCATGGGCTTGGCATCTCTCGTTTTGAAAGTTCTCCTTATCCATCCTATCATTTTCTTTGCACGTGCGATCGTGGCACTGTTGTGATCCTTGAAAGTGAGATCTTCAGACATTACTACTCCCAGGTCCCTTACATTATTTTTCCGCTCTATTGTATGGCCGGAGTCAGTAGTATACTCTGTTCTAGTTATTATCTCCTCCAGTTTTCCATAACGGAGTAGTTGGAATTTGTCCTCATTGAACATCATATTGTTTACCGTTGCCCACTGGAAAACTTTGTTTATATCTTCTTGGAGGTTAACCGCGTCCTCAGCAGATGACAGCCTCATGCAGATCCTAGTATCATCCGCAAAGGATGATACGGTGCTGTGGTGAGGGGTGTGGGTGAGGGGTGAGGGCTGTATGTGAGGGGTGAGGGGTGTGGGTGAGGAGTGAGACCTGGGGGTACCTCATCTCTCTTATGTAAATATTTGAATGCAGTCTATTGCAAAGATGTATAATAATAATAATAATAATAATAATAATAATAATAATAATAAATAATAATAATAATAATAATCTTTATTTCTACAAGTACATGTACAAGGTATACAGACCATAGCTGACATCAATGACATGCTACTATATAGAAACCGCTTGTTATGCAGAGCATTTCGGGAAAAATTAGGTCAGTTTTGTCCCAGGATGCGACCCACACCAGTCGACTAACTACCAGGTACCCATTTTATACTGATGGGTGAACAAGTACAGCAGGAGTCTTATGGAAACACGTCCTGATGCTATCCAACAGTACCAGGGATTCGAACCCCGGACCTTAGTGTGTGAGCTGAGTGCGCTCCTTCCTTCCTTCCTTCCTCCCTTCCTCCCTCCCTCCCTCCCTTCCTCCCTCCCTCCATCCCTCCCTCCCTAAAACCATCTCTCCTTCCCTCCCCCTCTCCCTCCCTCCCCCTCCCCCTCCCCCTCCCCCTCCCCCTCCCCCTCTCATCGGAGGATACCTGATCAGCGTTCAAACTACCCTTCACATTATTAGCACAATTACCCGTGCACTTAGCACCTGCCACTTGCCAGCCCTGGCAGGCTGCTCTCACTCCTGACTGACGAACTGTCTAATATTAATCATAACGCAATGCTTCCATCATATTATGAATTGCCAACCACGGAGCCAGACCCTGCTCAACAACCAGGCCAGCTAAGGTCGAGATTGATGTGGCTGGGCCAGGGAGATTGAGTCTTCGGAGTCTGGCAGTGTGTTAGGTCCTTGACGTGGGGGGTTTGGGGGTAGGGGAGGTTCTGGTATTAATAACACTGCAGGGTGGGTCGAGGAGGGAGGGGGGGGGTTAGATTAGTGGATGGGTGTCAGTGGGAGGAAAATGAGAGAGAGTGAGGGAATTGGAAGGATAGCAGATGGAAAGTGAGATGTGAAAAGGTGTAGGAGGGAGAGAAGAATGGAATAGGAGGGAAAAAAATTTCTGGATAGTCGTGGTTGACAGGCAACAGAGAGTTTGCATAAATGGAGAGAAATCAGAGTGAGGAAGAGTCACAAGTGGTGTTCCACAGTGGTCAGTACAGTACTGGGTCCTTTGTTCATTATATGTATATATATATATATATATATATATATATATATATATATATATATATATATATATATATATATATATCCATGAGGAAGTGGAACAGAATTCTTCCTCCGTAAGCCATGCGTGTCGTAAGAGGCGACTAAAATGCCGGGAGCAAGGGGCTAGTAACCCCTTCTCCTGTATATATTAATAAATGTAAAAGGAGAAACTTTCGTTTTTCCTTTTGGGCCACCCCGCCTCGGTGGGATACGGCCGGTGTGTTGAAAGATTTATATATATATATATATATATATATATATATATATATATATATATATATATATATATATATATATATAACGACAGATGAGGGATTAAATAGCGACTTAAGCAAGCATGGCGTTGACATTAAAACAGGTCGTCAGATTAACTCTGATGAGGTCACAAACCGCTACAGGAAGCTCTGGACAGGTTGATGCAGTGGTCGGAGAAGTGACAGATGCAGTTGAAAAATTAACGTAGATAAATGTAAGGCTCTAAGCCTGGAAACAGAATAACTATGACACTTATAAACTTAATAATGTAGATCTCAGTCATTCTGAATGTGAAAAAGATTTAGGAGTTCTGGTTAGCATTAATCTAAGCCCAAGGCAACAGTGCATAAATGTTCGCAAAAAAAGCTAAGAGAAGTCTTGGCTTTATATCAAAAAGTAAAAGTAACAGAAAGCTTTAGGTTATACTTCAGCTTTCTATAACCTTGGTAAGGACTCATTCAGATTATGCCACCACAGTTTTGATCTCCATATTACAGGATGGACATAAATGGGACGGAATAAACACAGAGAAGGATGACGAAGATGATCCCATATACTACAAATCTTTCCTACGGGGACAGATTGTGGGTCTTGAATCTGCACTTGCTAGGAGAGCCTAGAATTAGGGAAAGATATGACTGGCGTTTACAAACAGAAGGCAGGAATAAATAAGGGGGATGTAAATAACGTTCTGATAATATCTAACCAAGACAGGACTCGCAGCAATGGGTTCAAGTTACAAAATTTAGATTTAGGATGGGTAAAAGCGCTGGTTTAGTAATAGAGTTGTGGGTGAGTGGAATAAAGTCGCCAGTAGAGTCGTTGAAGCGGAAACCTTGAGAAGTTTTAAGACTAGGTTAGACAAGAACTGTACATGACTGAGTGTGGGTGTTTGTTAGTTGGACTTGCCTAGCATGGGCCAGTAGGCCTGCTGCAGTGCTCATTTCTTATATTGTTGTGCTCTTATGTGTGTGTGTGTGTGTGTGTGTGTGTGTGTGTGTGTGTGTGTGTGTGTGTGTGTGTGTGTGTGTGTGTGTGTGTGTGTGTGTGTGTGTGAGAGAGAGAGAGAGAGAAAAAAAAAAAAAGAGAGAAAGAGAGAAAAAGAGAGAAAAAGAGAGAGAGAAAAAGAGAGAGAAAAAGAGAGAGAGAAAAAGAGAGAGAAAAAGAGAGAAAGAGAAAGAGAGAAAGAGAAAGAGAGAAAGAGAAAGAGAGAAAGAGAAAGAGAGAAAGAGAAAGAGAGAAAGAGAGATTTTTACATTTCATTTACAAACTAACAATTTTAACATACTTCAGCTCACTGGATCTGTGTTCCAGTTTCCTGAACCGAGTCTGAATACCTTCCACAACCCCCCACAGGCGCTGTATAGTCCTTACGGGTTTAACGCTCCCCATAATTATAATAATGATTCAGCTTATTTAAAACATCTCTCTCAATGTCATTTTTATTATTATTATTATTATTTATTATTATTATTGCCTTCCATATTTACTCTCCTGTACGATTGTTTCTCCCTCCTTCTACCCGACTGCTTCATTAAATCTCATCATCCCAGCCTCTCTACCTACCTCTCTCACTGTTCTTTCTCTTTATCTTCCCCCCCCTCTCTTTCTCCCTGTCCCTCTCTCCCTACCTCTCTCCTCTATACCTCTTTCTCCCTATCTCTGTCTTCCTGTTTCTCTCTTTCACCTTGTCTGTTACTCCATGCGTCTCAGCCTGCTCCCTCTCAGCCTGTCTTAGCAGAGATGCAGCATCCTGCCCAACAGCGGCGTGGGCATCAATTACACGGTGCCCGAGCGGCCAAAATGGCATCTCCCATGTTTATATCTAATTATTTTATGGTTATAATGTTAAAGGGATAATCCTGGACCATTCGTCTTGCCTAGTTGTTGTGTCTGACGAACCAGTGGACGAGGAAGGAGGAGGGATCGAAGGGAAGGTGGGGGGAAGAGGAGATATGGGAAGGGCAATGATGGGGAGGTGCAAGGGGGGAGAGAGGAAAGGGAGTAATAAGAGAGAATAAATGATAAGGATGTTGGGAAACGAAGGGGAAGGAGGAGGAGAATAAAGGGGAAGGGGGAGAAAATGAGGTAGAGGGATCCGAGGGTGGAAGGAGTGGAAGGGAGAGGAATAGAAATTAAAGAAAGGGTGAGAGAGACGCGGGAGGAAGATGAGAGGGAGAGTTGAAAGTGTAGCGAGGTGTGGGGGAAAACAGGAAGATAGAGAAGTGAAAAGAAGGAAGCGAGAAGGGAGTAAGGTGAGTGCGGAAGGTGGGAAGAAAGGAGGGAGAGGGGTGAAAAGGGAAGAGAAAAACTGGAAGAAAAGACAGAGGAAGAGCCGGAGGAGAGACAGCAAGCAGTGGACAATAGCGCAAAAAAGAACAGGAAGCAGATAAAAAAAAAAAAAAACATAGCAAGAACAAAAGAAAAGAGCAGCTCAAGAAAAGAGGAGAACGTAGATGAAGTACAATAATGGGGAAAAAAATTTAAGGTACCAGAAAGAGGGAATAACTAATGGGAGTTAATATGCAAATAGGGAGACAGTGAGGAAGAGGAAGAAGGAAGAGTACAGAGACAAATAAGGAAATGAAAAGGTACATGAAATTAGGAAGTAGAAAACGGGGTGAAGCAAGTACTGATAACATAAACCTGATGTATTTCCAGGGATTCTCTAAAACTGTATCCCCTTGTTGCATAACCCCAGCCTCCTCTACCACAACGCACGCAACAGGAATACGTGTTTGTTACCTGTAGTCGCTTCTGGTCACCCCCCTCCCGCTGCCCGGTCCCAGACCAGGCCTCCTGGTTGCTGGTCTGATCGATCAGGCTGTTAGTGCTCGCCACCCGCAGTCCAATGCCAGCACCACAGCCCGGCTGATAAGGAATTGATTTGAGGAATTTATCGAGTTCCCTCTTGAAAGCCAGGGGCCTGTTGGTAATTAGTTTTATATATGGAAGGTGTTGAGTCGTGGCTCCTTTACACGTACTGAATTCTCTCAGTGTACTCATCGGTTCCCTGTTTTTCACTGGAGGTATCTCGCGCCGTGTGTCAGTAATTATTTCCGTGTGCAGGTTAGGAACCAGTCCCTTCAGAATCATCCAGGTGTAGATTATGATGTCACTTAGTAACACTTGAGCAGTGTTGAGAATTTGAAGCCGATAAGATAGACCGCTCGAAAATTATATCGGAAAACCTTGGAGGAAGCTAGAGGAAGACAAGAGCACTACGTAACACTGTACCGGCTCTGGTATCAAGTTAGTGGAAGACAAGAGCACTACGTAACACTGTACCGGCTCTGGTATCAAGTTAGTGGAAGACAAGAGCACTACGTAACACTGTACCGGCTCTGGTATCAAGTTAGTGGAAGACAAGAGCACTACGTAACACTGTACCGGCTCTGGTATCAAGTTAGTGGAAGACAAGAGCACTACGTAACACTGTACCGGCTCTGGTATCAAGTTAGTGGAAGACAAGAGCACTACGTAACACTGTACCGGCTCTGGTATCAAGTTAGTGGAAGACAAGAGCACTACGTAACACTGTACCGGCTCTGGTATCAAGTTAGTGGAAGACAAGAGCACTACGTAACACTGTACCGGCTCTGGTATCAAGTTAGTGGAAGACAAGAGCACTACGTAACACTGTACCGGCTCTGGTATCAAGTCGTACACTATTTAAAGGTTCACTAAACTCATCAAAATTAATGCGTATTTTCAATATTTTTAATTTTCGTTTTGCGCTTCTCTATTTAAAATTCTCTATACTCCTCTAAAATATATCAGGGTAGTAGTAGTAGTAACAGTAGTAACAGTAGTAATAGCAGCAGCAGTAGTAGCAGCAGCAGCAGTAATAGTAGCAGCAGTAGTAGTAGTAGTAGCAGTAGTAGCAGTAGTAGCAGCAGCAGCAGCAGCAGTAGCAGTACTAATAATAGTCTCAAAGAGACGAAGCTGCAAAAGGTGACTCAACCCCCCTAACAACCCGCCAGGGTGATACAACTCGGCAATGAGAATTGATCAGTTTTGACCTGAGCAAGCAGAACGTAGCTCCAATCTCAAGGATCAGAAACATTTCCCCAGCATTAAAGGTAACCCCCATCCTTCCCTTGAGGGGAAACTCTTAACGTATGATCGACCTCCTGACCTTATTTTTTACCTTGTATCATAAATACACGAAAATAAAGATAAAAACAAAGGTGATACTGGAGAAGTTAAAAGGTATCTGTGTCTGGGGAAAGGTAAGGTCACATCTGTACCAAGTAACTACACTGATTTATTGTGAGGTCAAGCCCAGGTCATGACCTCAAGTGTGAGGATCTGACGATTGTGACCTCTCAGCGAAGAGGGAAAGAGGGAGGGGGAAGAGGAGGAGGGGGTGGAGAGAATGGAGGGGTGGAGAGGGTGGAGGGGTGATCACTACCATTAATAACTATCACCAGCAATAGCTACCACCACCAACTACTACTAACTACTACCACTTGAATAATATCTAATACTAACAACATCCTCAACATCAACACAGTTCAACATCACTACCGTCTTCACTTCGGCCAGTGACAACAACCAATAATAACAATCACCTGAAACTACTAACAACCACCCTAGGTGCTAACAACCACCCTAGGTGCTAACAACCAACAAATTGACACCCTCGATACTAGCAACCATTATTCACTAAAAATCATCCCAACCTGAAACCTACCTCGAATCACTAACAGTTACTAACGTCCTCCACTAATCAGTAACAACCACTTTAACTACTCATAAATACAAATAGCAGTTACCATAAATAGCCACCACTAACAAATAACCACTATAATCAACATTACAGACTACCACCAACACAACGTAAGGGAGGACCACTGCATCAGTCATACTGGCCCACAATAGGCAGGTCCTTCTCAAACCCAAACCCACTTAACCATAATCAACGTTGAAAGTCACAGTAACAAATAAAAACCACTAACTATCCCTGACACCCATTAATACCAGCAAAAGCAATAACCACCACTAAAAATAAAACTAACAACGACCCTCAACTAATAAACCACCACTATCATCGCTAACACCCATCCTTTATAACCAACAACAACCATCACCATCCACCACTATCATCCACCACCACCATCAAGACTTGCTCGATCACTATTCCACTCCAGAGAGCATTCAGAGACGAGCCAATCAGAGTGTAGACTGCAGTAATTACCTAAGTAATTATCTAAGTAATTCCTGTCGTCTCGCTGCCGAGGATAGTTAGAAAGGTCGTTTGCTCAGCGGCTCGTGCTGAGGCGATTACCATAATTGGTCAAACTTCTCAGATGGAGCCAGAGAATGGCTGGTGAAGCGACCTTCCTGGCTTAAGATTACAGTGTGGGGGGGGGAGCAGTGTGTAATTTTCAGATATACTTATATGTATATGCTGAAACACACAGCATATGTGTATGCTGAAACACAGTACATGTATACCTGGAGAGGGTTTCAGGGGTCAACGCCCCCGCGGCCCGGTCTGTGACCAGGCCTCATGGTGGATCAGGGCTTGATCAACCAGGCTGTTACTGTTGGCCGCACGCAAACCGACATACGAACCACAGCCCGGCTGGTCAGGTACTGACTTTAGGTACCTGTCCAGCATATGTATATTCTAAAACACACAACACATGTAGTATATGTATATGCTGAAACACAACACGTACGTGTGTATGCTGAAACAACGCGTACACGTGTATGCTCACACTCACACGTGCATCCACTCACCATTACGAAAAAAAAAGTCCTAGCCATTGCCCATGGCATACAAATAAAAAAATATGGAGCAAAATATACGTACAGCAGAGATATCCCCAGACACAGCACTCACAAAAGTGAAATTAACAGAAACAGTATCAAATGTAATATTCCTATAAGGGTATCACGTAATAAAGAAAGAACGAGTATAAAGACTGTGGCGAGACTACGGGTTTCGGCGACTATACTGTCCTGATGCTTGAAGTCCTAGGAATGAGTAAACAGTACTGAAGGGAACTAGTACGTACAGAGAATGTATCAGGAGGTAGAGGAGAAATAAATACCTAAAATAAAAGAGACGGCACAATTGAAAAGAGTCTGCAGTTTACCAACAGATGCAGATTGGCAAAGTTAGAAAGCCACAGAACGTGGGAAAAAAATCGAAAACCGGTGACTGCAGGAACATGAAGAGTTGCCAGGAACTCGTATTCCAAGATGAGAAGAAAAGCTGAGAGATAGTGCGATAACAAGAGCAGCATTAAAACCCAAGTCTGCTACACCACCTCACCAGAAGGAAGACAGAGTGAAGACAGTGGTAAGATTCAGCAAAGAGTACTTATAGTGACTTAGTGAGCACTTTGACCGCCTAAGTTAATACACTGTTCCAGTGATCAAACAGTGGAACACCTAGAAAACAGTGGAGAAAACAAACAAACACACACACACACACACACACACACACACACACACACACACACACACACACACACACACACACACACACACACACACACACACACACAAGCCGGGAGAACAAGAGGCCATAAATTTAAGCTACGTAATTAGTAACGAAGAAGAAATATTTGAAAATATTACTTCACAAATAGTTGGCAGCGGCGGAGGGAAGAAACACTGTCTTAAAACCACTGGAAATTTTTATATTAAAACACTTGGGATAAATTTATAGTGGAAGACCGAACATCACGAGCATAAACTCTGCTGTTGTGACCACAGATAAATAAATGGAAATAGATCACTGAACACACACACACACACACACACACACACTCTCGATGAGGCTCTAGGAACACTGAAATAGTGGACCTGGTAGCGACCAGCGAATTGGAGGGACCAGGAGCTGTGACTCAATCCCTGCAACCACTAATAGGTGAGTACACACACACATGAACGTGCAAGCACCATTGAGATGTATAATTTACATAGCATTAAAAGCGTGTAGATACTTAGCGGGTATCACAGTAAAGGTGCAAACATTGCTAAGTTGCAGCCATCAATACTAAATTGCAGAGAAGGAAAAAAGTTGCTAGATACAGCAGCGAGTGTGGCTCTCGTGATCAAGTTACCGACACTTTAAGACAACTTAACCATAATATAAATAATACATTTGTCATCGTCCGGACTATCAAGAATTACTTAGATCCAAGCGAGGATAAATTTTCACCACAGTCGTCAGTAGCAGCAACGCCGACACCTACTGTGGTAGAAGTGAAGGTGTTAGTGGCCGTGGTGTCAGCAGCTGTGGCGTCAGTGACGGTGGTGTCAGCAGCTGTGGCGTCAGTGACGGTGGTTTTAGCAGCTGTGGCGTCAGTGACGGTGGTGTCAGCAGCTGCGGCGTCAGTGACGGTGGTGTCAGCAGGAGAGGGACCCGTGTAGCACACTCCAAGCCATATACAAAATTCGTTAAGGTAAAATAGAAAACTCTCTTTTCATGAAATGGGAAAGCTCCATCGTAGTTAAGGAAGCAAGGGTAGATGCTGGGTTCTCAGGCAACACCGCTCGAAGCTCACACCTCGATAATTTAACCAACGAGGTTAGGTAAGATTCATCAGGACACAGGACAAGTGTTTCCCGACACGGAGTTTTGTCTTATAATGACCTGCCACTGCAGCTTGTGGTCATCTGACCGGATCATTCCGCTGCTTTACCGGTCAACCCTTTTAAAAATTATGGTGATAAGGCTTCCAGTAAATTATGGTGTTAAGGCTTCCAGTAAAACACAAGATAGTCACTGAAGCGATTATCTTGTGAATAAAGAATAGTGCCTCAACTGAAGGGTATTTAGCAAGAATGGGAGAGCCAGGTCTTCGTCAACGGAACGAAGAAAATAAGGGCAGATACTGTCGCTTCAGACAATACTCAGAAGCACTGACAGAGTACACAAACATTGGCTCTTTACCTGGCATGTTAAGAGATCATGCTCAGAACAGTGGTAATAATATAGAATGAATTTTAAACAGTGGTAATAATGTAGAATGAATTCTAAACAGTGGAAAAAATGTAGAATGACAAACAATGACACTGTGTAAGTGGATTGCACACTGAAGTTTAAAGCAAGGTCTTATATAGGTATTTTACCTCCATGTATCAAAAGTTAATATTGTTAATAAGAAACAATATGCAGTTTATGGTATGTTATTGGGAAGATGTTTCGTCCACCAGAAACTATCACTGTCTTCTAGAACTGTTAAAGTCACTGGTTGGGCGAAACGTCTTCTTAATGACATGCCATAAACCGTATTTTGTGTCTTATCAACATAACTGTCGGTATATTATATCACTGATATACAAAAGTTTAGAGGCGAGACCCAGTGCTAGAGCTCGTCCACCTGGAACTCAGAGGCAAATAGGTAATTACACACACACACATGCAGCAATGGAAGCAGATCCCTGAAACAGAATAATCATCAAGTGCAATAACAATGGTAGTCCTGTTCCACTGTTTGGCTAACTATTGCAACTATGCAAATTACAGGAAATGTTGGGCTGTTAGCACGGCTGATGAACTCGTTGCGAGGCAGTGGTGAGCAGCAGCAGCAGCAGCAGCAGCAGCAGCCCGCTACACTTAACAGTTAGAAGGAACCATGACTCAGGACACTAAGCTTGACGCAAAGATTAAGGCTGAATTTCGTCGTCGACTGTCTGATCAATCAAGCTGCTTCTACCAGAGGCCCGCAGACTTATAAACAGCCGGCAGTAGCAGCCTGGTTGATCAGGCCCTCATGCACCGCGAGGCCTGGTCATGGACCGGGCCGCGGGGACGTTTACCCCTGGAACACCCCCAGGTATACTCCAGGTATAACCTGACCTGACACTTGTTGCATGTAGACAACTAGTTTCTTCTCGAAAAAATTACATTTGCTGCCTAATATTTCCTATACTGGTACTAGGTTGAAGAGTCGTGGACCACGCATGTTGATATGGTGAGTGCTCCCAAATTGTGCCTTTGAAATTTGTGTTTTTCACTAAGGTTTATTCTACGTTTTCTTTCATGTCTATAGTGAGTTATGACAGTACAGAGAATGAGAAGCTGACACTCGAGTATTTCTCCCTACTAGCGAGTATCTCTCAGCCCTTCCATGTATTAAACTTAAAACTTAGTTTATAAACTCTGTCTCTTCCTCTATTTCCTTATTCCATCACTCCTACTCCATCCTGTGTAATGGAATATGACAGTGAAACAGCATACTGTGTAATGGAATATGACAGTGAAACAGCATACTGTGTAATGGAATATGACAGTGAAACAGCATACTGTGTAATGGAATATGACAGTGAAACACCATACTGTGTAATGGAATATGACAGTGAAACAGCATACTGTGTAATGGAATATGACAGTGAAACAGCATACTGTGTAATGGAATATGACAGTGAAACAGCATACTGTGTAATGGAATATGACAGTGAAACAGCATACTGTGTAATGGAATATGACAGTGAAACAGCATACTGTGTAATGGAATATGACAGTGAAACAGCATACTGTGTAATGGAATATGACAGTGAAACAGCATACTGTGTAATGGAATATGACAGTGAAACAGCATACTGTGTAATGGAATATGACAGGGAAACAGCATTCTGTGTAATGGAATATGACAGGGAAACAGCATACTGTGTAATGGAATATGACAGGGAAACAGCATTCTGTGTAATGGAATATGACAGGGAAACAGCATACTGTGTAATGGAATATGACAGGGAAACAGCATACTGTGTAATGGAATATGACAGGGAAACAGCATACTGTGTAATGGAATATGACAGGGAAACAACATACTGTGTAATGGAATATGACAGGGAAACAGCATACTGTGTAATGGAATATGACAGGGAAACAGCATACTGTGTAATGGAATATGACAGGGAAACAGCATACTGTGTAATGGAATATGACAGTGAAACAGTATCAGCTTTTGTTCCCACTATATAACCATCATGTTGAGTAGTGCAGCAGCACACTTCTGATGTATCCAGTTTACCTACATAAAAAATTCTGTGTAACAGACAGTGAGGGAGGAGCAAGAGAGGGTGAACCAGCTCCCTGGACCTGAAAAAGACACCCACTGCATATCCCTGCCATCGTTAATAAGGTTATTTTGACAGCCAAGGAATAAATATTCTTTCCTCCCTCGCCTGTCATTAATATCAGACCAGGGGAGCCGCCATCATGCTGTACCATTACCACCTAGGTGTTAAACCTCAATGGAGGATGGGAGGGAGGGACTTACAGGGGTTGTGGTGGGAAATTAAGGTGCTCTGAGCAGCTGTGGGGATGGTGGGGGTGGATGTGGGTGGTGTGGAGGTGGATAAGGATGGTAGGGTGGATATAGGTTTTGGGCAGGATATGGGTAATGTCAAGTTGGATGTGGGTAGTGTTGAGGTAAATGTGGGTAGTATGGAGGTGAATATGGGTAGTGTGGAGGTAAATGTGGGTAGTGTGGAGGTGGATGGGACAGAGGTGGGCGTGGGAGGGAGGTCACTATGGCTACTGAAGCATCTCATGCGACTAACAACGCTCAAGTGTCATGAAGCAGTCAACCTCCAGTGTTCATTAAGAGTTATTTTTGTTCAGGAAAATTGACGGTGATGCTAGTCATATGACGACCCCCCCTCCCCTCCCCTCCCCCCCCTCTCCCGCCCCTCAACTTCCCCCACCTCCTCCGCTCAACCTCCCCCTACCCCCGCCTCTCACCATCCCCTCACCTCGGCGGCTCAACCTCCCCCACCCCCGCCCCTCAACCTCCCCCTAGCGGAGCTTGTGGTCACCTCACCGAGGTTCGTCCTAGGCCTACCCGGTCATAATTTTTGGCTAGTTTAGATTAAGTTACATTAGGTGAGGGTTAGGTCAGGTCGTACTTGCTTGGGTAAAGTTATATCTGAGGAGGTTAGATAAGGTTTCCTTGTGTCAGGTTCTGAACTGGCTTCACTACAGCCACAGTTTCAACCCGTTCAACTTCACCATCACATTATCTTTACTAAGTTGTGGCTGCTGTGTCTTGCTTCTTATGTAATTATATGTTTCGTTTCGCGTTTAATTTTTATATTATTTATCATGTATACTGTCTAGAGATCAGAGGATCGAGTCCTCCAGGGAGGATCGAATCCTGCAAGGACACTCATATCCTCCAGCCCTTCACGCTGTTTAAGTTACATATTAAGTTACTTGTTTACTTAAGTTGTTTATTAAATCACTTAAGTTTCTAGTTAATGTGGTTTTCCTCAAACGAATATCACCACCACAACAACAACAACAACAACACCACAACAACAACAACAGCAACACCACCACCACCACAACAACAACACCACCACCACCATCATAACAGCAGCAACACCACCACCACCATAACAGCAGCAGCACCACCACCACAACAACACCACCACCACCACAACACCACCACCACCACCACAACACCACCACCACCACAACACCACCACAACACCATAACAACAACAGCAGCACAACCACCACCATAACAGCAACACCACCACCATCATAACAGCAACACCACCACCATCATAACAGCAACACCACCACCACCACAACAACAGCAACAATAGCACCATCACCACAACAACATCAACAGCAACTCAGAACTCTGTTCTGTTGACTGGTATTTTAACAGCATATCTAGGTCAGAGTTCACTCTAAAACGAATAATGTTATTGTGACTATTACCTAACTTGTCACCACTCCAACATGAGAGAAATGAGGTTCATCTCGGTCATGAGGACCTAAGTCCAGAATTTTATGTTGGGGCAACTATCCTCAAGAAGATAACACATGTTATCTTCTTGCTTCTTATCAGGGAGTCTTCTGAACAAGTTTTGGTGATCTGAGGTTCCAGACGATTGCACTGTTATGTGATATTTATTATCAATTTAATTTGGTGAAAGAAGGCACCATCACCACCCCAGCACCATCACCACCACCCCAACACCATCACCACCACCCCAACACCATCACCACCACCCCAACACCGTCACCACCACCCCAACACCGTCACCACCACCCCAACACCGTCACCACCACCCCAACACCGTCACCACTTCAGCACCATCACAACCCTGGCACCATCACCACCTCAGCACCATCATCACTCCAGCACCATCACCATTCCAGCACCATCACCACTCCAGCACCATCACCACTCCAGCACCATCACCACTCCAGCACCATCACCACTCCAGCACCATCACCACTCCAGCACCATCACCACCCCAGCATCAGCACCCCAGCACCATTACCACTCCAGCATCACCACCCCAGCATCACCACCCTAGCACCATCATCACTCCAGCATTATCACACTAGCACCATCACCACTCCAGCATCACCACCCCAGCATCACCACCCTAGCACCATCATCACCCCATCACCACCACCCCAGCACCATCACCACCACCCCCGCACCAGCACCACCACCCCAGCACCATCACCACCACCCCAGCACCATCACCACCACTCCAGCACCATCACCACCACTCCAGCACCATCACCACCACTCCAGCACCACTCCAGCACCATCACCACTCCAGCACCATCACCACCTCAACACCATCACCACCCCAGCATCAGCACCCCAGCACCATTACCACTCCAGCATTATCACACTAGCACCATCACCACTCCAGCATCACCACCCCAGCATCACCACCCTAGCACCATCATCACCCCATCACCACCACCCCAGCACCATCACCACCACCCCAGCACCATCACCACCACCCCAGCACCATCACCACCACTCCAGCACCATCACCACCACTCCAGCACCATCACCACCACTCCAGCACCATCACCACCACTCCAGCACCAGCACCATCACCACCACTCCAGCACCAGCACCATCACCACCACTCCAGCACCAGCACCATCACCACCACTCCAGCACCAGCACCATCACCACCACTCCAGCACCATCACCACCTCAACACCACCACCTCAACACCATCACCACCCCAGCACCATCACCACCCCAGCACCATCACCACTCCAGCATCACCACCCCAGCAACACCACCCCAGCAACACCACCCCAGCACCATCACCCCCAGCATCACCACCCCAGCATCACCACCCCAACATCACCACCCTAGCACCATCACCACCCCAGCATCACCACCCCAGCAACACCACCCCAGCAACACCACCCCAGCCCCCACCTGTCAACACCACCCCAGCCTCCACACCACCCCAGCCTCCACACCACCCCCAGCCTCCACACCACCCCAGCATCATCATCAGCACCCCCATCACCATCACCCCCACCATCATCACCCCCAGCATCACCACCCCAGCATCACCACCCCAACATCACCACACTAGCACTATCACCACCCCAGCATCACCCCAACATCACCACAGCACCATCACCACCCCAGCATCACCCCAGCACCATCACCACCCCAGCATCACCACCCCAGCATCACCCCAGCACCATCACCACCCCAGGAGGGGCAGGCAAGACATCTCTTTTGATTAAGTTTCAATCCTTTCGATGAGGAGCGCATTTTTAAATTGTTACAATTATTCACGGACCAGTGGACCAGGCGTGCTAGACCAGTGGACCAGGCATATCGGATCGGTGGACCAGGCGTGTCGGGAGGGGGATGGCAGGGGAAGCGGATGTTTGAAGGCAGGAGGGGGCGCTGGAGGTGATGGTAAGGGACAACGAAGTGATAAAAACAGGGGGGTGTATCTGAAGGTAGGAAAGGAGTGATGGGGAAAGGGGGATGAGGTGTTTATGGGGGTAGGAGTAGTTTATGGGGTAGGAGTAGTTTATGGGGAGTAGTAGTTTATGGAGGAGAGGTTTATGGGGGAGGAGGAATTTATGGGTGAGGAGTTTATGAGGGGAAGGGGAGTTTTTGGGGGGAGGAGGAGTTTATGGGGAGAGGAGTTTTTGGGGGAGGAGGAGTTTTTGGGGAGAGGAGTTTATGGGGAGAGGAGTTTTTGGGGAAGAGGAGTATCTGTGAGAGAGGGTAATGGGAGGGGACGACGAGATAGAATGAGGGTGGAGGACTGTGAATAGGGGATAGTTGGTGGAGGTACTCGTAGTAGGGAAAGAAAGGGGGAGACAGGCAAGAGGTGAAGGAAGGGCATGAGATAACGAGAAAAGATAACGAAAACGAGAAAAGAGCAGAGAAAATGGGAATTGGGAAACTGAAGAGAGGGGGGGAGAGGGTAAAAAGCGGGGGGAGACAGATGAGACATGACAAAATAAGGGAGAGGGAGCCGTGACACTTCAATAAAATTGATTAAATTTCTCGTTGTGCGAGATTACGAACGTGTGAGATAATATATACAGTGTGACTACTGTCTCACCAAGACTGGAAATTGTGAATGCAACCAGACAACGTCAATAATTAAACTACACACATGTAAATAAAGACATTGGTTATTGATTTAGGAGAGAGAGAGAGAGAGAGAGAGAGAGAGAGAGAGAGAGAGAATTCTTGGGAGTGCAACAAGGTCCAGACAGAAGAGGACTTGAAAGACCACACTGAGGCTATCTGTTGAGAAGAACTGTCAACTCCTATCTAGATTAAAGACTATCACTAGCGTGCTTTAAGCTTATGAGTCAAGGATAGAAAAGCAGGAAAGAGAGAGAGACAGTGTGTTCAGGGCTGTCAACACCCACAATCACCGTCAAGATGACAATGAATACAATGTGATTGTGACTATAAGCTGGCCAGCGCTCGGATCAACTCTTGTGTGTGTGTGTGTTGAAGTCCTGTGCTGTATCTTATACTGCAAGGGGTGACCAGCATCCACATTATACAGCAAGTCTGGCTCTGATGTTCTTATTTATGTACCAGAAAGTCGGAGGATTAATTCCTCTTGCAGAGTGAGTTCTCGGCTAGCAGAACCCCCGATCAAATCTCATTTGTATCACCTCCTATTTTAGGTCGAATGGGTTTCAGTCTTAGTTATAAATATCACGCTGTTTGCGTGAACAAGTTGTCTGTCCTTTCAACTCATTGTTCAAGAAGAATATTTGTGTCTAGTAACCAGATTGTATGAAGAGTTAGCATCTTTATTTGTAGATGTTTCGCCAACCAGTGGCTTTATCAATACAATACATAGACATAATGTGAAGACTGAAGCACAGGCATGAAGCTCTGACTGTGCTTCAGTTTCATCAAGACTGAATGACTGATTATCTCATCTTTTGTATATTATTCTTTATTCTTTACATTATCTCCTTGTATTGTTTTGATAAAGCCACTGGATGGCGAAACGTCTACAAATAAAGATACCCAGATGTTGCACATGTGTCTTATCTTGTCGGCATTATATATCATTCAACCCAACTGTTCTTTCCTTCAAAGATTTTGGTGAGATATTTGTAGATGTGTCGCTCACAACCCGCTTGCAGACAGTAATGAAACAGCAGAATAGAAGGGTGGCATATCTCGCCTCTTATCATTCCATCCACTGTCCTCGCCGTCCCTCCCATCCCTATCCCTCGTTATTGAATCCTTTTCCTTCTGTTCTTATTTATTATATCTTCATCGGCGGCTGTTTGAGGTGGGTGGTACTCGCCAGGGGAGAACTGTATTATTAGGTGGGAGATGCCCAAATTGTGGGTGACAGTGGAAACAGGTTCTTGAAATAGTGTCTCTCAGCCCACATCCAGGACTGAATGACTGTACCTCAGGACAATGACTGTACCTCAGGACTGAATGACTGTACCCCAGGACTGAATGACTGTACCTCAGGACTGAATGACTGTACTCCAGGACTGAATGACTGTACTCCAGGACTGAATGACTGTACTCCAGGACTGAATGACTGTACTCCAGGACTGAATGACTGTACTCCAGGACTGAATGACCGTACCCCAGGACTGAATGACCGTACCCCAGGACTGAATGACTGTACCTCAGGACTGAATGACTGTACTCCAGGACTGAATGACTGTACTCCAGGACTGAATGACTGTACTCCAGGACTGAATGACTGTACCTCAGGACTGAATGACTGTACCTCAGGACTGAATGACTGTACCCCAGGACTGAATGACTGTACCCCAGGACTGAATGACTGTACCCCAGGACTGAATGACTGTACCCCAGGACTGAATGACTGTACTCCAGGACTGAATGACTGTACTCCAGGACTGAATGACTGTACTCCAGGACTGAATGACTGTACTCCAGGACTGAATGACCGTACCCCAGGACTGAATGACCGTACCCCAGGACTGAATGACCGTACTCCAGGACTGAATGACTGTACTCCAGGACTGAATGACTGTACTCCAGGACTGAATGACTGTACTCCAGGACTGAATGACTGTACTCCAGGACTGAATGACTGTACTCCAGGACTGAATGACTGTACTCCAGGACTGAATGACTGTACTCCAGGACTGAATGACTGTACTCCAGGACTGAATGACCGTACCCCAGGACTGAATGACCGTACCCCAGGACTGAATGACCGTACCCCAGGACTGAATGACCGTACCCCAGGACTGAATGACCGTACCCCAGGACTGAATGACCGTACCACAGGACTGAATGACCGTACCCCAGGACTGAATGACCGTACCCCAGGACTGAATGACCGTACCCCAGGACTGAGTGACAGTAACCAGGACTGAGTGACAGCACCCAGCACTGAGTGACAGCACCCAGCACTGAGTGACAGCACCCAGGACTGAGTGACAGCACCCAGCACTGAGTGACAGCACCCAGCACTGAGTGACAGTACCCAGGACTGAGTGACAGTACCCAGGACTGAGTGACAGTACCCAGGACTGAGTGACAGTACCCAGGACTGAGTGACAGTACCCAGGACTGAGTGACCGCACTCCAGTCACCTGTAGTCCAATGTATCAACACTGGAAGTCAAGACATTCTGGACCTCAAGCAAAAATTATTGACAGCAGGATTTCTCTAAGAATGTGGTTTCTGGAGCCTTGGTCCACCAAAAGGCCTGGTTGGGACCGGGCCGCGGGGGCGTTGACCCTCGAGAACATCCTTGGTTAGGCCTCATTTAGATTATGCTGCTCAGTTCTTGTCACCGTATTACAGAATGGATATAAATGCTCTGGAAAACGTACAAAGGAGGATGACAAAGATGATGCCGTGTATCAGAAATCTTCCCTATGAGGATAGACTGAAGGCTCTGAATCTGCTCTCTCTCGAAAGGCGTAGAATTAGGGGGGATATGATCGAGGTGTATAAATGGAAAACAGGAATAAATAAAGGGGATGTAAATAGTGTGCTGAAAATTTCCAGCCAAGACAGGACTCGCAGCAATGGTTTCAAGTTGGAAAAATTCAGATTCAGGAAGGATATAGAAAAGTACTGGTTTGGTAATAGAGTTGTGGATGAATGGAACAAACTCCCGAGTACAGTTATTGAGGCTAAAACGTTGTGTAGTTTTAAAAATAGGTTAGATAAATACATGAGTGGGTGTGGGTGGGTGTGAGTTGGACCTGACTAGCTTGTGCTGCTGGGTCTGGTACAGTGTTCCATCCTTGAGTGGGGATGACCAGACTGGGTGGGTCATTGGGATAATCCGGGGGGTGGGTCATTGGTCTAATCCGGGGGGGGGACATGGACCTGCTCCGCATGGGTCAGTAGGCAGTGTTCCTTCTTTCTTATGTTCTTTTGTGTTATATCAGTACGATGGATATAATTCAGTGAGGGTACGCATGGCTAGTGGTGGTGATTGTGTTGGATATGCTGGTGGTGGTGGTGGTGGTAGGAATGATGGTGGTAAGAGTGGTAGAAGAGGTGGTGATAGTGATGGTTGGGATGGTGGTGGTAGGGGTGTTGGTGGTAGGGGTGATGGTGGTAGGGGTGATGGTGGTAGGGGTGATGGTGGTAGGGGTGGTGGTGGTAGGGGTGGTGATGGTAGGGGTGGTGATGGTAGGGGTGGTAGGGATTAAGTAAGTTTATTCTGGTACAGATTCACACAAATACAGTTATACAAATTATCATACATAGTAACATATGTCTAAATTACCCTCCAAAATAACCCGAAAACTGACTTATTCCCTGAGGTCCTGTAATATCTTATTATTTAAGATGAGAAGCCAAAACATCGAAGTAACTCAACTGTGTGAAAATATGTTAAAAATGACAGGGATGGTAATGCTGGGGGTTGTGATGGTGGAGGGTGGTAATGGTGGGGAGGTTGTGATGGTGGAGGGTGGTAATGGTGGAGAGGGGTTGTGATGGTGGTGGGTGGTAATGGTGGGGGTTGTGATGGTGGTGGGTGGTAATGGTGGGGAGGTTGTGATGGTGGAGGGTGGTAATGGTGGAGAG
Source organism: Cherax quadricarinatus (assembly GCF_038502225.1). Lineage (NCBI taxonomy): Eukaryota > Metazoa > Arthropoda > Malacostraca > Decapoda > Parastacidae > Cherax > Cherax quadricarinatus. The sequence goes on from NC_091342.1 coordinate 18,068,078, forward strand.
GGGTTGTGATGGTGGAGGGTGGTAATGGTGGAGAGGGGTTGTGATGGTGGTGGGTGGTAATGGTGGAGAGGGGTTGTGATGGTGGTGGGTGGTAATGGTGGGGGTTGTGATGGTGGTGGGTGGTAATGGTGGATAGGGGTTGTGATGGTGGTGGGTGGTAATGGTGGAGAGGGGTTGTGATGGTGGAGGGTGGTAATGGTGGAGAGGGGTTGTGATGGTGGTGGGTGGTAATGGTGGGGGTTGTGATGGTGGTGGGTGGTAATGGTGGTGGTTGTGATGGTGGTGGGTTGTGATGGTGGGGGTTGTGATGGTGGTGGGTGGTAATGGTGGGGGTTGTGATGGTGGTGGGTGGTAAAGTGGGGGTTGTGATGGTGGTGGGTGGTAATGGTGGGGGTTGTGATGGTGGTGGGTGGTAATGGTGGGGGTTGTGATGGTGGTGGGTGGTAATGGTGGGGGTTGTGATGGTGGTGGGTGGTAATGGTGGGGGTTGTGATGGTGGTGGGTGGTAATGGTGGGGGTTGTGATGGTGGTGGGTGGTAATGGTGGGGGTTGTGATGGTGGTGGGTGGTAATGGTGGGGGTTGTGTTGGTGGTGGGTGTTAATGGTGGGGGTTGTGATGGTGGTGGGTGGTAATGGTGGGGGTTGTGATGGTGGTGGGTGGTAATGGTGGGGGTTGTGATGGACATGGGTGGTAATGGTGGGGGTTGTGATGGTGGTGGGTGGTAATGGTGGAGGGTGGTAACGGTGGGGGTTGTGACGGTGGAGGGTGGTAATGGTGGGGGTTGTGATGGTGGTGGGTGGTAAAGTGGGGGTTGTGATGGTGGTGGGTGGTAATGGTGGGGGTTGTGATGGTGGTGGGTGGTAATGGTGGGGTTTGTGATGGTGATGGGTGGTAATGGTGGGGGTTGTGATGGTGGTGGGTGGTAATGGTGGGGGTTGTGATGGTGGTGGGTGGTAATGGTGGAGGGTGGTAATGGTGAGGGGTGGTAATGGTGGGGAGGTTGTGATGGTGGAGGGTGGTAATGGTGGGGGTTGTGATGGTGGAGGGTGGTAATGGTGGGGTTGTGGTGGTGGAGGGTGGTAATGGTGGGGGTTTGTGATGGTGGAGGGTGGTTATGGTGGGGGGTTGTGACGGTGGAGGGTGGTAACGGTGGGGGTTGTGACGGTGGAGGGTGGTAATGGTGAGGGGTTTGTGATGGTGGAGGGTGGTAATGGTGGGGAGGTTGTGATGGTGGAGGGTGGTAATGGTGGGGGGTTGTGATGGTGGAGGGTGGTAATGGTGGGGGGTTGTGATGGTGGAGGGTGGTAATGGTGGAGAGGTTGTGATGGTGGAGGGTGGTAATGGTGGAGAGGTTGTGATGGTGGAGGGTGGCAATGGTGGGGGGTTGTGATGGTGGAGGGTGGTAATGGTGGAGAGGTTGTGATGGTGGAGGGTGGTAATGGTGGAGAGGTTGTGATGGTGGAGGGTGGTAATGGTGGGGGTTGTGATGGAGGGTGGTAATGGTGGGGGGTTGTGATGGTGGAGGGTGGTAATGGTGGGGGGTTGTGATGGTGGAGGGTGGTAATGGTGGGGGGGGTTGTGATGGTGGAGGGTGGTAATGGTGGAGAGGTTGTGATGGTGGAGGGTGGTAATGGTGGAGAGGTTGTGATGGTGGAGGGTGGTAATGGTGGAGAGGTTGTGATGGTGGGGGGTGGTAATGGTGGAGGGTGGTAATGGTGGGGGGTTGTGATGGTGGAGGGTGGTAATGGTGGGGGGTTTGTGATGGTGGTGGGTGGTAATGGTGGGGTTTTGTGATGGTGGTGAGTGGTAATGGTGGGGGTTGGTAATTGTGGGGGGTTGTGACGGTGGAGGGTGGTAATGGTGGGGGGTTGTGACGGTGGAGGGTGGTAATGGTGAGGGGTTTGTGATGGTGGAAATGGTGGGGGGTGGTAATGGTGGGGGGTGGTAATGGTGGGGGTTGTGATGGTGGAGGGTGGTAATGGTGGGGGTTGTGATGGTGGAGGGTGGTAATGGTGGGGAGGTTGTGATGGTGGAGGGTGGTAATGGTGGGGGGGTTGTGATGGAGGGTGGTAATGGTGGGGGGGTTGTGATGGAGGGTGGTAACGGTGGGGGGTTGTGATGGTGGAGGGTGGTAATTGTGGAGAGGTTGTGATGGAGGGTGGTAATGGTGGAGAGGTTGTGATGGTGGAGGGTGGTAATGGTGGGGGGTTGTGATGGTGGAGGGTGGTAATGGTGGGGGGGTTGTGATGGTGGAGGGTGGTAATGGTAGAGGGTTTGTGATGGTGGTGGGTGGTAATGGTGGGAGGGTTGTGAAGGTTGTGTATGTGTGTCTTCCACAAACACTGCCACATATGACACTCACAATTCTGCATGACACGACTCTTCTGTCACTTCTGTTCTCTGTCGTGTTGTCGTTTCAGTGATTTATGGCCCACCGTCACTGATGCTGCTGCTGCTGCTGCTACTACTCTCGACTGTGTTCCATTGTTAACTGAGTATCCTCCTGCTACTGCTTTCATACTTATCTTTTAGCGACTAAACTGATCAATTTTCTTTCATTAGTTCAACTATTTCAGTTTTTTCAATATGTTGCATGATACTCTGTTTCATTCATTGATTAAAGTTCTTTTACTACTCGAGTTCCAGGTATTCAACTAATACAATTAATTATAAAGGCTCTGTTGCAACTGCTGCATTTTGCTGAAGTCATTTCACTTAGTATTTAAATGTCTCTAGCTCCTGATCCTGCATCAGATACCTTCTTCCTCTCAACATTTTCTGCTTTCAATTTTCTTTTCTTTCTGTATTCACTGCTATTATCTCCACTGTATTTACGTCATGCATTTTTAATTAGTGGCGCTGGGTTAATGAGGTGTTAGGATGCTGGCAGGTATAAAAGAATCGCTTTCTGACACGGCGGACAGTGGAAACAACCATCGCTGGCTGGAAATTTTTACCAGTACACCACACACTTTTTTTTTTTTTAGCAGAAAGTCCAGATGACTTTTTGGTCTGTTCAGGACCATTTTCAGATTACAGCTTACTTGTTATATAATTGTCCAGGAAGGACTGAAACGTCGTCTAATGTTTGCTCTTCCAAGTGTGGGATAGCTGTAAATTCTTAGCAGAAAGAGCTAAGATTCTAAGGGTATCAGTAGAAGACGCGGAGAATGTCTTGGTGGGAGTGTCCCGACGCCACACACACACACACACACACACACACACACACACACACACACACACACACACACACACACACACACACACATGTCCTACGAGGAGAGGTTAAGGGAAATCGACCTGACGATACTGGAGAACAGGAGAGATCAGACATGATAACGACATACAAAATACTGAGAGGAATTGACAAGGTGTACAAAGACAGGATGTTCCAGAGATGGGACACAGCAACAAGGGGACATAGAAGTTGAAGACACAGATGAATCACAGGGATGTTAGGAAGTATTTCTTCAGCCACAGAGTAGTCAGGAAGTGAAATAGTTTGGGAAGCGATGTAGTGGAGGCAGGATTCATACACAGCTTTAAGCAAAGGTATGATAAAGCTCACGGTTCAGGGAGTGACCTAGTAGCGACCAGTGAAGAGGTGGGGCCAGGAGCTAGGACTCGACCCTTGCAACCTCAACTAGGTGAGTACACACACACAGTCAGAGTCGTCAGGAAGTGGAATAGCCTAACAAGTGATGTAGTGGAGGCAGGAACCATACATAGCTTTAAGACGAGGTATGACAAAGCTCTGGAAGCAGAGAGAGAGGACCTAGTAGCGATCAGTGAAGAGGCGGGGCCAGGAGCTGTGTATCGATCCCTGCAACCACAATTAGGCGAGTACAATTAGGTGAGTACACACACACACACACACACACACACACACACACACACACACACACACGTGTTTCATTCATCAACCTGTCGGTCCTCCAGTGTTTCATCAAAGTATCTAGATACGCAAACAGGGAAGGTACGGTAGTTGATCATCGCTGCGCTGCTTCTTATCATGTACAGATGTGGCAGAAGCCGAGACAACACAGTGTTGAGTCGATCATCTGCCCACTGGATGCTGGTGTAAGTCTTGCTGGTGGGACTCCAGGTGGCTCAAAGTTTATCCACTAAATAGGTGAAACACAGATGGGCATACAAGTTCCCCCGTCTTCTAATAACGTGTTTATTTTTCCACTAAAATCTACCTTCTCCATAATTACTATTAAGAACATAAGAAAGAAGGAACACTGCAACAGGCCTACTGGCCTATGCAAGGCAGGTCCAATTCTCCTACCGGCTTAAGCCAATGCCTTGACCAAATGAAGTCAGACACGTCACTTAAGGAGCACGGCATCCGACCTAGTAGCACTATTGCATTTGCTTTGTCTCGTCAAGTGAAGTCCAGGATCTTTCCTTAATTCACGGCATAACTTAACAAATCTTTGATTTGGAAAGATCCTGGACTTCACCTTACGAAACAGACAAAGCAAATGCGATAGTAATTATGGATAAGGTAGATTATAGTGGAAAAATGAGCATTATGTGCCTCTTAAAGGGGGGTGTCTTTTTACGTTGCACTTTACCATACTTGCAAATGATGAAAAAGCATAAAGAAGGGAAGTTATTCAACGCAATGTGGGTAAAGATGCTGGATCCTCCCTCTAGTAACTCAACCAATAGAGATGTTATCTAGGGTATTTGCACTGAGTTCTTAGTGATAACATCATCAGCATTTCTCCCACCCAGGATGCTCAACATCCTTCTTCATGTGGATGAGATGCATGTGCATCACCTGAGTATGATTACTGTGGAAACGTTTCGCCTGCTGTGCAGGCTTCTTCAGTCGAATACTGAGGTGACAAATATTATAAACAACAGAAGTAAAGATATGGTAAAGACGACGCGAGAGTAAGCGAAACGTTTCGACAATGAAGACACCTTACTGTTGCACATGTGTTACTTATCTACTTGTCTGTGTTGTGCACCATTATTATAGTGACACTTTCCTCTGTACACACCAGGAATTACCAACACCTCCAACTACCCTTGAGAGGAAACTTCATTAGATTAAAAAAAAATGATCACACGGGCTGTGGTACGAGTTAAGAGTCCGTATTAAAATGACCAGTATTCGAATATTCAGTCTTAGGATAACGTAGTTAGTGTCCGCACACGCCCACCAGAGCTCCGTGTAGCGAAGCCGCTAGTAGCGTCATTAAGACGCAAGACGCATATAAAACGTCCAGCGCCAGCTTGACGAATCTAGCATCCGGATAACAAGCCTAACATCCGGATAACGAGTTCGACATGAGGATAACGAGACAACCGTCCGAACTAAGGCCATAAGTGCACAGATAAGGAAACACAAGTGTCCGGATCAGCGAGAGATCGGGTAATAAAGCCGGGTTCGTTAAGTAGCTAGCGGCTCCGGTTGGCTGGGGTCTGCTCGACCATCCAATAGACTAATATTAACCAGTTCTAATATTCAATTAATGTGGTGTGCCGCACGTAGGGGGCGTCATGCTGGATACACCTACGGACGGCCCTCACTCATGGGCGCTCAGCCAGAGGTTCACAAAGGCGGGTTTATCGCCAAATGGAGAACGCGGAGCCGTGGACGGGCGAAGGAGCACCAGTGTGGACCTTACGAAGAACCTGCTAACGGGCGGAAAGCGGTTGAGGCTTTTCCAGCGACCAGGAAGAGTGATGGAAGGCCAATGTAGACCTTATTAAGAGCGGGGGGACGGGCGGGAAACAGGTGGTTAGTCAAAAGCTATCGAGAACACAATGGAACGCTAGTGTGGACCTTACCAAGAGTGAGTAGTGGGGCTAATGCTGGCAGGATGGGGTCTTACCAAGAGCGAGTAGTGGGCTAGGGTAAGCAAGATAGTATCTTACAAAGAGTGGGTAGTGGAGCTGGGGTGAGCAAGACGGGATCTTACAAAGATCGGGTAGAGGAACTGGGATGAGCAGTCCTGATGTTATCAGCCTTGTAATAGATTTATACATTTCGGTGCTTGTTTCTGGTGTGGACATTAGGCTGTGGGGGACTGGTGGGCCGGATGGCTGTCTCTGCTGTGGTAATGCAGTGTTGGTGGTGCTGTGATACTGCTGTGGTGGAGCTGCGATTATATTATGGTGATGTGGTGTTATTGTAGTGGTGATGTGGAGTTACTGTGATGTGATACGAGTCATTGTGGTGGTGCTGTGGTTGTGCTCTGATGGTTTTGTGGGGGTGCTGCATTGGTGCTGTGGCTGTGCTGTGATGGTCTTGTGGGGGTGCTGCACTGATGTTATGGTGGTGCTGTGATGGTGTGTAACACAATGTGCGAGTTATGATATTTCATGTCAACTCGTACAGATAATAACACAACAGTGGTATTTACAGGGGTCTGGAGAGAGCTCCTGAGGTGAAGGAATGTTAATACCGAGACAAACGTACAGCACCTGAGTATTATGAATAACGAGACGTATCGCCAACCAGAGGTTTTTTCAATCCAATACAGAGGAATATTTACTGGAAACAGTCCCTCAGCCTTGACAGGTGTTCAGTCCCCATGAAAGGGGCATAATAAGGTCATTGTTAGTGAGACAGCCAGGAGCTTGAACCAGCGCCCTGATGAACACAAATATGCACACAGTAAAGACAATTTGAATAACGCTTGAGTAGTACACAGTAATTCACAAGGGCACCTGAAGTGGTAAGATTGGCACCAAGTTGGTCGTGATGGAGGACAATCTGCAGAAACTTTCCTGCCTTGATCAGTTTTCTACACAGTAGCCCACGACACAGTAGCCCAAAACTCAAATACTTTTAGTATCTGTGGAGTGGCCACCCAGCAGACACTACAGTATGTGACGTCACTGGACCTGACTGCTCACCTACTCCCTCGCCTTAGATATTCTGTTTTTCTGTTCTCTCTATTAGACTGAAAAAGTACCAGGTGTGCAAAAGAGGTCCTAATAAAATGCCTTAAGTTTATCTGTACTGCATCTACCACTTTTCTGCCCACGACATTAACTTTGTTCAAGTGTAATTGTATCTTCTGAATTTGTTTGCGTGTTGTCAGTGAATCTGCTCGTGTGGTTTGTCATTCGCTTGTCATGTTTATTAATGTAAATTAAGAACAAGGGGGCCCACTTGTGACTGCTCTCCATTCTGATTTCATCCCATTTATGCAAATTCGCTGTTTCCTATTAGTTAACCATGAACTGATCCACGAGATAAAAATTCTCCAATACCGTGTGCTGCCACTTTTTCTAACAATCTTTTTGTACAGGACTCTGTTCTTTACCGACATCCAAAATAAATAACATCGTATTCTGTATCATGGTCCACTGCCTCAAATTCTTTACTAAAGATCAGCAAATTTCTTTGACAAGTCTCGTTTTTCAAATTAGTCTCATCAGGAGGACTTGTTATTCTACTCATATAGGCTATTATTGGTTCTAATAGTTTGCTTACTATTGAGGTGAGGTGCACTGAATAGAAATTTGATGGTAGGGATTTATCTCCCGATTTGAAGATATGACTTACATTGGTCATCTTACACATGTCCGGTAGGACCACTAGTTTAGAGAAATATGCTGAAGGACAGTTAGCATCTCACTAAGTTCCGTCTAGCACTGTTATGCATCCTTGACAACAGATGGACTGGTGGGGTCGGGATGTGCTGTGTTCGTCTTGTGGCTGTGCTGAGCGTCGGTGGTGCTGTGATGTGTGCCGGTGGTGCTGCGGCGGTTGTAACGTGGTGATGAGGTGATGCTGAAGTGTGCTGGTGGTACTGCTGTTGTGGTGTGGTGGTGCTACTGCTTTGATATACTGTTGTGGTGGTGCTGTGACTGTGCGGTAATACTTTGATGGTGCTGTGAATATGTAGTGGTACTGTGATTGTGTGGTGGTGCTGTGATTGTGTTGTGGTGCCTTGGTGATACTGTAGTGGTGCCTTGATACTGTGGTGGTCTTGATACTGTGGTGCCTTGATACTGTAATGGTGCCTTCGTGATACTGTGGTGGTGCCTTGATACTGTGGTGGTGCCTTGATGATACTCTGGTGGTGCCTTGATGATACTCTGGTGGTGCCTTGATGCTGTGGTGGCGCCTTGATGATACTGTGGTGGTGAATTGATGATATTCTGGTGGTGCCTTGATAATACTGTGGTGATGCCTCGATGATACTGTGGCGGTGCCTTGATGATACTGTGGTGGTGTGTTGATTGGTGGTGCCTTGATGATACTCTGGTGGTGCCTTGATACTGTAATGGTGCCTTGATGACACTGTAGTGGTGCCTTGATGACACTGTAGTGGTGGTGCTTTGATGCTGTGGTGGTGCGTTGATAATACTGTGGTGGTGCCATGATGATATTCTGGTGGTGCCATGATGATATTCTGGTGGTGCCATGATGATATTCTGGTGGTGCCATGATGATACTGTGGGGTGCCATGATGATACTGTGGTGGTGCTGTGACTGGTGGTGCCTTGACGGGAGTTATTAGCAATGTCAGTCAGGTTGGAGTATACACCCACCCTCCACCCACACCCACCCTCCACCCACACACACCCTCCACCCACACACACCCTCCACCCACACACACCCTCCACCCACACACACCCTCCACCCACACACACCCTCCACCCACACACACCCTCCACCCACACACACCCTCCACCCACACACACCCACCACCCACACACACCCTCCACCCACCACCTCAACAGTGTGAGCAAGACTTGGCTTCATACTCTATTATAAAATTATGCCGCCTTGATGAGGTTCTCTTAATATACCGTGCAACATTGATGGTGGGTTGCAGGGGTAACCCTCCCCCCTCTAACACCGCTCTTCCAACCTTCTGCCACTACTACAGAAGGATCAAGTCCACGTCTGCCCTGCTGGTGCTGCTTACGCCCGTCTCTACTGACGTGATTACCAACAATTATCACACTCTTTATCAGCGGGCAAGCAGTGGACCACACACGTAGCTCCCCCCTCAACCCCCACCACCCCTCTAAGAGTCACCCCCTCCTCAACACACCCCTCTTGACCTCCCCTACCAGCTCTCTCCACGGCTCACCACCTGACCCCCAAACTATCACACCAGTGATATCAGGACCAGCTTCGACCCCAGCCTCTCTATTGCAATCCCATCACTCTGTGTTGATGCTTAACCACTGTGTGGGAGTGGTGTGTTGTGGGGTGCGGGAGTGGTGTGTGATGGTGGCGGTGGTGGGGCGGGGTGGTGTGTGGTGGTGGCAGGGGTGATGTGTGGTCGTGGTATGTGGTGGGGGGAGGGGTGATGTGTGGTGGGGGCGGGGTGGTGGTGGAATGGTGGTGATGGTATCGGTCTGTGGTGGTGGAATGGTGGTGATGGTATCGGTCTGTGGTGGTGGTAGGAGTGTATGGTGGAGGTGGTGGCGGTGGTGGTAACGAGAGTGTGTGGTAACCAGTGGTGTGATTATGTGGTAGTGGATTTATATGGTATTGAGAGTGTATGTGGTGGACCAGCGGTTTGATGTACGGATGGGGTTTTATGGAGGAGTGGGGGTGATTGTGTGGGGGTGAAGGTTTGGTAGGTACGAGTGAAGGTTTTAAGGGTGGGGGTGAAGGTTTGGGATGGTGGTATTGGTTTGGGGTTGGGGGTCGAGATAGATTGATGGGAATTTGCCTGTGTGTACTCGCCAAAATTTGGTTGGAGTGGTCGAGTCTTAGCTCCTGACCTGCCTCTCAACTCCTGACCTGCCTCTCAACTCCTGACCTGCCTCTCAACTAGCAGTCACCTGATACACTGCCTCCTAACCTCCTGTGGTCTTAGAATTTTTCCGTCTTCTTCTAACTTTGGCCTCAGCATTTCCAATTAACCCCAGGGTGCTTTCCATTTTTCCCCAGTACGTGATGAAACCCAGGGTGTTCTCTGTTTTTACCCAGTACGTGATTAAATCCAGCGTGCCCTGTATTTTTACCCAGTACGTGATTAAAGCCAGCGTGCCCTGTATTTTTACCCAGTACGTGATTAAAGCCAGCATGCCCTGTATTTTTACCCAGTACGTGATTAAAGCCAGCGTGCCCTGTATTTTTACCCAGTACGTGAATAAAGCCAGCGTGCCCTGTATTTTTACCCAGTATGTGATTAAAGCCAGGTTGCCCTTTATTTTTACCCAAAACATTGTTATACACCTTTCTGAGGCCTTGTAACATTTCCTATTCAGTGCCTTTTATCATAACGTGGGTCGTCCTTCCTTGCATTTCCCTCTCCAGCAGCAATAGATTTGTGAAATTCTCACTTCTCCATAGTCTCTTCTCCCGAGGTTTGGTTTTCTCTTCATCAGTCCATTTCTTCTCTGCTTTCTCCAGAATGTGTACATAGTCATTGTGTTGGCCTTGTTCTCCTGGCTTGCTCTCATGTTCATGAGTATGAGATACTGTTAACTTAGGTCCCTTAGTTGCTATTGCTCCTGCCATATTGTTATGGAAATCACTCCTGTCCAGGTTTTCTAGCTTCCCAAAACTCAACTGGTTCCTCACCATTAATGCATATCTGTATGCTGTATGTCCTCAGCGTGTGATACCCATCTGGGAATACTGCAGTTTATTATCCCTGGTTTTATTATTTCTGACCATGACAAGAGCTTGTCTAAACCCTGAGATGTGTATATTTATTTCCTGCTATTCTGTCCCTTTTAATGAGATTCTGTCAGCATTCGTGTACGTTACTAATCCGTTTGTTATATAATGTGATGCGACTACTGTTTCTCTGTAGGTGCTCGAGTTTTGGTTGTTGAGTTTCTGTAGTGGAAAAGGAAATTATGACGAAAAAGGAAGGGGAAGGAAGTGGTTAAGGGATATTCTGTGGTGAGAACCAATGAGGAAAACTAACCTGCTTGATTTAGTTCTGGCAAGCAAGGATAACCTTTCTTAATAATCTTGAGATATAAATTCGTTAGAAAACATTCAAAGAATGACAAAATTAATCCATTGCATAAGAAATCTTCCTTACGAAGAAAGATTGAAAGCCCTTAAATTACATTTACCTGCAAGACAAGAATGAAGGGAGACATGATTGGAGAGCTGGGGAATGCATGTGGGGTTGATTTTCTTGGATTCCTTTTTCTCATTTGAATTCTACTTTCAGTTCTTCTCTTGTGACTTGACAATGATCCTAGACGGACCGAAACGTCGTCATAAGATTCCTCTCCTAAATGGAATTCTGAGGAATAGTTCTCTAGTCCTGTTTCCTTCTTTCCTTTCTCAAAAAAACTTACCTAATCTTATTATAACAAGCGCAATGTAATTTAGCCTAATCCAGCTAAATATATATTTTAGCTAGGTTTACAACAATTTAATAATGAACAAACACAATGAAATATATTTTTTCTCGTTAGGTTCAGAATGATTTTTACGAAATTACTGCATACACAAATTTTCGCTTGCCTTATTCAGCAAGAAGAACGTTGCTATTTAAGCCAAAATCGCAAGTTTTACCTATTCGGCAATATATATTATTATATATTATATATATATATATATATATATATATATATATATATATATATATATATATATATATATATATATATATATATATATATATATAATATATACACACACACATACAATAAAGTCAAATTAAACAGGTGATATCACAATACGCAGAACAACCACTATGAAAGAATAACAAAATTCCAAGCGCTTTCATGACTTCTCACATTATTAAGGAACTATAAAAACAAAACATCAACAGGAAGGAATATATGTAAGGGCAAGACTACACCTCACAGTCGCTTCACAACACCCGACTCTGTGAAACATAACATACTCTACCCAAGCATTAAGATTTTTTACTTGTTTAATGTATTATTAAATTCTACCCAAATTTTATTATTTACAAATGAATCCGATTTATATAAACTAAAAGAAATTCTTTTTTTATATTTTATTGAGAACATATCTTATACAGACATAATACATATATATAGTACATAAATATTTTCAAAACTGCTTTTTATAAAACATGATTCTATTATATTTTTGTCCACCATGGACTTGCTTGATACAACTTTCTCAACTTTTTGAAAATCAATTGGATGGTTAAAATCTCTCACATGGATAAACAGAGAATTAGAAATTTTTACAAGGGATCTTATAAACACATCCATCAGCATTTTGGGGGGAATTTTTTATTAAATTTTTATTTTCTGTATCAAGATTTTTAAATACAACTTTCATATTAAAAGTCTTGAGAAGACAAGGCATATCAAGCAAGTTTTCATGGTAAGGGAGAACCAACATATTCTTAATAGAATAAGGTTGGTTGTTCCTTTTTGAATTGTAAATAGTATTTCTGGCAAGTTTAAAGGATTTATCAATTAAGTTTCTTGGGTATTTTAGATCATTAGCCATTTCATAAATTTTTGAGTTTTCTTCATCTATGAATTCTGGACTACAAATACGCAAAGTTCTCGCAAACAAGATTCTGATGCTCTTTTTATTCATGAGAGAGATTTTAACCATCCAATTGATTTTCAAAAGGCTGAGAAAGTTATATATATATATATATATATATATACACTATATATATATATATATACACTATATATATATACACTATATATATATATATATACACTATATATATATATATATATATACACTATATATATATATATATATATATACACTATATATATATATATATATATATACACTATATATATATATATATATATACACTATATATATATATATATACACTATATATATATATATACACTATATATATATATATATACACTATATATATATACACTATATATATATATATATATATATATATATATATATATATATATATATATATATATATATATATATATATATACACTATATATATATATATATATATATATGTTTACGTTCACGTATGTAATTGAGAGATTGGCCAACATTTGTGCATGCATAAATACACATCAATTCATCCACACCCTCTCATCTAGCTACAACTGCCCATCTATCAACATCCACCTATCCACTCCTTCCATCCATACACACCCATGTGTATGGATGGAGGGAGTGGAATCCACCCATTGCAAAGTATGATAGACATACCACTATATACAAGATATATCGTAAGCTAAGAGACATCCCGAGAGAGAGAGAGAGAGAGAGAGAGAGAGAGAGAGAGAGAGAGAGAGAGACGTACCTTAATACACGAGAGACAGACATGCCACAACAGACACAGACATATTAAAATATAAAACACGTAGACATGCCGTGATATAAACGACAAGGACATGCCACAACACCCAAGTCACATACCACAATGTACGGGACACAGACATGCCACAATATGGTATACCTCGTCTGTTCAAGTATACTAATATACACGTTGGTGACGACAGGGGGTCTGTGCCCCCACATCCCCCATCCCCCCCTACCCTACCTTCCCCTCTGCTAATAACTGCCGTCATAAGTTAGCCGCTGGCCAAACTGGTGCTGTGTATCACGACTGATTTTCACTCTCTGGTCGTTACACAACCTCCCCCTCCCCACCCTCATCTTTTCCCCTCCTCCTTTCCTCCTTTTTCCCCCCCTCCCTCAATATACTCAGAGCGGGGCAGTATAACTCACAGAAAACACACGATGGTATATTTCAAGCGACAGTTCTCTAATTATCGTCGAATTTATCAGCTGCGAACGACACGAGGAGCGGCAGTTAGTGCATGTCCGGTTAAGCGCGAAATACTGTGCTATTCTAGGCTGCGTTAACAGTGATGATCAACGCCTTCACACATACACACATACATACATACACATACATACACACACACACACACACACACACACACACACACACACACACACCCCTAATAAGAATCCTTACCACCCAAAAAACTCGGGATTACTGTCCACTAAAATAATCGAAATCCCGATGCATCCGAATTATTATTATTATTATTTCATTATCAATGGTGAATTATTTACTTCCGGGGATGAAATCATTTTTACTATATTTTTATTTTTTTTTACTTGAGAGGCGTATGAGGCGCCTAAACAGCTGGTGTTATGACAGATCTTGACGTAAGATTTCTTGGAGTACAAGTGACGTTGAGGTGGAAGATCCTTGCGTGTATTTTATATAATTCTTTTTTTATCCCTCTTCCTTATTATTGACGAGCGACCAGAGGCAACATGAAGCAACATGAAGCAACATGAAGCAACATGAGACAACATGAAGGCCCCCCCAAAAATATATCGCCGTTATGACACGCTGTTATTCCCCCAGATGTGAAATTATGGCGGCTCTAATATCCTTTTTAAATTCATGACAAGGACCTCAGCTGCCTCGCCCTGCTTGCTGGTTGGACGGAAAGAAAATCACAAAGAAAATTGGAGATGTGTAAGATTTTTCCAGCATTTTACCGGGAGGGAAGGACCGAGGGTGCTCGGGGCGCGCATGCGTGACACCAGCCAATCAGCGACGGCTTTACTTCACACCTGGGCGCCCGGGAGCCAATTACAGACGCTAATCAATATTTTTGCACGTATGGCTGGGTTGCTTATTGAGCGGTGTGTGTGTATGTGTATGTGTGTTGTATGCGTTGTGTGTGTGTGCGCGCGTGTGTTGTATGTGTTGTATGTGTTGTGTGCGTGTGTTGTATGTGTTGTATGTGTTGTGTGCGTGTGTGCGTGTGTGCGTGTGTGCGTGTGTGTGTGTGTGTGTGTGTGTGTGTGTGTGTGTGTCGGAAAGGAGAGATATTTTAAATGAGCTGATGTAGGTAACAGCTCTTAGCTTGTAAATAAAGTTAGGAATCCTTATCCTAACCTTGTAAAACCCTGTGTAAGAGAGAGAGAGAGAGAGAGAGAGAAAGAGAGAGAGAGAGAGAGAGAGAGAGAGAGAGAATTATTTAACACTCTTCATTTACACAAAATTCCATCTTCATCCCTAGTTAACTTTCCAAGGTGACCCACAAGACAATAATGACGACAGTATTACGCATGTCCACATTTCCACGTCAGCGGTTACGCATGTCCACATTTGAGTGTATGCGGCTACGCACTTCAGCTAGCTACACCACCTCTGTCCACAGGAAACACCACACACGCGCGCGCAAACACGCGCGCGCACACACGCACACACACACACATACACACACACAACACATACAAAACACACACACACATACAACACACATATACAACACACAACACTCATACACACTACACACACACACCAATCAATAACCCAAGACAACGAGTCATGAGAAACATGAGTCTTGATAAAGAGAAGAGACATAACAAGTGATGAAGCATGGAAGAGAACCAAATGAATTTGTGCTTAAGGATGCGAGCGAAGTATCAATCATCCTTGCTGCACCTCATGAACGAATCTCTCTCTCTCTCATGCAAGAGAATCCCAGTAGTCGACTAGAGTACTACTGTGTGTGTGTGTGTGTGTGTGTGTGTGTGTGTGTGTGTGTGTGTGTGTATGTGTGTGTGTATGTGTGTGTGTGTGTGTGTGTGTGTGTGTGTGTGTGTGTCTGTATGTGTGTGTTTTCACCTATACATATTCATCTATATATTGTTGCAGGGGTCGTAAACCTGCCTCACACTTTCTCGCTGGCCAAATTCACTCTCTCCTATCCTCGTGAGCCTTGTTGTATCTGTGCTTAAATGTATGTATGGAGAGAGTTAGAGAGAGATTTAAGGAGAAAGCATGCTAGAGAGGAATGGAAAGACTAATAAAATTCTTGTTCACAAAATGTTTGTATGTTTACAAATGTGTTAAGATGAGCTCTAACTTGATTCTGCACTTGTAGTACAGAGGACACAACTTTACTAATATATTGACGTAGAAGAGCTAAAACCCCGTAAGAATTAGACAACCCTTGGGGAACTGGGAAGCAGTTTTGATCCAAAGGATGGAATGGCTCCACTTCACTGGAACAACAGCTCTTAAAAGATAAAGGAAACGAGAAATGCTAGGCTAACGAAAACACACGCTGAGTGGATGGAATACAGAGATCTGCTGCTACATATTAACGTTGTACCGAGTTAAACCCTTCTAGAGAGGTACCTTAATGTTGATGACGGAATTAATATTAACCAATCATTAATACAAATGTATTATCTTGGAAAATGATTACTGTATTGCTTATAACTGCTGGTAGCAGGTTGAAGAGTCCTGGACCTCGCATGTTGACAGTGTTCTCTCAGTGTACATATGGGATCGCTGCCTCCACTGGCTTGAGTCAACACTTTCTATCATATCTCTCACTATGTAGTACATTGTTAGATTTAGTTCGCTGACCGAATACCTGGCCTTAGATTATTCCATAGATAAATTATATAATAAATCTCTCCTCTCCATTCTAGGAAGTGCAATCCAAGTGTTGCACAGTGTTCCTAATGTCACTTACATACTGAATCTGTGAGAGAAGTAAATCATCACTGCCTTTTCTAGCTCGGATTTCTCATCTGCCTTGAAGGTAGCTACAGTGACTGAACCGTAGTCTAAGGGAGAGAGCACCAGTGCTTCGTACAGCACCAGTGCTTCGTACAGCACCAGTGCTTCGTACAGCACCTCCGTTAGCATTGTGTACCTAGTTTCAAAAAAAAAAAATTCGTTATCTGGTATGTCATTTTCCAAGTTTTGGCTACAATGCTTTGTTATGCACTCTGAAGGCTACGTCGTCTGACATTAATGATTCTAGACTTTCTTACGTGTTCTCTCACTTTTATAACCAGATCTCACTGCTTTTTATATTATGTACTTGTCTGAGTTTTCTCGTCATAAGCATCTGAAATTTGTCTTAAATGTCATTTTCTTCCAACGAATGAAAAATTTTGATTTCTATTTGTTACTTTTATTAAGTTTACTAAGGTTACTTTTGACCTTATTTTGGTATTATATGCAAAAGAGAACACGAAACACTTCTTTGCGCCTCTGTATTTGTTTGCTATGAAGATGAGGAAGTGTCAAGGTGCCAGGAGAGTGCCTTGTACAACGCAGCTTCTCAATGTATACTCGTTGGATTTGGTTTGGTTTACTGTCACTATCTGGGATGTTCTTGTTAGAAAATTGTGCTTCCACTTCCCTACTTCACATGTCATGTCTTTCGACCTCCTGTTATAAGCTCTCATTCCACATCTTCCTTTAATTTTCTCTCCAATGCCTCCGTTATTTTGCCGTAATGGCATATGAGCAGTGAGAGGCAGGATGTTCCTGCTTTAAGTCATGTTTACTTGGGATGTGTAGTTCGTGTCTCCTCATAAAACCACTAAGTTGCCTTCTTAGCATCTTCTCGAAGACTTTTATGATCTGTGATGCAAGTGCTTCTGGTGTGTAGTTATCCTCATCGCTCTGCTGCTGCTTCTGTTAAGCAGGGTTTTTCGTCTGCGCTGTTTTAAGGCTTCTGGAGTATCACCCGAATTTAAGCTCTCCAGTGTATACCCAGTGCCCATGCCACTAGCATTTTGAAGTTTCTATTTATACATACACATTTCCCGGATTCTGGCTCCAGCGCTGTCATTTTCTTTTTCGATTATTATTATAATCACAGGGAAGCGCTAAACCCAGCGCATGTGGGGGGGGGATGGAAGGTATTCAGGCTCAATTCAAGGAAATGGAGCACAGATCCAATTCCCTAGATCAAGAGCCCCTCACCAGCGTCAAGGAACCTCCCTTGAGGAATTTTTTTTCGAAACCTGCGGATGAACTATATAATTTATAAGATGCATACCGATGTTATCCTTCGCTTACTGATAAAACCACAACCCTACCGTTATTATAGCATGATAAAATATATTTTTATGAGTAGAACTTGTCGAATAAATATCGTCTTACTTTATTATATCCGATTTAATTTCTTGTTGTTTTGAGCAGAATTTGTTGGCTAAATATCCTATTACTTGATTAGAACTTGCATTAAATATAGCATTCTGTCAGTGTCACTGACTTTTTTGGGTTATCCCAGGTTCTCTACGCATATGCTGCTATTATGTGTAATAATGTATGTAACTATTTGTGTATCCCTAAATAATCTTACTTATTAAAAATTGTTGACTAAAAATTTTGCTATACTCTGATAAGAACTTTATATACCGTTATATCGTGATAAAAACCTGTCAGTGATAAACTACCGTACTGTTGTTGCAAGAACCTTTGAAAAAATATTATATATATTTTTTAAATAAATGGCCGTGTTAGTGATAACATCTTCATGGCAAAATAAAGTGTTAGTGCGTGTAGAACTCGTCAATGATAAAATATTGTAGTGGTGTACACAAAGACGTTGATCATAGTCAAATATTTTCAACGACCTCCGTCCAGTGAGCGACGTCCACTCAGACGCATCGTCTCTACTGAAATGTTGACCGATACTTATTTTATCCATGGATGAGACAGTTAACTTTTTTTCCCATAGTTTCACGGGAGAGTTTTTCTTAAGATGTGACCCACAGTTTCACTGCTGGGTGAACAAGAGTAGCAGGTGTAGGTAGTGTAACAACACTTGCCTATACCTCTCTTCGACCAGGAAATTAAGTCGAGGCTCTTGCTGTTATGAAATACCCTTTCAGAGAGGTGTAGGTAGTGTGTGACGTAACACACACACGTAACTAATCAGCAGAGTCTGGTAATTATTATTAACTAAGCGTTAAACCCACAAGGGTCACAGCGCTGCCGAGTCTGGCAAAATATGTGAAAAAATACAAGAATTGTTAGAGTATTGTTTGTTTGTTTGTTTCTATTTGATCTATTAATATAGTGTAATAATATTGTATATCATAAAGCAGCACACCTGCCACCCATCACTGTGACCCTGCACACCTGCCACCCATCACTGACCCTGCACACCTGCCACCCATCACTGTGACCCTGCACACCTGCCACCCATCACTGTGACCCTGCACACCTGCCACCCATCACTGTGACCCTGCACACCTGCCACCCATCACTGTGACCCTGCACACCTGCCACCCATCACTGACCCTGCACACCAGCCACCCATCACTGACCCTGCACACCTGCCACCCATCACTGTGACCCTGCACACCTGCCACCCATCACTGTCCCTGCACACCTGCCACCCATCACTGACCCTGCACACCTGCCACCCATCACTGACCCTGCACACCTGCCACCCATCACTGTGACCCTGCACACCTGCCACCCATCACTGTGACCCTGCACACCTGCCACCCATCACTGTGACCCTGCACACCTGCCACCCATCACTGACCCTGCACACCTGCCACCCATCACTGTGACCCTGCACACCTGCCACCCATCACTGTGACCCTGCACACCTGCCACCCATCACTGTGACCCTGCACACCTGCCACCCATCACTGACCCTGCACCCTGCACACCTGCCACCCATCACTGTGACCCTGCACACCTGCCACCCATCACTGTGACCCTGCACACCTGCCACCCATCACTGTGACCCTGCACACCTGCCACCCATCACTGTGACCCTGCACACCTGCCACCCATCACTGTGACCCTGCACACCTGCCACCCATCACTGTGACCCTGCACACCTGCCACCCATCACTGTGACCCTGCACACCTGCCACCCATCACTGTGACCCTGCACACCTGTGACCCTGCACACCTGCCACCCATCACTGTGACCCTGCACACCTGCCACCCATCACTGTGACCCTGCACACCTGCCACCCATCACTGTGACCCTGCACACCTGCCACCCATCACTGTGACCCTGCACACCTGCCACCCATCACTGTGACCCTGCACACCTGCCACCCATCACTGTGACCCTGCACACCTGCACACCTGCCACCCATCACTGTGACCCTGCACACCTGCCACCCATCACTGTGACCCTGCACACCTGCCACCCATCACTGTGACCCTGCACACCTGCCACCCATCACTGTGACCCTGCACACCTGCCACCCATCACTGTGACCCTGCACACCTGCCACCCATCACTGACCCTGCACACCTGCCACCCATCACTGTGACCCTGCACACCTGCCACCCATCACTGTGACCCTGCACACCTGCCACCCATCACTGACCCTGCACACCTGCCACCCATCACTGACCCTGCACACCTGCCATCCATCACTGACCCTGCACACCTGCCACCCATCACTGACCCTGCACACCTGCCACCCATCACTGACCCTGCACACCTGCCACCCATCACTGACCCTGCACACCTGCCACCCATCACTGACCCTGCACACCTGCCACCCATCACTGTGACCCTGCACACCTGCCACCCATCACTGACCCTGCACACCTGCCACCCATCACTGACCCTGCACACCTGCCACCCATCACTGTGACCCTGCACACCTGCCACCCATCACTGACCCTGCACACCTGCCACCCATCACTGTGACCCTGCACACCTGCCACCCATCACTGTGACCCTGCACACCTGCCACCCATCACTGTGACCCTGCACACCTGCCACCCATCACTGTGACCCTGCACACCTGCCACCCATCACTGTGACCCTGCACACCTGCCACCCATCACTGACCCTGCACACTGCCACCCATCACTGACCCTGCACACCTGCCACCCATCACTGTGACCCTGCACAACTGCCACCCATCACTGACCCTGCACACTGCCACCCATCACTGACCCTGCACACCTGCCACCCATCACTGACCCTGCACACCTGCCACCCATCACTGACCCTGCACACCTGCCACCCATCACTGACCCTGCACACCTGCCACCCATCACTGACCCTGCACACCTGCCACCCATCACTGACCCTGCACACCTGCCACCCATCACTGACCCTGCACACCTGCCACCCATCACTGACCCTGCACACCTGCCACCCATCACTGACCCTGCACACCTGCCACCCATCACTGACCCTGCACACCTGCCACCCATCACTGACCCTGCACACCTGCCACCCATCACTGACCCTGCACACCTGCCACCCATCACTGACCCTGCACACCTGCCACCCATCACTGACCCTGCACACCTGCCACCCATCACTGACCCTGCACACCTGCCACCCATCACTGACCCTGCACACCTGCCACCCATCACTGACCCTGCACACCTGCCACCCATCACTGACCCTGCACACCTGCCACCCATCACTGACCCTCACTGCCACCCATCACTGACCCTGCACACCTGCCACCCATCACTGACCCTGCACACCTGCCACCCATCACTGACCCTGCACACCTGCCACCCATCACTGTGACCCTGCACACCTGCCACCCATCACTGACCCTGCACACCTGTCACCCATCACTGTGACCCTGCACACCTGCCACCCATCACACCTGCCACCCATCACTGACCCTGCACACCTGCCACCCATCACTGACCCTGCACACCTGCCACCCATCACTGACCCTGCACACCTGCCACCCATCACTGACCCTGCACACCTGCCACCCATCACTGTGACCCTGCACACCTGCCACCCATCACTGACCCTGCACACCTGCCACCCATCACTGACCCTGCACACCTGCCACCCATCACTGACCCTGCACACCTGCCACCCATCACTGACCCTGCACACCTGCCACCCATCACTGACCCTGCACACCTGCCTGACCCATCACCCTGACCCTGCTCACCTGCCACCCATCACTGACCCTGCACACCTGCCACCCATCACTGTGACCCTGCACACCTGCCACCCATCACTGTGACCCTGCACACCTGCCACCCATCACTGTGACCCTGCACACCTGCCACCCATCACTGTGACCCTGCACACCTGCCACCCATCACTGTGACCCTGCACACCTGCCACCCATCACTGTGACCCTGCACACTGCCCCCATCACTGTGACCCTGCACACCTGCCACCCATCACTGTGACCCTGCACACCTGCCACCCATCACTGACCCTGCACACCTGCAACCCATCACTGTGACCCTGCACACCTGCCACCCATCACTGTGACCCTGCACACCTGCCACCCATCACTGACCCTGCACACCTGCCACCCATCCATCACTGCCACCCATCACTGACCCTGACCCTGCACACCTGCCACCCATCACTGACCCTGCACATTTGCCACCCATCACTGTGACCCTGCACACCTGCCACCCATCACTGTGACCCTGCACACCTGCCACCCATCACTGTGACCCACCTGCCACCCATCACTGACCCTGCACTGCCACCCATCACTGTGACCCTGCACACCTGCCACCCATCACTGTGACCCTGCACACCTGCCACCCATCACTGCACACCTGCCACCCTCACACACCTGCCACCCATCACTGACCCTGCACACCTGCCACCCATCACTGTGACCCTGCACACCTGCCACCATCACTGTGGCCCTGCACACCAGCCACCCATCACTGTGACCCTGCACACCTGCCACCCATCACTGACCCTGCACACCTGCCACCCATCACACCTGCCACCCATCACTGACCCTGCACACCTGCCACCCATCACTGACCCTGCACACCTGCCACCCATCACTGTGACCCTGCACACCTGCCACCCATCACTGTGACCCTGCACACCTGCCACCCATCACTGTGACCCTGCACACCTGCCACCCATCACTGTGACCCTGCACACCTGCCACCCATCACTGACCCTGCACACCTGTCACCCATCACTGTGATCCTGCACACCTGCCACCCATCACTGACCCTGCACACCTGCCACCCATCACTGACCCTGCACACCTGCCACCCATCACTGCCACCCATCACTGACCCTGCACACCTGCCACCCATCACTGCGACCCTGCACACCTGCCACCCATCACTGACCCTGCACACCTGTCACCCATCACTGTGACCCTGCACACCTGCCACCCATCACTGACCCTGACCCTGCCACCCATCACTGACCCTGCCACCCATCACTGTGACCCTGCACACCTGCCACCCATCACTGTGACCCTGCACACCTGCCACCCATCTGTGACCCTGCACACCTGCCACCCATCACTGTGACCCTGCACACCTGCCACCCATCACTGTGACCCTGCACACCTGCCACCCATCACTGTGACCCTGCACACCTGCCACCCATCACTGTGACCCTGCACACCTGCACACCTGCCACCCATCATGACCCTGCACACCTGTGACCCTGCACACCTGCCACCCATCACTGTGACCCTGCACACCTGCCACCATCACTGACCCTGCACACCTGCCACCCATCACTGACCCTGCACACCTGCCACCCATCACTGACCCTGCATACCTGCCATCCATCACTGTGACCCTGCACACCTGCCACTCATCACTGACCCCTCTCTGCACACCTACCACCCATCATCGTGACCCTCCGTGCACACGTGCCACCCATCACCGTGACCCTCCCTGCGCAACTGCCACCCAACACTGACCCTCCCTCCCTGCACACCTGCCACCCATCACTGTGACCCTCCTTGTACACCTGCCACCCACAGATTGCACAGGTGATGCGTCTCTCTTACCTATTTCCAATTCCAGAGGAAACCAATCGGGCACAAGAAACGCTTTAACAGTTTCCAATGATTGGAAAAATGAAATCTAGCGGTCGTGTGATCATGATGTAATCAACAGGGGTTTTCATGTGCACCTCAGCATGCAAAGAGAATTTCCCCAGAGAAAGCATTCAATACAGCAAGGAGATGATGTATGAGCTCAATTTCACAGTGGCAGCGATATTAATATTTTTTTCTTTTGCGCGTGATAGGAAACATATCTCTCCTGATCGTTGGCCCCACAAAAGGCGCCCCGCACAACCTGGAAACTCTCAGCGCCATCACCAGTATTTTTCAATCCCCCGGGGTACCACTGGGCTACATTCAACACTGA
This sequence comes from Cherax quadricarinatus, assembly GCF_038502225.1. Taxonomy (NCBI): domain Eukaryota; kingdom Metazoa; phylum Arthropoda; class Malacostraca; order Decapoda; family Parastacidae; genus Cherax; species Cherax quadricarinatus. The sequence goes on from NC_091342.1 coordinate 18,091,892, forward strand.
GGATTTTTCCCATTTGATATATGCATGGATATTACTGGTATAATAGAGTAATGTTCCCTACCTCTCCGTTCCGCACTAAACTGGCAACACTCGCCCATCACACAGCAACACTTGTCTTCTCTGCATCACTAATCCTCCCCGCAACACTTGTTTTTTTAGCATCACTCTACATCTTCCAGCAACATTTGTCTTCCCTGCATCACCCTACCCTCCCTACAACACTTGTCTTCCAGTACTAAAAAGGCAAATGAGTGCTGACAACTTGAGAGAAGTGGACACAAAACCATAAACTAAAGATAATTTTGTTTTGACAACGTCGTAGGACCTTGATTATTACAAATACATCTGAATCAATCAAGACCCCAAGATCACAAAGTTTTCTATAAAGGTGTCCCAAATGTATACTTTAGCGTCCACTTACCTTCATTTTCTAGCAATACTTCTTTCCTGCATTAGAATTGATATAATATTGCACTATTATATTTAGTTGGAAGCACTAAACCCATATGGATCATACAGAGCCTAGGTGAGTGGGAGGTAATCAGATTTTATTCAACGAAATGGAGGGGAAGTCCAATTCTTTGGATCAAGAGCCCTTCACTGGGGTCAAGACACCAATGATAATTAATACACATTACTCTGATTACAACCTGCCTCATCCTTCAAGATACAATATTGTGGTTGTACACTAAATATAATACTAAACATGATGTATGAATACAAGAGAAATTTGATGAACACCAACCACATCTCATCCTTCATTGAATGATCCACATACGATTGCAATTTCTTCATAACATCATCCCTCTTCTCACACTATTTTTCCCTCTTACTCGTATCATGTTTTACCAAGCAGCACTCTGCACCTCTTAGCTGTATCGTCCTGCCCTAACTTTCACACCTTCTCCCTATTCGCATGACCCTACACATCTTACATCAACCAGCAACCAACACTGCATGTCTTCCAGCGACATCAAATAATACCCATTACAACTGCATTGTGCCTCTACATCGTGTAACTTGGCACCATATCACATCACATTTTCCATACTACGTTTCCAAACTGTGCAGTGCCCCAGCCCATCACACTTTCCAGGCTTCCTTTCCAAACTACGCAATGCTCCGGCCCCATCACACTTTCCACACTACATGTCGAATCCCACCCGCTGCCACCAATGTCCCTTTGTTGGCCTACGTCAGACACTCGGCAGCACTCAGTGGTATTGAGTACTGATGGGTGTATTGTGTGATGATATATTCTGTCCATTATGTTTCCCCCACCCGCCCCTTGGTTCGCACCTGCACCAGGAGAAAGGAAGGTGAGAAAGAATGGTTCGGAAACAGCAAGGTGAACACCAGATTGAGTCTGTTGTTGTTTATACTGATAGGGAAACTTGTGTGCTCTCTCTCTCTCTCTCTATCTTTTTGAAACACACTAAAGCCAGTTTTGTACCCTTAAAATAGTGTAAAAGTTACCTGCATATTAGACATTATCATTACGCACTTTCATTTTTTAAATTTTAGCATCATAATCATCACCATGTATATACATCAATACTAATCTCTGTCACCTCTAACATGACCTGTCACAACCTGGACTACCATCACCATCATTTCTACCACCCCTGGAATCACAACTATCCCAGAGGCAGCCACAACCATACCTGCTACCACAACCACCACAAAACACAAACCTAAACAACCATCATTACCACCACCACCACAATTCCTACGACGTCTGATACCACATCCACCACCACCATTATGACAACCAACATCACCATCAAAATAACTGAAACAACAACCATCACTACCACCACCACCACTCCAACTAACCACTTCAGCCACCCACCAGTCGCCTCATCACATGAACAGCACCACCCATTCTCCCGCTCATCAGCGGCTGGTGATGGTGAAGGGGCTAGTGATGAACGTGTTGAACAAACGATCACTAACTGTTCAACGAGAGGTTGAGATCATTAACTACACCCAACTAGTGACGCTGTCTGGGGTAGTTGCAACCCTCTCGCCTTACTTTCTCCCGGTACTTTCTTCTCCCCCCTCACCCTTTCTACCTTTTCCTTTTCTCCCCTTCCTCTATTATTTTTTGCCTTATACCTTTTTATTTCTCTTTTTCATTGTCCCTCTTCCTTCTTTACTCTTCTTTTTCATTCGTCCTTCCTTTCATTTTTTCTTTCTTTACTTTTCTTTTTTTCTTTTCCTTCTCGTCCCATTTTCTTTAAATATCCATCGCCCCTGTTTTTTTACCCTACCTTCATCCCTTCCCCTTTCGGCCCTACCTCGTCCTCAATGAGATGTATAAGGAAGAGAACAGTGAGGAACACACCTACTCTCTCTCTCTCTCTCTCTCTCTCTCTCTCTCTTTCTCTCTCGCTCTTTCCTACTATCACTAACCTTTTTACCATAAGCAAAGTTTTCAAAAATAAATCTGAGAGGAATGAAGAACAAGAGAAACCGAGGTGGAAGTGAAAAAAGAAAGAAGAGACGAAGAGAAAGTAGAAAAGAAAGGGGAAAAAAGGAAGGTGAGACTTGGAAGGGAAGGGGTGAGACGGGGGATAATTAACACCCAATGTAACTACTAACTTGAGTTCAAGAATCTCTGGATCGATTGAGAAAAGAAAAGGGAGAGAGAAAGTGGTTGAGACACGATACATAGACGGAGAATAAGAGGCACAAAAAAAAATGGCGAAATTAATGTGAAGGAAAAAAGGGCCGAGGTGAAGGAAGAATATTAATAAAGAGAAGAAAAGGAAGAGAGATGTGAAGTGGATTAGGAGAATATGAAGAGGAAAAAAAAAGAGGGGAGGAAAGGTATCACTAACCTTGTCCAGTGAGACACATCCGGACACGTCCCCCTTCCACCGTCTATATTGTGTATCTTTACTTCTCCCTTCCTCCTTGTCCTCCCTCCTTGTCCTCCCTCCTTGTCCTCCCTCCTTGTCCTCCCTCCTTGTCCTCCCTCCTTGTCCTCCCTCCTTGTCCTCCCTCCTTGTCCTCCCTCCTTGTCCTCCCTCCTTGTCCTCCCTCCTTGTCCTCCCTCCTTGTCCTCCCTCCTTGTCCTCCCTCCTTGTCCTCCCTCCTTGTCCTCCCTCCTTGTCCTCCCTCCTTGTCCTCCCTCCTTGTCCTCCCTCCTTGTCCTCCCTCCTTGTCCTCCTCGCCTCGCCTTCTGTTGGTCATGATGGAGTGCCGAGAGTGGAGAGGCAGAAGAAAATGAGTGTAATACGGAAATAAGAAGCTAGAGGCTGTCTGCCACGAGAAGAAAAATGTGGATGTGTGTGATGATGGCAAGTGGTGATGATAGTGGAGAGAGAGAGAGAGAGAGAGAGAGAGAGAGAGAGAGAGAGAGAGCCAGAGAGAGAGAGAGCCAGAGAGAGAGAGAGCCAGAGAGAGAGCCAGAGAGAGAGAGAGCCAGAGAGAGAGACAGAGCCAGAGAGAGAGAGAGCCAGAGAGAGAGAGAGCCAGAGAGAGAGAGAGCCAGAGAGAGAGAGACAGAGCCAGAGAGAGAGAGACAGCGCCAGAGAGAGAGAGAGACAGAGCCAGAGAGAGAGAGCCAGAGAGACAGAGCCAGAGAGAGAGAGAGAGCCAGAGAGAGAGAGAGACAGACACAGAGACAGAGCCAGAGAGAGAGAGAGAGAGAGACAGAGCCAGAGAGAGAGAGAGAGAGAGAGAGAGAGAGAGACAGAGCCAGAGAGAGAGAGACAGAGAGCCAGAGAGAGAGAGAGCCATCTACCACGTGTCAATACTTCCTGGATATTCGAGACCTGGATATTCGAGATCAGGATAATAAAGTAGGTTCTATCCTATCACATCCAGCGTGAGATTAGCTGAAAGGTGTTCCCGTATCCCATAAGCCCAGCCCCCTCTACCTCAGTGCTCGCAAAAGGAATAGTACAAAGTGCGGCATAAGTTCCTAATGCATTTAAGTGTCAGCACTTAAAGATTTCAAGACAATCAGAAAAGGCGTTAATAAAGATCTTGCATGGAAACTATCCCAATTTCTTCAATAAGATCAAAAATTTATCTAATTAAGATGCACCAGTCTTTAAGGTTTGAAGCTGATCGCAAGAGACATTCTCCAGCAAATGCTCGGAATCCAAGTTTACTATTTTAGTAAATTATTAATTTGCATTTACGTAGCGTAAACTTAGTGGGAACCATCCTCTTCATAAGATACATCAGACTGAAGCCTTCAGAAGCACCAGACTCTACTTATTCTACAGGAAATGCTATTACACTATTTTGAAAATAAAACTGACAGTTCGGCACCTACACATTCCAATAGCAATTCCGACCTTCTAAGTCGGATACGATGCTGTTTAACCGATTAGAGGAAGATTTCTCTAGTCATGGCATAGAATCCAAAATGGAGAAAGTGCTCTAGAATATTTCGTGAACTTCTCTATTTTAGTGCACAAAACTGAAGACCTCATAAAATATTCAGCTAACAACTTAAAAGTTGCCGCTTATGAGATATATAAAGTGAAAAGAATGTATAATCGCAATGAAAATTATGCAGAGATTAGTAGGAAAGAAGGACGTAAAGCACAAACTTAAATAATAACTTTTTGGCATATTTATAAGCCTTCACCACAGTGTTGTCTACATCTACCCTCCGCTACTAACTGCTACCCCTACTATTTCTATTATTACACTGGTTCCCTCACCGTAGTGTTAATGTGACTGGTTAATGGTCCAAGTTGGACCGAAACGTCGTCGTAAGCTTCTCTCTCCTATGTGCGGGTTATTTGTGTATTGTGCCTTTTTGTTCTTTAGGTCAATAGGTAATACTCGCCTAACTACACGTAAACCTGATACTGCTTGCTAATTAATAAAAACATTACAGGGTAACTAGATACCACCACAGGTAATTACTCTCATATTATCTTCCGTCAATAAACCTCACCTGACCTCATTCACCTTAACATATATGATTGGTTAAACCTGCAGCAAGTGTACTCATATTTCGAACATTCAATGCGGTTTGAAGCATTTTCTGACATACCTCAATTTCTAGCTAAAAAATAAGCATATAAAGCAGTGCAAAAGCAGTTAAGACTTACTACTTAAAATAATATTTGGCTTCATTTTTTTTCACTTAAAATACAATCGCAGCAGCAGTTTCGATTTTAGCTAACCCATAATGTCAGGAAAAATGCTTCAAGGTGCTGTGAATCAAGATATGCATTCTACATGACAGTTACGTTGTGGGGAGGAAATAGTTTTTCCTGTCAAGCTCCATACAGGAGGGATTTTTCTAACAACGTAAGGAAATTCTTCAGCTTGAGTTAGCACGATGTGGGGTATCAGGTCTTCAAGTGCGCGTTCAACAGCTACAGTAGTTTTTTAAGGTTTGGTTCCAGCAATTATAACGTGGGAAGTGTCGTCCCTTAGGAAGGTCACCTGAAGGAAGAAGGTGTTTAGGGAAGGATGTGAGAAGTACTCTACAGAGTCGAGAGATACCTGCATGAGTGCGCGCACGCACATATCTGTAGGTTTGGTATAAACCTTGGTAATACATACCCACAAATTGCATTTAGAAAGACACGTGAGTAAACACTAGGATATTGTTTGCTTCAGTGTCTTTCTAAACCAATTTGTAGGTTTATGTAGTTATGTTCATTAACCTTAAATAGAAGACATTTGGGAAAACTGACCTGTAGCAAATAATTCCTCTAACAGGCGTTCAACTAACATTTTTTTGTAGTACAAAAATATACAACTACTAAGCTCTTCTTAGTCTGTTTTATGTATGTGTGTGTGTGTGTGTGTGTGTGTGTGTGTGTGTGTGTGTGTGTGTGTGTGTGTGTGTGTGTGTGTGTGTGTGTGTGTCTGTGTGTGTGTGTGTCTGTGTGTCTGTGTGTCTGTGTGTGTGTGTGTCTGTGTGTGTGTGTGTCTGTGTGTCTGTGTGTCTGTGTGTCTGTGTGTCTGTGTGTCTGTGTGTCTGTGTGTCTGTGTGTCTGTGTGTCTGTGTGTCTGTGTGTCTGTCACCTCGTCACCTAGTCGCTACTAGGTCACTTTCCCTGAACCATGAGCTTTATCGTACCTCTGCTTAAAGCTATGTATGGATCCTGCCTCCACTACATCCCCTTCCCAAACTATTCCACTTCCTGACTACTCTGTGGCTGAAGAAATACTTCCTAACATCCCTATGATTCATCTGTGTCTTCAATTTCCAACCATCTCTGGAACATTCTGTCTCTGTCCACCTTGTCAATTTCTCTCAGTATTTTATATGTCGTTATCATGTCCCCCCTATCTCTCCTGTCCTCCAGTGTCGTCAGGTCGATTTCCCTTAACCTCTCCTCGTAGGACATATATCTTAGCTCTGGGACTAGTCTTATTGCAAAACTTTGCACTTTTAGTTTCTTCACGTGCTTGGCTAGCTGTGGGTTCCAAACTGCTGCCGCATACTCCAATATGGGTCTAACGTACACAGAGTACAAGATCCTGAACGATTCCTTAGTAAGATGTCGGAATGCTGTTCTTAGGTTTGCTAGGCGCCTGTATGATGCAGCAGTTATTTGGTTGATGTGCGCCTCAGGAGATGTGCCCGGTGTTATACTCACCCCAAGATCTTTTTCCTTGAGTGAGGTTTGTAACCTCTGGCCCCCTAGACTGTACTCCGTCTGCGGTCTTCTTTCACCTTCCCCAATCTTCATGACTTTGCACTTGGTGGGGTTGAACAGAAGGAGCCAATTGCTGAACCAGGTCTGCAGCCTGTCCAGATCCCTTTGTAGTTCTGCCTGGTCTTCGTCCGAATGAATTCTTCTCATTGACTTCACATCATCTGCAAACAGAGACACTTCGGAGTCTATTCCTTCAGTCATGTCGTTCAAAAGTACCAGAAACAGCACTGGTTCTAGGACTGACCCCTGTGGGACCCCACTCATCACAGGTACCCAATCTGACACCTTGCCACGTACCATGACTCACTGCTGTCTTTCTGACAAGTATTCCCTGATCTATTGTAGTGCCTTCCTTGTTATCACTGCCTGGTCCTCCAGCTTTTGCACTAATCTCTTGTGTGAAACTGTGTCAAACACCTTCTTACAGTCCAAGAAAATGCAGTCTACCCACCCTTCTCTCTCTCTCTCTCTCTCTCTCTCTCTCTGTGTCTTACTGCTGTCACCCTGCCATAGAACTCCAGTAGATTTGTGACACAGGATTTCCCGTCCCTGAAACCGTGTTGGCTGTTGTTGATAAGCTCATTTCTTTCTAGGTGTTCCACTACTCTTCTCCTGATAATCTTCATGACTTTACATACTATACAGGTCAGTGACACTGGTCTATAGTTTAGTGCTTCTTGTCTGTCTCCTTTTTTCAAAAACTGGGACTACATTCGCTGTCTTCCATACCTCAGGCAATCTCCCTGTTTTGATAGATGTGTTGAATATTGTTGTTAGGGATACACATAGCACCTCTGCTCCCTCTCTCAGGACCCATGGAGAGATGTTATCCGCCCCCATCGCCTTTGAGGTGACTAGCTCGCTCAGCAGCCTCCTCACTTCTTCATCGGTTGCATGTATTGTGTCCAACACTTGGTGGTGTAACCCACCTCTCCGTCTTTCTGAAGTCCCTTCTGTCTCTCTGGGAACATATCTTTGAATCTCACGTTGAGTTCCTCACATACTTCGCGGTCGTTTCTTCTGATCTCTCCTTCCTTCCTTAGCCTGATTACCTGGTCCTTGATTGTTGTCCTCCTCCTGATGCGGCTGTATAACAGCTTCGGGACAGATTTGGCTTTCGTTGCTATGTCATTTTCGTATCGTCGTTGGGCCTCCCTTCTTACCTGTGCATATTCATTTATGGCTCTACGACTGCTCTCCTTATTCTCATGTGTGTGGGTGTGTGTTTTTTTATTTTTATATATATATATATATATATATATATATATATATATATATATATATATTATATATATATTATATATATACAGCTAATCTATACATACATGAAACCTTAATTAACTTTTGGTGACGTGTACTTAGCTCAGTGAGGACGTGTCGAGTGTGCTCTCTACGGACTGAACCAAGATGCCCTCCATCGAGCAACTTTACCAACAGCTTAAGGAAGAATTGAGGATGGCGAAGATGGAGATTCGGCGACTGACTGAGGAAAACAAGATGATTCGTAGTAGTCCTCCTGTTTTGAGTCCTCAGGTCAAGAAGGGAAACTGGTCAGTGGCTGGACAGCAAGGAAGGAAGTTGACGATCAAGAAGACGAATGGAAAGGTAGAAACGATGAAGAACGAGACTGCTGTGAAAACTGTTGTGGAAACATCTAATACATTCTCAGTGCTACCCGACGAACGTGAGTCGACTACTGGGAACGTCACGACGAACGACACCAAGGAGGGTAAGAATATTATTGTTGTTGGGGATAGCCAAGTTAGGTATATGGATAGGGCGTTCTGCTTGAAGGACAGGAGTAGGAGACAAAGGGTTTGCTTTCCTGGGGCTTGGATGGAGGATATTGTTAGCCATCTGGATGACATCATGAGAGGTAATGGGAGCAATCCTATTATCTGTCTCAGTGCTGGAGGCAACGATGTTGGCAGACGTAGGAGTGAAGACCTGATTAGCAGGTATAGGTCAGCAATATAAATAATTAGGAGGAAGGGTGGGAACCCTGTCATATGTGGTATTTTGCCAAGGAGAGGAGTTGGAAATGAATGGTTGTCCAGGGCAATTGGTGTCAATTGCTGGCTGGACAAATACTGTAAGGAAAATGCGGTAACATTCATAGACAACTGGGGCCTCTTCTATGGCAGAAATGACATGTATGCCAGGGATGGGGTTCACTTATCTAGGTCTGGGGTGGGAGCACTGGCAACTGCAGTGGAGGGAGCTGTTAGGACTTTAAACTAGGAATAGTTAGTGGTATGGGTTTTGGCAGGAAAACAGTGAAGTCCCAGGGTAGTAATATGAGTTCTAGGGGAACCAGTAATAAGCAGAACGAGGTAGATATTGAAAAGCCAGTGACACTAGGTGATAAGGACAGTAATAGGTTTAGTAGAAAAACAGAAATGAGCAGGAAGGGTAAAGAGAAAGGAGAGTCTTTCAATGTTTATTATGCTAATAGCCGTAGTGCTAGGAATAAGATAGACAAGTTGAGATTAGTTGCTAGTGCAGGTAACTTTGATGTATTTGCCTTAACTGAGACGTGGTTTAATTCAAAAAGTCGGGACATGCCTGCGGAATGTCACATTCAGGGTTTTAAATTGTTCCAAGTAGATAGAAGTATCGGGATGGGGGGTGGGGTGGCATTATATGTCCGAGATCGCTGGAACTGCTGCATAAAAACGTATTAAGTCTGAAGTAACACATACAGAGTCTGTTTGGATAGAATTTTCAGAGGGGCATGAAAAAACTGATTTTAGGTGTGATATACCGTCCCCCAATCTTAGATAGGGACCAAGTGAGACTACTATGGGAGGAAATTGTTAAGGCCACAAGGCACGATAATGTAGTAATTCTAGGAGACTAACTTTAGTCATATTGATTGGAATTTCTTGACTGGGTATTTAGAATCATACTACTTCTTAGAAGTAGTTCAGGATGGTTTTCTGAAGCAGTTTGTGACAACCTACAAGGGGAAATAACCTGATCGACTTAGTTCTGGCAAACAATGAATCCCTTGTTAATAATTTAGAAATTTCAGAGGAACTGGGTGCTAGCGACCACAAATCAATTACATTTAGCATTGAATGGAAGTATGATAGTAGGGATAACTCGGTAACAGTCCCAGATTTTCGCTTAGCAGATTACGATGGGCTTAGAGAACACTTATCATCTGTGGACTGGGGTAACGAAGAGAGCTATCAATATGACAGTTTTCTGAACACTATACATGCTGCTCAAAGAACATTTATCCCATATAAAGAAATTAGATCAAATAGAAATGACCCAAAATGGATGAATAATAGGCTGAAATATCTACTAGGGCATAAGACGGGAATTTATAGGCGTATCAAAAGGGGTGAGGGTCATCTTATGAATCAGTATATTGACATTAAGAGGGACGTTAAAAAGGGGATAAGAAAAGCTAAACGGGACTATGAAATTAAAGTTGCTAGGGATTCGAAAACTAACCCAAAGTTTTTTCCAGGTCTATAGAACAAAAGTTAGAGATAAGATAGGTCCCCTTAAAAATATCTATGGGCATCTTACTGACAAGGAGAATGAAATGTGCTCGATTTTAAATAATTATTTTCTTTCGGTTTTTACACAGGAAGACACTAACAATATTCCAGTAATTAATTTTTATAGTGGGCCAGAAGATAAATTATGTAACACCAGTCACTAGTGAAATGGTTGTAAAGCAGATAGACCGACTGAAGCAAAATAAGTCACCGGGTCCTGATGAGGTTTTTTCAAGGGTTCTTAAGGAATGCAAAATGGAACTCTGTGAACCATTAACTAATATTTTTAATTTATCTCTTCAAACAGGTGTAGTGTCTGATATGTGGAAGATGGCTAATGTAATTCCTATTTTTAAAACAGGGGACAAGTCGTTACCGTCAAATTACCGCCCAATAAGCCTGACCTCAATTGTAGGCAAATTACTAGAGTCAGTTATAGCTGAGATTATAAGAAGCCATCTCGATAAGCATAGCTTGATTAATGATACTCAGCATGGATTCACAAGAGGCCGGTCTTGTCTAACTAATTTATTAACTTTCTTCAGTAAAGCTTTCGAGGCTGTTGACCGCGATAAAGAATTTGATATTATTTTCTTAGATTTTAGTAAGGCTTTTGATAGAGTTCCGCACCAAAGACTGTTAAAGAAAGTGGCAGCTCATGGCATTGGGGGAAAAGTGCTCTCGTGGATCGAGTCATGGCTCACAGACAGGAAGCAGAGAGTGTCCATAAATGGGGTTAAATCCGAGTGGGGATCTGTAACAAGTGGCGTTCCACAGGGATCAGTCTTGGGCCCGTTGTTGTTCATAATATGTATCAATGATCTTGATGAGGGAATTACTAGTGATATGAGCAAATTCGCCGATGACACAAAGATAGGTAGGATAATTGATTCAAACGTAGATGCTAGGGAACTTCAGGAGGATTTAAACAAACTATTCTTGGTCAGAAAAGTGGCAAATGCAGTTCAATGTAGATAAATGCAAGGTTCTGAAGCTCGGGGAGTGTCCATAACCCTAGCACTTATAAGTTAAAGGATGTAAAACTTAGCCATACAGATTGCGAAAAAGACTTGGGGGCTATGGTGAGCAGCAACCTTAAACCAAGACAGCAATGCCTAAGCGTACGTAATAAGGCAAATAGAATACTGGGATTTATATCAAGAAGTGTAAGCAACAGAAGTCCAGAGGTCATAATGCAGCTTTATACATCATTAGTAAGGCCTCACCTAGATTATGCAGCTCAATTCTGGTCTCCATATTACAGAATGGACATAAATTCGTTAGAAAACATTCAGCGTAGGAATACTAAATTAATACATAGCATTAGAAATCTTCCTTATGAAGAAAGATTGAAGACTCTTAAGTTACATTCACTTGTTAGACGAAGAATGAGGGGAGGCCTGATCGAAGTGTATAAGTGGAAGATAGGTATTAATAAGGGGGATATAAATAAGGTCTTGAGGATATCTCTCCAAGAGAGAACCCGCAGTAATGGATTTAAATTGGATAAGTTTAGATTTAGAAAGGACATAGGAAAGTATTGGTTTGGAAATAGGGTAGTTGATGAGTGGAACAGTCTACCTAGTTGGGTTATTGAGGCTAGGACTTTGGGTAGTTTCAAATTTAGGTTGGATATGTACATGAGTGGGAGGGGTTGGATTTGAGTGGGACTTGCACATCAGAGCTTATTTCTTGGGTAGCATTGAAAATTGGGATGGGCAAATGTTTTGTTAGTGGGATGAATTGTAAAGGACCTGCCTAGTATGGGCCAACAGGCCTGCTGCAGTGTTCCTCCTTTCTTATGTTCTTATCACAGTAAACAGGTGATATCAGACTATGCAAAACAACCACTTTGAAAGAATAGTGAAATTTCAAGCGATTTCGTGACTTCTCACATTATCATGGAACTATCATAGTTCCTTGAAATTTCACTATTCTTTCACAGTGGTTGTTTTCGCCCACCATGAGGCTGGCCAAAGCAGCATGAGTTCGAGTCCTTGGCTAGTCGCAGTGTTGTTATTGATCAATACCACTCGTTCGTGGGCAGATTATAAAATACTGTTCGTTGTACTAGTACACCAGACAGGGCCTAGAATGAAATTAGCCTAGAGTCATCCTCACCAACGTATGCCCTTGGGTAGCGAGTACAACATTCAGCTCTCCTGGATGCGCTACTCTTAAGGACTGTGTGGTCCAGTGGATTAAGGCGTCATGAGTTTCCGCCCACCATGAGGCAGGCCAAAGCAACATGGGTTCGAGTCCTTGGCTAGTCGCAGTGTTGTTATTGAGATATATGTTGATAAATTAGACACATGTGCAACTCTTGGGTATCTTTATTGAGGAAACGTTTCGCCACACAGTGGCTTCATCAGTCCATACATAGGAGAAACTTAAAGAACAGGAGGAGAATGAGGTAATCAGTCCCTCAACCTTGAGTCGATGTGTTCAGTCCATCAATCTTGAGTAGAATACGGCATATGAGCGGAGAAGCAGTTTATAAACCGTCTGGCAGGAGAGGTGCAGCAGTCATAGGTGGTGTCACATTTGTTCAATGTGGAAGTAGGTCGTGCCCATGAATTAGGCAAGCGAAGAATTCCTAAGTATTAAGATCCCAAGAAGTTGCAGTGTCTGACAGGTTTGTAGATGAATGGTTCAGAGAACCGACATGTTGATAAATTAGACATGTGCAATTCTTGGGTATCTATCTATATATATATATATATATATATATATATATATATATATATATATATATATATATATATATTATATATATATATATATATAGATATATGTGTGTGTGTGTGTGTGTGTGTGTGTGTGTGTGTGTGTGTGTGTGTGTGTGTGTGTGCGTGCAGCCTACTGTGCTGGCGAAACGTTTCTACCATAAAGATACCTAGCTGCTGCACATATCTCATAGTTACCCCCCACCCCCAGCCTTCCCTAAGCGTTTTTGCATCTCATAGTTGACGGGCGAGACGAAGCAACACTGACACACCTATCCCAGGCGGAGATACAACAAACATGGCGCCTCACTACGATACTTGCCTGATATGGTTTAGTTTCTTCCTACCTTAATCAAGTTTGTTTCTGGCTGACTTTTTTAAGATTGAGACACTTACGCAACATATGGGAATCTTTGTTAAGGAAACGTTTCGCCACACAGTGGCTTGTCCAGTGGCAAAACGTTTCCTTAATAAAGATTCCCATATGTTGCATAACTGTCTTAATCTTCAACTTGTCGTTTTTCAAACCATTTATCACATGTTTTTTTTTAATTTAATTAGGTTTATTAATAAAAAAAATATCAATATTGTTTAAAAGGTTGAGAGAAGCAAAATTTTACTTAGATTATTCTAAAAGGTTAGTTATTAGAGTGTATGTTACTAGGCTCGAGTTTCAAGCACCTCCACAGTTCGTTCTGTTGTAACAGTTGGGATGGAATTGGGAAGGTGGATATGGGGACGGGTGGAAAGGAGTGGGGTCCTGGAGCCGGGAGCAGTCAGGTTCGGGTAGTGAGTGTAGGGATGGGATGGGTGTTGATTAGTGGGAGGAAATTAATAGTATGCCTAGATTTTAGGGATATAATGACTATACTAAAGGTATACTAGGCTCAGAATGAAAATACACTAGGCTTAAAATGAAGGTTTGCTAGTCCTGGAATGAAGGTATAATAGGCCTACAATGAAGGCAAAGCCTCTTTCTCTGTCTCTCTCTCATCTCCTGAACATTAAAATGGTAGTATTAATATACTTTGAAGTTTCACCGTCTCTCCTCCTCCCTTGATTTATCAACTCCTGCTAGGCACTCCTACCCACTCTATCTCTGACTTTACTCCTGTTCTACCTACCATCTCAGTTTCCACTTCTACTAGTTTTTACTTTCCTCTGTGCATACCCGCCCCTTTCTTTCCTATCTTTCCTTTCGCTCTCTCCACTCACTTTTCCTGCCTTCTCCCCCTCTTATTTTTATTATTATTATTATTATTATTATTATTATAATAATCAAAAAGAAGCGCTAAACCACTCCCCCCTCCAGGCTCCCCTCCCTTTCCCTCATATTCCTCTTCCCATTCCTCCCCACAAATCCCTTTCCTACTCCCAGGCTACCTCCTCCTTCCATTTACCCCTTCACATCACACCCTTTCCTTCCCTCACATCTCTTTCACCTCCCCTTCAGACACCCCTCTCCTCCCCTCACATCCCCTCGCTGCAGCTGCACATCTCCCTGGTGGGCTGCAGCCACGACGATCACATTCCTAGGATATTAAGACCAATTTAGCATTTTCCCGACCCTCAAGCTCATCCCGGTTTACATCGTAACGATGACATATCCCTGACACTGAACTCCCCCCACCCTCTCATCCTCCCTTCCCTCATCCTCCCTACCCTCATCCTCCCTACCCCTCATCCTCCCTTCCCTCATCCTCCTTCTCTTAGGGAGACAGTTTCACGGGACGCCGTTCTATCACAGTTGAAAATCCTGAATAATAAGCAAGGGGGTTTTAGCGTGTAAGAATAAGAACTCGAATGACGAGGCTCTCCGAGATACTCTCTCCATGTTTATCTTCTGAGATACAAACACATAGTGAGTGTGTGTGCGCGCGCGCGCGTGTGTGTGTGTGTGTGTGTGTGTGTGTGTGTGTACAAATATAAAATAAAACTTAAGCGGGGTTTCAGGTGTTTACGCACAGTCAGCTGGGACGTTGATGGCCAGTGAAACATCAAAGTGGCGAGTTTTGTCTAGTATGACAGTGTTCTTTGAGCCTGGATGGATCACTGGAGCGCCCGAGGTGCACGATACTGATGGTACCAAGTAAACTGGGAGAGTTTTCCCAGAATCCCGGTCAATTTATGAGGGGTGCTGATTATACCCGAAATGGTGGATGAGTATGGTGGGTGGAACCAGAGGTATGTCGGTTTTAGAGAGACCATACTTGCACGCTTCCGTTGGTCGGCAGCAGATCAGTAAACTTCCTTCCCTGGACGGAACGTTAGAGGATACTTATTGGCTTCTGAAGATAAACTGTGACTTCGTTACATGTACGTGCTATAATGAAGGTGTGCGTACATCATTAAAGAGAACCATTATCTTGTCCGCCTCCAAGATGACTCCTCCACTCTCGTCAACGCTGGTGATACTAAAGTGATCATCCCTTAATTGTCTTAAAGCTGAGACGTAACGTCTTGGGATGGTGGTAGCAGAGGGCTACGCCAGGGCTGGGGTAAGAAGACCCTGGTTATAGCCCTTGTGAGAATCTGAGTTTTAAAGACGGTACTTCTTCATGATGTCAACGTTTTACTAAGCTGGTGTTTCCTTGTGATAAATTTTAGACCGAGTCTCAAGACTTCCGTTATAAGTGTAGTAAAGGCAATGGAGAACAAGTCTAAATATTACTCGGCCTTTCCATGTACTACCACTGTTTGCTGAGAAAGTTTTGACTGAGACAGCGTCTCTTAATGATAAGATTTTATCAAGTCATACGGAGGATGCAATCGTTGGGGTGTGTGAATGGTGTGTGACTTTGTAAATGGTTTAAGTCAGACAGAAACGTCGTCGTAAGATTCTCTGTGTGAGGGTTCTTTGTGTATGAATGGTGGTCTGTGGAATACTGCTGGAGGTACACTGGATTACTGTGCTAAAATGTTATCTGGTTTCCGGATGGTATGTTTGCCCTATACCAGTACAAGTTTAGTGTCAAAAAATGTAATATGGCGGGTGGTATGTTGGCACTTATACTCCAGTAACAATCCTAGAGTTCTTCTAAGGTTACACCAGTGCTCAAAGTTTACAGTCAATCATAAGAGGCTTTGTCAAGTTATTGCTTGGAAAGCAAAGGAGGCTTTCAGTGCTAGGGGCTTAAACATCTAACAGGCTAGTATATTGCAAAAATGGTATACACTACTGACAAGATGAGAAATTAGGCACATGCAACTCCTGGAAATATTTATTTGAAGACGTTTCACCAACCAATGGCTTTAGCAGTTCAATACAGAGATGACATGCGAAAACAGTAGAAGATGAGGTTATCAGTTTCTCAGAACTATCCACAGAAAACAGTGGAAGAGGAGGTAATCAGTCCCGCAGCCTAGCAGTCAGTGCTCATTATCTTAAGCCTTGCTCATGCGTCTAATTCCTCACCAGGCTTGTGTAAGCTCGTTAGATCAGACCAGAGTCAGGGTGGATTTTGTGGCCTGAAGTACTGTTGGAGTGTGAGCAAGGTAACATTTCTTAGGTGACATAAGAAAACAATTATGCTGAGTTAGTGTAAAACATGATAGAAGCCTGTAGAACACTGGGTTGACTATGTCCACGAAAATGCACTTTCTTCATTCACCTTCATTCACATCCAGTCTTGTGCTGTTAGTGACGAATATTGTGAAAGGTCTGGGCAGAATATCAGTACAATAACGGTATGCTATCAGAGGCCTTTCACTCCCACCATGATGGAGAACCACTCTTGGTTTCTTCAGACAACAACGTCACTCATAAGAGTAAAACCAAATGCTTGAAAGATTCTTAAATATTTTTTACTTCCGATGGTAACATTGCTCAGTGTACTTAAAACATTCTTTAACAGCTACCATGTAAAAGAGAATAGTTTTTTATTCATTATTACATATGCTGTAAATTTTGCTAGAACATGATATATAAATAAACAATTCTTGAAATTAGATTTTTCCAATAATGAAAAAACTTGACGCACGGGATCATTTTCCACTAAAGATTTGGATGATCAGATTACGTCAGAACATTTCCGTTTACGTCGGTAGTAGACCCGACGTAAACGGGTCTACTACCGACTCTTCCTTTCCTAGTGTAAATCCTAATTACCTCTTACTGCCAAGGCGCTGCCTGACCCTGATGGGTTTAGTGTTTTCCATATAACACCGTAATAACACTTTGTAAAGTGTTATTACGGTGTTATATGGAAAACACTAAACCCATCAGGGTCAGGCAGCGCCTTGGTAATAAGAGGTAATTAGGATTTACACTAGGAAAGGAAGAGTGGCTCCATTTCCATGCATTAAGAGCCCTTCATCAGCTGGAAGAGAGCGCAGTGTTGATGAAATTCTTAAAAAAAAAATTACATGTACACTTACGGGATTTTTCTCAATGATTTTTTTTCTATATGAGACGAGTTTTGAAATTAATGTTTATTTTTCAAATTTTACCCAAAAAAGAAAATTTTTTCACTGACTTTCATCATTAGGCAATTTTACGGTTTTTTTTTTTCTTTTTTTTTGCGTTTTGAAAAGAAATTTATATTTTACAAGAAGTCTTGACTTTTATATCATAAGCAGCAGCAGCAGCAGCAGCAGCAAAAGAAAAAAAAAGTGTTTAATGACCTGATAAAAGTTTAATAGTGGGTTAAGATTAAAGATAGTTTTAAAAGCAGCAAGGACTACAGTTTATCTTTAATGTTGCGTCATGGAGGAGGGATGTATCTTGATGCTAGTGAAAGGCTCTTGATTACAAGAGTTGGAGCTCCCCTCCCTCGCCTTGAATCAAACCTGAATGTTTATCAATCGCCAGGCACTCAGTGACCTTCAAGAGTTTAGCGCTTCCCTTTGAAGACAAAAAAATGTGCTCTATAGATTGCGCAAAAAAACACACGAGCGCAATATGTGTGTGTGTGTGTGTGTGTGTGTGTGTGTGTGTGTGTGTGTGTGTGTCGTGCGGGGTAGGTAAAACTTGCGATTTTTGCTTAAATAGCAACGTTCTTCTTGCCGAATAAGGAAAGAAGAAAATTTGTGTATGTAATAATTTCACAAAAATCATTCTGAACCTAACGAAAAAATATATTTCATTGTGTTTGTTTATTAAATTATTGTAAACTTATCTAAAATATATTTAGTTGGATTAGGCTAAATTAAATTACCCTTGTTATAAGGTTAGGTAAGTTTTCTAAGGTTCATTTGGTACAAAATCATTAATTTTTACACTAACATAAATGAAAAAAAATATGTCTTCAAATGTATAAGATAAAATTTTTGAAAGGACTTCATTTTAAACGAGTTCTTGCTAACTGACCAGTTTTACTTATTCGGCACGACATATATACTTAAAAAATCAAGGGGGAAGCATTAAACCCTTGTGAGTAGCTACGCAGAGCCTGGGAACTGGAAGATAATCAGGTTTGATCCGAGGAAGAGGCGATAAAACATTCAGATCCAGTTCCCAGGATCACGAGCCCTTTACCAGCATCAAGCAACCGACCTCTAAGACAATACATACATGACTCTGGACTCATCAAGGGTCATAAGTCATGATATCATCATGGTCATGCTGAGAAGGTAAACCCGCAGGGGCGATGCAGTGGCGGGGAGAGTGTATATGAGAGCAGTAACTCATTAAGGGTCGTAATTAGGCAGCTGGTAATGATTGAAAAAGCCTTATTTACACATAATTGTTCTCATTAAAGTTATTCAGGAAAATATAATGAAATTTCAGGGGATTTATGAGATAAGTGTTGCACCTCTGTTGAATGTTGCAACCGTGGAGTGTTGCAACCGTGGAGTGTTGCACCTCTGTTGAATGTTGCAACCGTGGAGTGTTGCACCTCTGTTGAATGTTGCAACCGTGGAGTGTTGCACCTCTGAATGTTGCAACCGTGGAGTGTTGCACCTCTGAATGTTGCAACCGTGGAGTGTTGCACCTCTGAATGTTGCAACCGTGGAGTGTTGCACCTCTGAATGTTGCAACCGTGGAGTGTTGCACCTCTGAATGTTGCAACCGTGGAGTGTTGCACCTCTGAATGTTGCAACCGTGGAGTGTTGCACCTCTGTTGAATGTTGCAACCGTGGAGTGTTGCACCTCTGTTGAATGTTGCAACCGTGCAGTGTTGCCCCTCTGTTGAATGTTGCAACCGTGCAGTGTTGCCCCTCTGTTGAATGTTGCAACCGTGCAGTGTTGCCCCTCTGTTGAATGTTGCAACCGTGCAGTGTTGCCCCTCTGTTGAATGTTGCAACCGTGGAGTGTTGCACCTCTGTTGAATGTTGCAACCGTGGAGTGTTGCACCTCTGTTGAATGTTGCAACCGTGGAGTGTTGCCCCTCTGTTGAATGTTGCAACCGTGGAGTGTTGCACCTCTGTTGAATGTTGCAACCGTGGAGTGTTGCACCTCTGTTGAATGTTGCAACCGTGGAGTGTTGCACCTCTGTTGAATGTTGCAACCGTGGAGTGTTGCACCTCTGTTGAATGTTGCAACCGTGGAGTGTTGCACCTCTGTTGAATGTTGCAACCGTGGAGTGTTGCACCTCTGTTGAATGTTGCAACCGTGGAGTGTTGCACCTCTGTTGAATGTTGCAACCGTGGAGTGTTGCACCTCTGTTGAATGTTGCAACCGTGGAGTGTTGCACCTCTGTTGAATGTTGCAACCATGGAGTGTTGCACCTCTGTTGAATGTTGCAACCATGGAGTGTTGCAGCCGTGGAGTGTTGCACCTCTGTTGAATGTTGCAACCGTGGAGTGTTATAAATCTGATGAATGTTGCAACCATGGAGTATTTCGCGAGTGCAACATTTACTCTTCAGGAGTGCAACGTTCAGTCTACGGAGGAGCAACACTCGGTTGCAACAGTCACTCTGTCGAGTGAATGTTGCAACCGTATACGGTGAATGTTGCACCTGTGTGGAATGAATGTTGTAAACGTGTAGTGAATCTGACAACCATGTAGTGCATTACAACATTGCAGAGTGAATGTTGCAGAGTGAATGTTGCAACCGTGTGCAAGGTTTCATTCCGCGTACTTTAAAACAAGAATCTCTGCCTCCCCTCCCTTTCCGTCCCTTCCCTCAGTACCCGACTTTCGTTCTCCCCCTCTCTCCCTCTTCCTTCCCCTCCTCTTTTTCCACCCTATCCCTCTTCTTCCCCCCCTCTCCCTCCCCCTCCCCCTTTTCTTCCCACTCCCTCCCCCTCTCTTGCAAAAATTTTCTCCTCCCCCTAACAATATATTACTAAATAATCACTTGTATTGGTTCCTCGTCAACTGAACAATAACGATGGCTATTGCGTTATGTACTCTGTTTTGTTATAAACTATTTCTTTTTATGTACCTTCGTTGTATACTTTTTTCGTGATAAAGTTTTCTCGTTATCTAATTTTTTTCGTTATTTAGACTCTTCGTTATGTTATTTATTTCGATATATAAATTTTTTCGTCGTAGTTTTTTTGTATATCGCTTTAAATTGTGTTAACCACCTGGTCATGGCCCGAGCCGCGGGGGCGCTGACCCCTGGAACAACCTTCAGGCAGTGACGGACCTATATTTTTGGGTCCCTGAAGCTTGACCTGTTATGGGGTTACCATGGCAACCAGCAACTAGTCTACTTCCTTCTTTAATAACGTTATAATTTTAAATATTTTGCATTGAGTTATGCTATATTATTTTTTAAAAATCCCCTTTCCATACAGGAGACCCAATTTTTTTGAGCAATGTGGACCAAAGTCGCTTTTGGGGCCCCTCAGATTATGGATCCTGCAACCTAGGCTACGTTAGTTTATATAACAGATCCGTCCCTGCCTCCTGGTATCCCAAGAGGAAACAGTAAGTCATCAGGGGTAAGACAACAAACTTCAAGTGTACCAGAGAAGCTTTACAAGGTTTCATAGTATTATTTTTTTTTTACATTAGAAATTGTCAAATAACACTTACCAGTTTCATCAAGACGACCGTTGCTTTGGGTGGTTGGTGGTGGTTGGTGGTGGTGGTGGTTGTTGGGACAGTTCCCTGTTGAAGGTGTGGTGATTGCCCTGGGGAAAGTACCACCCTCACACACAACCATCTTCACCCACCATCACCACAACAACATTCTTGACACAGGTAATTATTTCGAAGGCGATTTTTAGTACACACGATCACTTCCACGGCCCAGAAGGCCTAAACTGTCACGGCACAGTAGGCCTATATCAACGGTCTGGAGTTTTGAGACCCTCTGACCGCGGGTTCAAACCCCACTCGTGGTATAGTTTTTTTCTATATCAACTATACGTGCCTTCTCAACACCACTGTTCACTCTGACAATGATACTCGTATCACTATATACATATATATACATTTTATATATATATATATATATATATATATATATATATATATATATATATATATATATACATATATATATATACACCAGAGGTGGACCCCATCTTATATATATATATATATATATATATTACATACCTGGACAGATATGCACTTCAGTGTATATATATCAAAGTTACCATGTGTTACGAACATAGTTGGTCCCTGGGTTATAGTGGTTTTCATAACAAAAACAGTACGTCTAGGTCTTCACTCGGAGAGGAAAAGGAATTTTCTTAGTTTCTATTTAATTTATTAATAATCATAATAATCACTTAAATCCACCTTCTCATATTTTGCACTATGAGTAGAATACTTTTACCATTTCTCATTAAAACATCACAGTACTAGGTCAAGTATTTACAAATGGCTCTGAGTGAGTCACGAAATATTAGTATATGTACATGCACAGGCGTTGCTTAAAAACTCGAACACATTAATAGATTTCTTACAATAGGGTTCACTTTACAATAAGTCCTCTTATACTACAGAGGCTTGCTCACTTGGCTTCACTTTCTCTAAGAGCTTCTTAACCGCCTTCTCCAACCGAGATAAGTCTTTGCAATGAGTTCCCGAAAATTCCTGGGATTTTCTAGGGAGGCGAATGGTGGTTTCAGAGGTGGATACTCCCCTAGACCCTTCCTGGTCCAGAGGAAGGTATGAAATGCACAAAGTGAGGCCTTACCAGCCCACTTTGTCTCGGTCGGAGCAGGGGTTGAACAGCTCAAATCACCTACTGGTGCTTGGCCAAGTCGCACCACCAGTTGACACTAATTAAACAACCTACCTATATACAAAGCTAAGTAATACGACCAGATAATATTATAAAGTCGAGTAAATCCATTTTAGCTACTAATGGAATTACTCCTGAATATAATATTAAGTGAAATAGCAAAAATAAGATGTAAAAGTATACCATTGTGATAATAACAAGTAGAAACAGTCTATTTAAACTGAACAAAAGGGTGTAACATTCCCTCCACACGACCAAATGTCGCACTGACAATAGGACAAAAATAACCCTGAATCTTTTAGATACAGTAGACCTGAAATACCAATATAGCAAGACCGGTATACATTTCACGGCCAATTCGTCCCAGACAATTTTCTTCATATGTTCTGAGGGTATTTAAGGAGGATATTGTTTAGACGACAGACATCCGCCTCAACAGAATTGGGTTTTCTCTTGGCCTTGGGTGACACGAATGCTGTCTCTCAAGCAAAATGTAAGGACACAGCAACTGGTCTCCAAGCTTCATCCTCCATAACTAAACTGTAAACAGTACCACTCATTCACATAACTGTAGACAAAAAAGGAAATATTAGGCGTAAGTTAGAACAAGGGCATATTGGTGCAACTGGTTTAAGGGCGGGACAAAGCATCCGCAATTACATTATGTTTGCCCTTTATATGTAGGATTTTAATAGAAAAAGGTTGTATTCTAAGGGCCCACCTCTGTATTCTGGCATTCTTAGCCTTCATGGTATTAATGAACGTCAAAGGGTTGTGATCTGAGTATACTGTAATCTGATGAGGTGATGTTCCCAAGTAAACTTCAAAATGCTCGAGGGAGATAACCAGGGCTAGAGCTTCTTTTTCTACGGTTGCATAATTCCTTTGGTGTGGCTTTAAGGTGGAGGAATAATAACATATCGGATGTAGAATATCAAAGGAGTGGGAGGACTGCAGTAGTACTGACCCAACAGCATAACTGCTGGCATCTATATGTAACAGGAAGGGAAAGTTAAAATCAGGGCTTTTCAATACTGGAGAGGAGTTCAATAATAGCTTTAATCTATTGAAAGCCATATTACATTCCTCAGACCAAGCGAATTTGATTTTAGAACTAGTTAGCGCGAAAACGGGGGGGCGGCTACGTGTGAAAAGTTAGGGCAGAATCGTCTATAATACCCAACCATTCCCAAAAATCTCTGCACCCCTTTTTCTGTCTCTTGGTATAGGAAAGTCTGCAATGGCTCTCACTTTTGCACTGATGGGTGCCACCATCCCCTGATCTATATTGAACCCCAAATACTTAATCCTTGCTTGTCCAAATTTGCATTTGGCTAAATTGATGGTAAAATTATAAGCATCTAATTTCTTAAAAAGAGCCTCCAGACGGACTAAATGTGAACTCCACTCATCACTAAAGACTACTAGGTCGTCGAGGTAGGCTTCAACCTCCTCAAGGTTATAAGTAAGATCATTCATGAGTCGCTGGAACGTGGACGCCGCGTTGCACAACCCGAATGGGGTCACCAAGTAGTTGAACAAGCCTCCATGCACTGTAAACGCTGATATGTCCTGAACGCGGTCCGTCAGGGGCACTTGATAGTAGCCTCGCAATAAGTCCAGCCGGCTCACATACTTGGCTCCGGCAACCACATCGATTAAATCATCTACCCTAGGCAAAGGGTAACCATCAGGAACTGTGACGGAATTCACCTTTCTATAATCCGTACACATACGATAGGTACCGTCTGACTTTGGGACTAACACACAAGGCGAGGCCCATGGGCTTTTGCTTCGTTCAATTAGTCCATGGGTCAGCAAAAAGTCGATTTCCTCCTTTAGAGCTTGGTGTTTAATAGGGCTTAAGCGATAAGGGGACTGCTTGATGGGCGCAGCTCCTTGGACATCCACGTCGTGTGTCCCCAACGTGCAACGCTTAGGTATATCGCCAAACAATGATGGGTACTTCAAAATCACATTTTTCACTTTGGCTCGGTCACAGGCCAGACCTTGTAAAAAATCGTCCAGGGATCGTAGAACTTGAGTGTTTCTAAGACGGACTTCTATTCCTTTGGAGCAGTCCTCCAAATCCTCTGCTTCTTGCTGGGATTCTGGAAGAATGGCAGCGGTCGGGGCTAACCCTCCATAATATCTCTTCAATTGGTTAACATGGTATGTATGGTGTGATTTCTTTTTCCCTGGGGTACGAACCAGGTAATTCACTTCATTTAATTTTTTAATGACTTCCAAAGGTCCCTCATATCTTGGTTTCAGTGCATGTCCGGGCATGAATTTTTGTGCCAATACTTTATCTCCGATGCTGAAAGAGCGAGAGGCCGCATGTTCATCATATCGTAGTTTCATTTTAGCCTGGGATTTCTTCAAGTTCTCTGCGGCTAGGTTCCTCGTAAAAGTTAGGTGTTCCTGCATCAAAGCCGGGCATACCTGAACTGGCGGAGTACGTCTTCCGGTCCATACATCTTTCAATACTGCGAGGGGTCCACGTACCGTATATATCAACTATATATCAACTCAAAAGGGCTATACCCTAGACTTTCCTGCTCGCTTTCCCTTACGGCCAGGAGAAGGAAAGGAATGCCCTCGTCCCAGTCTTTACTGAATTGTTCACAGTAGGAACGCATCATCACCTTCAATGTTTGATGAAACCGTTCCAATGCTCTTTGGGACTGGAACCTATAGCTCGTAGCGAGGATAGATCTTATGCCAAAGCGTGACATGGCCTCCCTGAAGATTTTTGAAGTGAAGTTGTCCTTGATCGGATTGGATCTCACGAGGCAGCCCTACCTGTGAGAAAAGCTTTATTAAAGCGCGGACTATTGCGCGAGCATTTATTTTCCTCATGGGGATGGCCTCGGGGTAACGGGTGGCAGAATCCATTATAGTGAATAGGTACTGATTTCCCGCCTTGGTCCTGGGGAGTGGACCTCCGCAATCGATGATTAAACGGGAAAAAGGCTCGCCATCTGAGGTGATAGGACAGAGAGGAGCTGGAGGCGGGGTATGAGCAGGTCTGTCAACGGTCTGACAGATCCAGCAACTGCGAAAATGTTCCACCACGGTTTCCCGCATTCTAGGCCAAAAAAAGTATTTTGACAACTTTACCATTGTTTTCCTTACTCCCAGATGTCCTCCCACTGGACTATTATGGGCGACCTCCAATGCAAGCTCACGATAAATCCTAGATAGGATTAATACATACTTGGCCTTGGCAAAAGATGCCCCTAGAGAATGTCTTCTGGTGGATTTCTTCATAAGTATACCGCTACTAGAATAAACAGTCCTCTAGTTTATCGGCCTCTTCTTCCGTTATCACCAGCTTTCTTACTTTCTCCAACGAGGGGTCTTCCATCTGTGCTTGGATTAGATCTTCAGGTCTAAACTTTTTAGCACCTAAAGAATCTAAAGTTGAGTCTAGCCCTGCAGATACAGACGTCGCATCCTTGGGCCAGTGGGTCGCACTAAACAATAGGTTCAAACCCAGAACAGCTTTGTCCTCTTCTTCCTCTGTTGATTCAGTAGGTAACCTGGTCGTTGCCATGGACCTAGTGACAACTCCCAGCGGAAATAATGATAGTTCCTTCCTATGAGCCTCAACCACGTAATCCTCTCCCGAGGTATTTTCTATCACCAGAGGTTCTTTCTTGATTCCTTCGCAGCTTAGGTCATTTCCTATCAGTAGGTCAGCAGACTTAATAGGAAATCCTTCGTCTGGTATACCGACAGTCGCATATCCTTTGTAGCAACCCAGGTCTAGGTATGTCCTATGGAGGGGGACTCTAGAGACGGCTCCTCCATAAGCCTCCAGAAGTGCATCTATCTATCTTCGTATAAGTGCGGTCAGATAAAGAGAGGATTCCCTTTTTTAACAATGTCAAGTAATTCCCCGTATCCCTATAGGTTTTAACAGGTACCACTTGACACTCGTCAATACCAGCTTTTCCTTCTGAAAAATATGGGCTCATTGCCTTTTCAATTTCTTGCCCTGAGATGGCCCTCGTCTCTGGTCATCTCGATGAAGCGGTCTTCGGTCCCGCTGGGACTCTTGTGTCGTAACAATAGTTGTATATATATAATAGTATCCTTTATGTGTAAAGGAAAAATTAATTTTATTGCTCAATTTCAATTAAGATATAGTTCATAGATATATGAGGATCTTATGTAGGTTTTATTGTTATTAAAGACACAGACTTTATTTGAGTTTTGGCCATCCTACACAAAGAAGGTTAACAATGAAAGTACTTAAAACTGCTTTATTTGCAGCACTAAAACTTTGTTGCTATGGAGTTCTCCCCTAGACAATTAGCAACCTAGCAACTGATCCCCCATCAAGGATCAGTAGCCTAATGTTACACACTCCATATCGCAACACCATGTGTATATACAAGATAACTCTAATATACACTTCAGTTTATATACCAAGTATATAAGTTTTCAGTCGACTTGCCACTGACTAAAGAGTCTTAACCACAGGCGCTAATTACCTTCCTAACGACCCTTAACTCGTCAGCCGCCTTGCAAATCACCCTTTTAGGGAAAAGGGTTTGCCGTGAGGGTAAAGGGCGTACCGTGAAGGTATAGGGCCATATACGCGCTTGGAGAGCGGAAGATAAGCCAACTAAGAGGAATAATATTATTATTATTATTATTATTATTATTATTATTATTATTATTATTATTATTATTATTATTACTATTGCTATTATTATTATTATTATTATTATTATTATTATTATTATTATTATTATTATTACTACTACTACTATTGCTATTATTATTATTATTATTATTATTATTATTATTATTATTATTATTATTATTATCATCATCATCATAATTATTAATAGCAATCATGGGAAGCGTTAAAACCGTAAGTTTCATATAGCATCGGAACTGTTTATTGCTGAATCATCAGATTTATGTAATTATCTATCCATTTTATTCTAAATGGCTGGTTTTAAAACCTATCCATTAAGGCTGCACGCCACCTGTACACCACCTGCCAGGAATTCTTTAATTCCTAAAACAGTGACAAGGTGACACTACCACTGTCATTTCTACAACTACTACTAATACTTCCAATCCTCATTCTTCATCCGCACCCTGCCGTATTGTCTTCTGGCCTTCGCTACTTTGCTCGTTGTAATTTGACAATGGTCCAAGGCGGACCGAAGCGTCGTCATATGGATCCTCTCGCATGTGCGGGGTTTTGGTGAATTGTTGCAGTTACGGAATTGTGGCTTTAATCTTTATGGGTTGAACACCTCGTAATATTTTGATGTCATACCAGATATACGGTGACGTTATTATATATATGGGAGGCGCTAAACACGTCGGAGATTGAGGTTTGATAGTAGGAAGGGGTGAGTAGCTCTAATTCCATGGTGTAAGAGCCCTACATTCCAGCGTCAAGGCGGGTCCCTTGAAAGATATGTTAGATACATACAAGATTTTTCATTGCTATTTTTCTGCTTTCAGTCATGAAGGCTGAGCACTGGACCTAATGGGACTCCCAGGCAGCCTTCCAGTGATTGGACTTGATGGGACTCCCAGGCAGTCTTCCAGTGACTGGACTTGACGGGACTCCCA
Organism: Cherax quadricarinatus; assembly: GCF_038502225.1. Classification (NCBI taxonomy): domain Eukaryota; kingdom Metazoa; phylum Arthropoda; class Malacostraca; order Decapoda; family Parastacidae; genus Cherax; species Cherax quadricarinatus. The sequence goes on from NC_091342.1 coordinate 18,119,479, forward strand.
GGCAGTCTTCCAGTGACTGGACTTGATGAGACCACCAGGCAGTCTTCCAGTGACTGGACTTGATGGGACCACCAGGAAGTCTTCCAGTGACTGGACTTGATGGAGCCACCAGGCAGTTTACAGTGACTGGACTTGATGGAACCACCAGGCAGTCTTCCAGTGACTGGACTTGATGGGACCATCAGGAAGAGGCATGGCTGACAAACAGGCAGCAGAGAGTTTGCATAAATGGGGAGAAATCAGAATGGGGGCACGTCAAAAGCGGTGTTCCTCAGGGGTCAGTGTTGGGCCCGTTGTTGTTCACAATTTACATAAACGACATAGATGAGGGAATAAATAGCGACATAAGCAAATTTGCTGATGACACCAAAATAGGCAGTCCAATTCATTCTAATGAGGACACTAGAGCACTCCAGGATGATTTGAATAGACTGATGCAATGGTCGGAGAAGTGGCAGATGCAGTTTAATATAGACAAATGCAAATTTCTAAATGTTGGACAGGTAAATAACCATGCGACATATAACTAAATAATGTAGATCTTAATACTACTGATTGCGAAAAGGATTTAGGAGTTCTGGTTAGCAATAATCTAAAACCAAGACAACAGTGCATTAGTGTTCGCAATAAAGCTAACAGAATTCTTGGCTTCATATCTAGAAGTATAAATAATAGAAGTCCTCAGGTTGTTCTTCAACTCTATATATCCTTGGTTAGGCCTCATTTAGACTATGCTGCTCAGTTCTGGTCACCGTATTACAGAATGGATATAAATGCTCTGGAAAACGTACAGAGGAGGATGACAAAGATGATTCCACGTATCAGAAATCTTCCCTATGAGGATAGACCGAGGGTCCTGAATCTGCACTCTCTCGAAAGGCGTAGAATTAGGGGGGATATGATCGAGGTGTATAAATGGAAAACAGGAATAAATAAAGGGGATGTAAATAGCGTGCTGAAAATTTCCAGCCAAGACAGGACTCGCAGCAATGGTTTCAAGTTGGAAAAATTCAGATTCAGGAAAGATATAGGAAAGCACTGGTTTGGTAATAGAGTTGTGGATGAGTGGAACAAACTCCCGAGTACAGTTACTGAGGTTAAAACGTTGTGTAGTTTTAAAAATAGGCTAGATAAATACGTGAGTGGGTGTGAGTTGGACCGGACTAGCTTGTGCTGCTGGGTCTGGTGCCGTGATCCTTCCTTGAGTGGAGGTGACCAGACTGGGTTGGTCATTGGGCTAATCCGGGGGAGGACATGGACCTGCTCCGCATGGGTCAGTAGACCTGTTTCAGTGTTCCTTCTTTCTTATGTTCTTATGTTTTAAGTCTTTCAGTGACTAGACTTGATGGAACCACCAGGCAGTTTACAGTGACTGGACTTGATAGAACCACCAGGCAGTCTTGCAGTGACTGGACTTGATAGAACCACCAGGCAGTTTACAGTGACTGGACTTGATAGAACCACCAGGCAGTCTTGCAGTGACTGGACTTGATGGAACCACCAGGCAGTTTACAGTGACTGGACTTGATAGAACTACCAGGCAGTCTTCCAGTGTTGTTTACACAAGGTGTAACACCAAGGAGAGGTAGGCCCGGGCAAGCTTAACCAGTTATAGATCATCACTGGGCCAAGACTCGTGTCAGGAGACACCTCTCATGTAGGTAAATGTACACAGATGCTAGTTGTATCTGTGTCTGCCATTATTACTTCTTTTCACGTACATAACGTTAGAATATCCCGGCAAATGTTAATGAGACACAATATTCGGTTTAAATTATTACATTAAAAAGAAGTTTCCTACACCAGGAACTTCATCAATTCATGAATTAATCACTTTATGATTTGATAAAGTTGTTAGGGTTCGAAACGTCTTCTCAATAAAATACTATAAATCGCATGTTAAGTCTTATCGACACACCTGTCAGGTTTCCTCGCTAAGAGAACCACACAGCTGGCGAGTCAAGCTTAAAACTGAGAGGTGAGTCAAGCTTAAAACAAGAAAAATGCAAAATTTCTGCACATTGATAAGTGACTTTGATGTGGCAAAAGCTCACTTTAGTCAATGGATGCCACTGAGATCAGAAATTCTTGATAAAACAAACCATGATAATACTGCTCGTGTGGAAATCACTAACCTTCAGAGAGAAAAAAAAATGCTGGTTGGGTATGGAGAAGCAATTTACAACATGACGAAAGAAGACACAAGCCTTTCTTTCTTCAAACAAATAAAATCTCCGAATCAGTCTTTATCCACATGTCTGCCTGTTTATCCCTTTCCTTGCACCTCTCCACCCCTCATCACCTATCTTCTCCGCTCTCGTCCATCTTTCATTCCATCAGCTAGTCCCTCAATCATCACTCCTCCCTTTCTTCCTTCGTTTCCATCAGGTTTTCCCCTCCGATTCACCGCCAGAAATGCACAAAGCAGATCTTGGTGTAGCGGTCACAGCAGGAAGTGTCACTGATGGGAGGGCCAGCTATACTTTAACCCTTCTGTCCACCTCCATCAGAAGCCTCGAGCTCCCTGCCAACCACAACAACTGTGAGATTTGTACCAACCATGCTACTGCCGCCACCTGCACGGACGGTGGAGGGTACTCCACCTGCAGGGAGGGTGGAGGTCGTCGACCTTTAAGGAAGGGGGGTGGACGGTGCTTAACCCGTCGAAGCTCATTCGAGGAGCCACTGACCGGGTCATCCTCACTAAAACCCGTGTTAGAACGCCGTATACTGACGAAAAACATACATAAATAAGTTTAGTTAGGTACAACTTTGCGCATTTTTTGGATGATTACAAATATTTTTACATAGCAACTTATGTATAAATTATCTAAGATAACCCAAAAAACTCAGTGTCTATTGTGATGCTTGTGATATCTTACGTTTAACAGCTTAACTCTTAGATGCAGTAAAAATCTGTCATGATTGTTATTAATAAAAACAAAGCACACTAGAGTAATGAAACACAAACACAGTAAATCAAAAACAAAAAAATGAGGTACATGAGGATCAAAAAGAAAAAATAGAGTGGAATATGACAGTTTTATGAATATTAACTATACAGGAAGTCACATTCCTCCTTTGCTGTGGCTTCACTCACTGTTGTTGACATGATCAGGTAGCCCCTGCCAGTCTTACTGATGTGTAGTGAGTGAGTGGATGATCTCTGGGTTACCTCCATAACTTTTTTTTCCATAGTGTTCACCTAGTTTTGTGTAGTGAATGTTTGAGTCTTAATTTAGCTTCAGCCACGTTACTCTGTCTGCATTATTAAGCATTTCCATTGTTGTAATTCATGCTGGTCTACATGCTATCTTAGGCCCAGCTCCAGCATGACTCTCACCATTTTATTCAGAGTGATTTGTAATCTGCCCTGAAGAACGAGAATATTCTAGAAATAATTTCTAGATTATTATTTCTAGATGACACTGTCAGTTTTCCTGACACACAAGAATCAAGGGATATACCCAGATATACCACTGAAGCTACCGTTGTGACGGGCTCCCCGTTCAACACTATATTAAACTTATTTACTCTTTTTAGTTTACTCTTTGTGCGAAAAAGAATGGCGTCAGTTTTTCCTAAGTGATAATTTGTTTTATACTATTTGCTCCCACACAGTGGGAGTGGTCACAGTTACTCTCTGCTGATGACACTGTGCTTTTTGGAGATTCTGAAGAGAAATTGCAGAGGTAGGTGGATCAATTTGGTAGGGCATGTAAAAGAAGAAAAGTAAAAGTGAATATAGGAAAGAGTAAGGTGATGAGGATAACAAAAAGATTGTGATGAAAGATTGGATATCAGATTAGAGGGGGAAAGTATGGAGGAGTGGATGTGTCAGCAGATGGGTCTAAGAAGGATGAGGTGAATCATAGAATTGATGAGGGGAAAAGGGTGAGTGGTGCACTTAGGAGTCTGTGGAAACAAAGAACTTTGTCCGTGGAAGCAAAGAGGGGAATGTATGAGAGTATAGTTGTACCAACACTCTTATATGGGTGTGAAGCATGGGTGATGAATTTTGCAACGAGGAGGAGGCTGGAGGCAGTGGAGATGTCATGTCTGATTGCAATGTTTGGTGTGAATATAATGCAGAGAACTCGTAGTTTGAAAATTAGGAGAAGGTGCGGGATTACCAAAACTATTATCCAGAGGGCTGAGGAGGGGTTGTTGAGGTGGTTCAGACATGTAGAGAGAATGGAACAAAACAGAATGACTTCGAGAGTGTATAAATCTGTAGTGGAGGGGTCGGCCAAGGAAGGGTTGGAGGAAGGGGGTAAAGGAGGTTTTGTGTGCGAGGAGCTTGGACTTCCAGCAAGCATGCGTGAGCGTATTTGATAAGAGTGAATGGAAACAAATTGTTTTTAATACTTGACGTGCTGTTGGAGTGTGAGCAAAGTAACATGAAGGAATTCAGGGAAACCGGCAGGCCGGACTTGAGTCCTGGAGATGGGCAGTACAGTGTCTGCACTCTAAAGGAGGGGTGTTAATGTTGAAATTTTATAACTGTAGTGTAAAACACCCCTCTGGCAAGACAGTGATGGAGTGAATGATGAAAGTTTTTCTTTTTCGGGCCACCCTGCCTTGTGGGAATCGGCCGATGTGTTATTAAAAATAAAATATTTGCTGCAGGACTCTACCTCCAGTGACAGTACATTAACTATATTCTTGTGAGTCTTTACCTGAGACCAACAGAGTACTATTCTCCATATAATAGTTCACACTTGAACTGATGGACATGTCATTCACATAACATAAAAATAATGAGATAAAGTATCGTCCTTCAGGGAACCCCACATGTTATCGGCAAGGGTTCTGATTCTGTATTACTGACTTTGACAATTTGTCTCCTGTGGTTCAGGTAAGAGGCTATGTCTATAGCTTGTAGTATCTCACCCTGTATATTATAGTATAAACTACAGTGAATACCTGTTGCAAGTCTAGGAGTAACCATTCCTATTAACTTCCCAAACGACATTTGTGTTCGTCCATTAGATTGATTAAAGGTGCATCAGTTGAGTAAGATCTGAAACTTGATTGGTAATTATGGTGCTATAGTCGTAAGATACTTCACTGCTTATTAATAAACTTTTTTCTCTAGCATGTTGGACGTCATGTTGTATACGCTAATAGACCTGTAATTGCTGACATCAGACCTACTGTTGTTGTTGAAATTGGGAGTGACTATGATCACCTTCAACCACTGGGACGGTATTAATGATTGATAAATTTGTTATGTGAGCTATGGGACCGTGGAGTTCAGAGACACCATCTTTCAGGAATTTGGCTGAAATGTTATCTGATCCAGTGTTTAATAGTTAAAAACCGTTTGGCGTGATGCCTTTAGTACTGTAGCAAGTTTTAAATCTAACACTACCAGTTATGTATCTCTCCATATATTTTTTTATGTAGTTGTTCATGAATCCGTCCAGGTGGAAGAGTTGGACCTAGCTTCTCACTGGACTGACTTGACACTTCCTCCAACATCTCTCACTCCAGTAAGTTGTTATGGTAGTGTGTAGATTTGTGACCTGACCCTCAAATATCTTCCAGTTATAAATTATCAGATATCTTCTCTTCGCTTCAGAGAGTATGTTCCAAATTCTTTAAGGTATTCTCAGTAGTTTAAATTATTTAATGACTATACGAGCAGTAAGCGAGCTGTGCATATTCCAGCGCTGATATCTTTCCTGCCTTGAACGGAACTGTTAGCACAAGGCGATATTAAAGACGTCATTTGAATAGTATCATCAGTGGCGTTGTATCTCTTTGGTCAGTCGTAGTTTCTCTACGTTATGCAAGATCCCATAACCCGCCCTGTCATTTTTCTGGACTTTGCTGCATTTTCGTTCTTGAGTTTTCTAAATGACAGATAAGCTGACATTATTATTCCTAAGTCTTATACCTGGTTCTTACCTTCTATAAGATGGATCTGCTTACCTTCTTTGTTCTGTGAATGTTTTAAAATTTTCATTCTTCCCGTATGTAAGCCGCTGAAATTTGTCATAAATAAACTTCATATGATTTTCATTTACCTACTGGGTTTAACGTTTCTGTTATTATGTATTTATCCTGTTAACCAGGACTCCAAAATTCTTTCAACAGGCAGCATGATTAAGAGCTGTAATATTAAGATTACTCGTACCTGACCCTTTCAGAGAAAATCAAAACAAGTGTAGCTATAAGAACATAAGAACATAAGAATGGAGGAACACTGCAGAAGGCCTACTGGCCCATATAAGGCAGGTCCTTATCAAAACGACCTCTACCCAAAGCGTCCCTGAATTTCATGAGATGATTGGTGGAATTTCGGTGTTGTACACAGGCGTTGTTCAAGTTACCGTTCTAAACAAGTGTAGCTATCATCTTGTTTCTTTATAAAACCTAATTACCTCCCATCTTATAATAATAATAATAATAATAATAATAATAATAATAATAATAATAATAATAATAATAATAAGAAAAAGAAGAAGAAGAAGAAGAAGAAGAAGAAGAAGAAGAAGAAGAAGAAGAAGAAGAAGAAGAAGAAATAAGAAAGGGAAGTATTTAGGTGCATGGGTTGTTTACTTTCCAAAGAATTAGGACCTTACACTTGCCTACACTGAACTGCATCTGCAATTCTTCCTACCACAACATTAACAGATTTTAGTCGTTCTGAGGTTCCCTGACGTTCTTCCCAGAATATATTTGTCGCCCTATTTTGGCATGGTCGACGAATTTATGAGGCCATTTGATTATCTTGCTCGTTAATGTAGATTGCCCAACACTGGCGCCGTTGGTGTTCCACTCATTACTGGATCCCAGTGTGTTTTGTTCCCTCATTTATGCTAGCACTCTGGGTGATGGTGACTGGACCAGCCAGCTTACCAGTGAAGAGGGACGAAAAGCGAAGCAAGACTTTGTTGTAGATGACGTTTCGCCCAGGTCTGAGCCTTATCCCGTGGCGTAATTATGCTCAATCGTGAGCAAAACGTCTTTATACCCTTTCTGGATAATACGGATGCATTCATATCACAGGAAGACTATTAGCACTACATTTCACTCAAGGAGAGCTTTATCAAGCCCTCATGAGCGAAACGTTGCCTTAATAAAGAGTTACTCTACTCTAAGTCCTTGTTTTATCCATTTTTCTTCAGATACTGCCTTCCACCCTGTCAAGTGCACAGGTAGACCCCAGAGTTGCTGTGCACACATTACACAAGACACAGGTAGACCCCAGCGTTGCTGTGTACACATTACACAAGACACAGGTAGACCCCAGCGTTGCTGTGTACATATTACACAAGACACAGGTAGACCCCAGCGTTGCTGTGTACACATTACACAAGACACGGGTAGACCCCAGCGTTGCTGTGTACACATTACACAAGACACAGGTAGACCCCAGCGTTGCTGTGTACATATTACACAAGACACAGGTAGACCCCAGCGTTGCTGTGTACACATTACACAAGACACAGGTAGACCCCAGCGTTGCTTTCACCCGGTCAAGTACACAGGTAGACCCCAGCGTTGCTGTGTACACATTACACAAGACACAGGTAGACCCCAGCGTTGCTGTGTAGACCCCACGTTGATGTGTACATTACACAAGACAGGTAGACCCCAGCGTTGCTGTGCACACATTACACAAGACACAGGTAGACCCCAGCGTTGCTGTGTACACATTACACAAGACAGGTAGACCCCAGCGTTGCTGTGTACACATTACACAAGACAGGTAGACCCCAGCGTTGCTGTGTACACATTACACAAGACACAGGTAGACCCCAGCGTTGCTGTGTACACATTACACAAGACAGGTAGACCCCAGCGTTGCTGTGTACACATTACACAAGACACAGGTAGACCCCAGCGTTGCTGTGTACACATTACACAAGACACATGTAGACCCCAGCGTTGCTGTGTACACATTACACAAGACAGGTAGACCCCAGCGTTGCTGTGTACACATTACACAAGACACGGGTAGACCCCAGCGTTGCTGTGTACACATTACACAAGACACAGGTAGACCCCAGCGTTGCTGTGTACACATTACACAAGACAGGTAGACCCCAGCGTTGCTGTGTACACATTACACAAGACACAGGTAGACCCCAGCGTTGCTGTGTACACATTACACAAGACACAGGTAGACCCCAGCGTTGCTGTGTACACATTACACAAGACACGGGTAGACCCCAGCGTTGCTGTGTACACATTACACAATACACAGGTAGACCCCAGCGTTGCTGTGTACACATTACACAAGACACAGGTAGACCCCAGCGTTGCTGTGTACACATTACACAAGACACAGGTAGACCCCAGCGTTGCTGTACATAAAGCTGTGTACTCAGTATAAGCTCAAACTTTTTCCCCTCCTGACGTTACCATTTTTTCACTTTGTTTTGCTTTCAATTTTCTCCCTCTCGACCAGCTGATCCATCATTATCACAACGTCTTGCTTACTAACTCCCCTTTCTTATTCCCTCTTTCCCCTCTCCCCTCTCCTCACTACCCTTCCCAGCCTTCTCTCTCCCTTCTGAAAACCCTTTTGTTCCGAGTCAAAATGACCTTAATAAAAGCCCCAAATCCTGAAATATCTTCATGCGACCGCCGTTTCGCCCATAATTCCAATGGCTGGGGGATTTTCTTTATTGTACCATCCCAAACTGATGGTAACGAGGGATTTGCATGTCACCTGCAAGCCTCGACTCCTCATCTGGCAACATTGATTCACTGATGCCATATCCGATTTGCCTAAAATGATAAAGTTACTCTATTTTCTCTTTTTTGTAAGATGTGGATAAATGTTTTTTTTTATTATTTTATGAGGATCGAGGGGCAATTTTTTTTCAAAGTTTTTTTGCCGAGACCTGAAAGAGTATGAGTGTACACAGACCACTGGCGTCCTCACCTCAGATACTAATAGATAATGTAGATAAATGGTTCAGAGAACCGACAAGGTGATAAATTAGACACATGTGTAACACTTGGGTATCTTTAGTGTGGAAACACAGTGGCTTCATCAGTAGAATACAACGAAGAATGGTGAAGATCAGAAGTAGTTTGCGGTAATCAGTCCCTCAGCCTGAAAATTACTCGATGTAATCACTGATTACACCTTAAACTCCTGAGCTTCACCATTTTTCCAGCATTGTACTGATGAAGCCACTGTGGGGCGAAAGGTTTCCTCAATATAAATACAAGTGTTGCACATGTGTCTAATGTATCATGACGTATGAAGGACGGGGGGGCGGGGGGAGGCAACAGTGAGGACGGGGGGAGGCAACAGTGAGGACGGGGGGAGGCAACAGTGAGGACGGGGGGAGGCAACACAGAGGACGGGGGGAGGCAACAATGAGGACAGGGGGGGGGAAGCAACAGTGAGGACGGGGGGAGGCAACAGTGAGGACGGGGGGAGGCAACAGTGAGGACGGGGGGAAGCAACAGTGAGGACGGGGGGAAGCAACAGTGAGGACGGGGGGAGGCAACAGTGAGGACGGGGGGAGGCAACAATGAGGACAGGGGGGGGAAGCAACAGTGAGGACGTGGGGAGGCAACAGTGAGGACGGGGGGAGGCAACAGTGAGGACGGGGGGAGGCAACAGTGAGGACGGGGGAGGCAACAATGAGGACAGGGGGGGGAAGCAACAGTGAGGACGGGGGGAGGCAACAGTGAGGACGGGGGGAGGCAACAGTGAGGACGGGGGGAGGCAACAGTGAGGACGGGGGGAGGCAACAATGAGGACAGGGGGGGGAAGCAACAGTGAGGACGGGGGGAGGCAACAGTGAGGACGGGGGGAGGCAACAGTGAGGACGGGGGGAGGCAACAGTGAGGACGGGGGGAAGCAACAGTGAGGACGGGGGGAAGCAACAGTGAGGACGGGGGGGGAAGCAACAGTGAGGACGGGGGGAAGCAACAGTGAGGACGGGGGGAGGCAACAGTGAGGACGGGGGGGGAGCAACAGTGAGGACGGGGGGAGGCAACAGTGAGGACGGGGGGAGGCAACAGTGAGGACGGGGGGAGGCAACAGTGAGGACGGGGGGAGGCAACAGTGAGGACGGGGGGAGGCAACAGTGAGGACGGGGGGAGGCAACAGTGAGGACGGGGGGAGGCAACAGTGAGGACGGGGGGAGGCAACAGTGAGAACGGGTGGAGGCAACAGTGAGGACGGGGGGCGGCAACAGTGAGGACGGGGGGAGGCAACAGTGAGGACGGGGGGAGGCAACAGTGAGGACGGGGGGAGGCAACAGTGAGAACGGGTGGAGGCAACAGTGAGGACGGGGGGAGGCAACAGTGAGGATGGGGGGAGGCAACAGTGAGGACGGGGGGAGGCAATAGAACAGACTGCAACAGTGAGGGTGAGACCCAAAATAGGTTGTGGGCGGTACTGCGAGGATACATGGCACTCAAACCCCCTAAGAACAAGGCTCCTGGGCACTCAAACACTTAAGAACAAGGCTCCTGGGCACTCAAACACCTAAGAACAAGGCTCCTGGGCACTCAAACACTTAAGAACAAGGCTCCTGGGCACTCAAACATCTAAGAACAAGGCTCCTGGGCACTCAAACACCTAAGAACAAGACTCCGGGGCACTCAAACACCTAAGAAAAAGGCTCCTGGGCACTCAAACATCTAAGAACAAGGCTCCTGGGCACTCAAACATCTAAGAACAAGGCTCCTGGGCACTCAAACATCTAAGAACAAGGCTCCTGGGCACTCAAACATCTAAGAACAAGGCTCCTGGGCACTCAAACATCTAAGAACAAGGCTCCAGGGCACTCAAACATCTAAGAACAAGGCTCCTGGGCACTCAAACATCTAAGAACAAGGCTCCTGGGCACTCAAACATCTAAGAACAAGGCTCCTGGGCACTCAAACATCTAAGAACAAGGCTCCTGGGCACTCAAACATCTAAGAACAAGGCTCCTGGGCACTCAAACATCTATGAACAAGGCTCCAAGGCTCCTGGGCACTCAAACATCTAAGCACTCAAACATCTAAGAACAAGGCTCCTGGGCACTCAAACATCTAAGAACAAGGCTCCTGGGCACTCAAACATCTAAGAACAAGGCTCCTGGGCACTCAAACATCTAAGAACAAGGCTCCTTGGCACTCAAACATCTAAGAACAAGGCTCCTGGGCACTCAAACATCTAAGAACAAGGCTCCTGGGCACTCAAACATCTAAGAACAAGGCTCCTGGGCACTCAAACATCTAAGAACAAGGCTCCTGGGCACTCAAACATCTAAGAACAAGGCTCCTGGGCACTCAAACATCTAAGAACAAGGCTCCTGGGCACTCAAACATCTAAGAACATGGCTAATTTTTTTAAAGTGCTTTAAAATAAGTCATTTACTGTCAATTATTTATAATTTGTAAATTTTGGCAGCTTATCAATTCAAGAAAAATTTTGAGTATTTGCTCAAAACGTTTTTGTATATTGCTTCCAGTAATGCATTACTAAGTTATCTTGGATGAAGATACGTATAAAACAGCGTAAAAGTTTATTATAACGATGTTTCGTTCAAGAGAAACCTCATCCAGTTACGATAAACGTCGAAAAGTCGATATGAAAAAGGTTTCTACTCTGTCCATGGTGAAGTTAGAACCCATGGCGAGTCGTAATACTAAAGTAAGATTCATCCAACTAGAAATACACCATGGTGAGGTTAGTATGGATTCACAATGGTCACATTGAGACCCATGCTAATCTTATTGTAGTCAGATGGCCCAGTGGCTTACGCACTGGCCTGGAGTTTTACGACTTGCCATGGGTTCTAACCCCACCCGTACTCTGGTTTGTTGGCAATCGTTTTATTACGACTTTCACTTTATTTATCACTGTTCATCCACTTGTAGGTTCACTGCCTCTTCCACACATTGAGATGCCTTCATAAATCATACTGCTTTGTGAACTTCCTCAGCACGTCCAAGCAGTCACAAACCACTAACCTAATAATGAACGCTGAGAAAAAAAAGGGTACGGGTGGGGATCGAACTCATGGCAAAAGAGTAGTAAAACTTCAGGCGTAAGCTGAAAATTAAAGTATGTAGAAAATAAGAAAAAACGTGAAACAAAACGCGCCTGAGAGATCTTTATGTATAAAACTGTTTGAGAGTCGAGCTCTCAGGATTTGTAAATAAGAAATACCAATAAGAATTCAACTGTATACTTTATAATGTGATCTTCGTCTGTGCTATGCCAGACTAACAGACGCATTTATAACAAAGTCTTAGTCTGGCTACTACAACAACAGTCAGTCTGTTTAAACTGCAAGTTGCTCCATGAATGTCCACATCTATGTTCATGTTATCAGAGTGAATTATAGATCTACCCAAGCTTCTACCTGTAGTCCTGTAACATTCAGATTCATTGTTTGTCTCTCTCCTAATAATTCTAATACCTGGCACAGACAAAGCAAGATTATACTCAAATTCTTCTCCTTTTAGATCAACTTGTTTGACTGATTGACCGGTCTTGTCATGCACGGACAAGTGAGTGAGATAGAAGAATTTATAAGAATTTTAGGTTAGTCCCTTTCTCCCTTTTATTATAGGTTATAATTCTCCAGTGAGCTTGTCATTACACCAGCCGAGTGCAGTCATCGACGACACATTGATTACTTTTCAAAGATAAAAACAGAAACATTTGCTTCATTTCTCAGCATCTTGACACTAAGTGCAGTGTTAACGTTAATTATCCTCTCACTCCCCCCTCCCTCCTGTCACGATGCAAGATATTGCTAGCACTCCCAAGAGTGATTATGACTTCTTCGCTTTCCATTGAACACTAAGGATCGAGGAGATTCTTCCTGGTTAATGTGAACATCAGTTGCTTCATAATCTATTATGGATCAAACATACTATATGTACACCATTCTCTTTGTTATTACATGAGCTTTCTTGTTGAGGCTATTACAAGCAACAACTACGAGGCCACTCAGCCTATCTTTGTATATGCATATATATATATATATATATATATATATATATATATATATATATATATATATATATATATATATATATATAGATATATATATATATATATATATATATATATATATATATATATATAATGATTATATCGGCATGTTATATGTTTATTATAATAAAAACTTAATCGTATTATGGTAATAAAATCCGCTAAAATCTAAACTGTCGTTAAATAAAGGGATAAAACTCGTCACTAAAGATGAAGACTTAAGAGAAATGACTCAATTGAGTGGAGGTGACAGGAGGTAATGAGAGTGGTTCACCTGCTGCTCCTGATGAACGAGGTGAGGCTAATCCGCGAGGTCAGGTCATACCTAGTGATTACGGGGCCAGAGTTTCACTGGTGGTGGCTGTGATGTATTGTGTTGCTTGCTGCAACCTGCACCTAAATCCTGCAACCTGCAACCTGCACCTGAAACCTGCAACCTGAAACCTGCAATCTACAACCTGCACCTGAAACCTGAAACCTGCAACCTGCAACCTGCAACCTGCAACCTTGGTGTATTGCCTTATAATTTGAATGATTTCCGTAATTTTTTATTTTGACGTGTTGTGTTGAATTGCACACACACACACACACACACACACACACACACACACACACACACACACACACACACACACACACACTCCCACACACACACACACACACACACACACACACACACACACACACACACACACACATACACACACACACACACACATACACACACATACACACACACACACACACACACACACACACACACACACACACACACACACACACACACACACACACACACACACACACACCCAACCTACACCCTCATCCACCCACACCCTCTCCCACCCACACCCTCATCCACCCACACCCTCTCCCACCCACACCCTCACACACCCACACCCTCTCCCACCCACACCCTCATCCACCCACACTCTCTCCCACCCACACCCTCTCTCACACAACCTCTCCCACACCCTCCTTCCATCCATCACTCTTCCTTTTTCTCTCTTTCCATCTTCGTATCACCACATCATCTCTTCAATCCCAATCATCTTTACCATCCACCTCCCTCTTCCCTCCCTTCCTTTCATGAAATCTCCCTTTCCATCCCTACTTGTATCCCCCTCCCACCCCCACCAGCCTTCCCCAACCCCCCCACCGGCCTCTCCCTCCCGCCCCCACCTGCCTACCCCCTCCCACCCCGCCTGCCCCTCCCTCCAACCTTAAAATCTAACATTATTGGCTAAATCAGAAGTACAAATTTATCGCAATTTCTGGTGAGTTTCGTGAGTGTAAATCTTGATATTACCGGCAGTAGGGTGGGGGAGGGGAGGAGGGGGTGAGGAGTAATGAGGGTGGGGAGGGGAAGGGGGGAGGGAGAAGTAATGAGGGTGGGGGGGAAATAAAGTGGAAGAATTGGAGAAAAAGAATTAAGGTTAGCTTTAATAACGCGATAAATAATGCGTTCTCAAGAAAGGAGGAGTATGTGAGGAGGGGAGGAGAGGGGGGGAAGGGGAGGGAAGGGGAGGGAAGGGGAGGGAAGGGGAGGGAACGGGAGGAAAGGGAAGGGGAGAGAAAGGGAGGGAAGGATTGGGGAAGGAGAACTGAGGGATGTGTTGGAAGGTGGCGAAGTTGAAAAGTGGGCGGAGGTTGCAACTTTAGGATGGGTGGGTTTGAGGTTGCAACTTTAGGATGGGTGGGTTTGAGGTTGCAACTTTACGATGGGTGGGTTTGCAACAGGAAAGTGGACGGGGTCTTGAAGTGTGTATGTGGGCGGGGTGCCATGAAGAGGGCGGGGAGCCAGTAAAAAGGGCGTGGTGCCATGGGAGTGTTCAGGGTGCCATGGGAGTGTTCAAGGTGCCATGCTAATGTTCTGGGTGCCATGCTAGTGTTCAGGGTGCCATGCTAGTGTTCAGGGTACCATGCTAGTGTTCAGGGTGCCATGGAGTTGTTCAGGGTGCTATGAAATTGTTCAGGGTGCCATGGGAGTGTTCAGGGTGCCATGCTAGTGTTCAGCGTACCATGTTAGTGTTGAGGGTGCCATGGGATTGTTCAAGGTTCCATGGGAGTGCTCAGGGTGCCATGGGAGTTTTCAGAGTACTATGCTAGTGTTCAGGGTGCCATGGGAGTGTTCAGGGTGCCATGCTAGTATTCAGGGTGCCATGCTAGTGTTCAGGAGTGCCAGGGAGGGGGCGGGAGGGGGTGGGAAGATGATCCCAGGGTTGTATATCAGTGCTGAACAGGGGCGCTCCACCGCCCTCAGATTACACCACCCGGAACTAAGCCATAATTTCTGATTGACCGCCTTCGTGACGCATTCACGGATGCCTCTCTCCTCTTTCTCTTCCTCCTCCTCCACCACCATCTCATTCTAACCTTCCACCCCTCCTACAACACCCCCTTCACCTTAAACCACCTCCTCCTCCTCCTCCTCCAACACTCCTCCAACACTCCTCCAGCACTCCTTCACAACACCAATACAGATAATACAGACTAATAAAACAAATGTGTCTGCATGTACATTTATGTATGTATGTTTGTATGTATGTATGCATGTATGTATGTATGTATGTATGCATGTATGTATATACGTATGTATGTATGTAAGTATGTATGTGTATGAATGTACTATGTATGTATATGATGAATGGTTTTGAGAACCGACAAGTTCAAGAACTGAAACACTTATGCAACATATGGGAATCAAAATTGAAGAAACGTTTCGCCACACAGTGGCTTCATCAGTCTTATACAGATTGTTAGGTAAGACACATATGCAACAGTTAGGTATCTTTATTTCGAAACGTTTCGCCTACACAGTAGGCTTCTTCAGTCGAGTACAGAAAAGTTGATAGAAGCAGAAGAGACTTGAAGACGATGTAATCAGTCCATCACCCTTCTGCTTCTATCAACTTTTCTGTACTCGACTGAAGAAGCCTACTGTGTAGGCGAAACGTTTCGAAATAAAGATACCTAACTGTTGCATATGTGTCTTACCTAACAACCTGTCGGTATTTTATACCATTTTAATGTTCAGTCTTATACAGAGCAGAAAGGAATAAGGAGAGAAGGAGTTTGAATTAATCAGTCCCTCAACCTGGAGTCGATGTGTTCAGTCCATCAATCTTGTAGAAAGTACAGCACAGAGCCGAAGCAGTGACTTATATACTGTAGTGAGGTCCAAAGATTTGACAAGTTTTGAAGAATTCCATTCATCACATGTGTCAGACACTGCATCATCATGGGATCTTGATACAAAGAATTCTTCAAAACTTGTCAGATCTTTGGACGAAGACCTACTTACACTAGTGGATGGCACCACTATGACCCCCGCCTCCTCCTGCTTTGCCTCACCTGACTACAGTATATAAGCCACTGCTTCGGCCCTGTGCTGTACTTTCTACAAGATTGATGGACTGAACACATCGACTTCAGGCTGAGGGACTGATTACCTCAAACTCCTTCTCTCCCTGTTCTTTTCTGCTTTGTATAAGACTGATGAAGCCACTGTGTGGCGAAACGTTTCTCCAGTAAATATTCCCATATGTTGCATAAGTGTCTCAAATCTTCACTATGTATGTATATATGTATGTATGCCTGGGAACAATTTAGAAGTACCTTCATCATCATCCTTGATGACATTGCACCAGTTAAAGATGTTAGGATAAAGAGAACTGAACTCTGGATAACTGGCGATATACTGGATAACATCATATTTAAAGATCAGTTCCTGAAAAGGTTTAGGGCAAATAAACAAACCGTTGCAGCTCTAGATGATCTGATCAACGTCAGTGGAGAGCCTTGAAAAAAAAAGTGCAAAGGCAAAGCATTGCTGCTCAATAATCAAAGAATACAGGGGCAACTTAGAAAGCTATGGCAACAACTAAAGGCACTGAGGTATATCTATAAACCTGTAGATCGATCTAACATATATAGCACAGGGATGCCATGAAACAACTAAATCGGCAGATCGTGTCAATTCGTTTTACCCAACTGTTACATCAACATTAGTCAGTAGAGTGCCAGTTGCCTCAGAGAACTTCAACACAGAGTTTAGTAACTTTTAAGCAGAACCTTTGCAAAAGCATTTGACAAATGCGATCATGGCGTAATAGCCCATAAAATACGTGCTAAAGGAATAACTGGGAAAGTGGGGAGATGGATCTTCAACTTCCTAACAAATCGAACACAAAGAGTAGTGGTCAACAGAGTTAAATCGGAGGTTGCCATAGTGAAGAGCTCTGTTCCACAAGGCACAGTACTCGCCCCCATCTTATTCCTTATCCTCATATCAGACATAAACAGAGATATACACCACAGCACCGTATCATCCTTTGCGGATGATACTAGGATCTGCATGAGGCTGTCATCTGCTGAGGACGCGGTTAACCTCCAAGAAGATATAAACAAAGTTTTCCAGTGGGCAACGGTAAAGAATATGATGTTCAATGAGGACAAATTCCAACTACTCCGTTATGGAAAACTGGAGGAGATAATAACTAGAACAGAGTATACTACTGACTCCGGCCATACAATAGAGCGGAAAAATAATGTAAGGGACCTGGGAGTAGTAATGTCTGAGGATCTCACTTTCAAGGATCACAACAGTGCCACGATCGCACGTGCAAAGAAAATGATAGGATGGATAATGAGAACTTTCAAAACGAGAGATGCCAAGCCCATGATGATCCTTTTCAAATCACTTGTTCTCTCTAGGCTGGAATACTGCTGTACATTAACATCTCCATTCAAAGCAGGTGAAATCGCAGATCTAGAGAGTGTACAGAGATCCTTTACTGCACGTATAAGTTCTGTCAAGCACCTTGACTACTGGGAACGCTTGGAAGCACTTGACTTGTACTCGTTGGAACGCAGGAGGGAGAGATATATCATAATCTACACTTGGAAAATCTTGGAAGGAATGGTCCCAAATCTGCACACAGAAATCACTCCCTACGAAAGTAAAAGACTGGGCAGGCGATGCAAAATGCCCCCAATAAAAAGTAGGGGCGCCATTGGTACACTTAGGGAAAACACCGTAAGTGTCCGGGGCCCAAAACTGTTCAACAGCCTCCCATCAAGCATTAGGGGAATTGCCAATAAACCCCTGGCTGCCTTCAAGAGAGAGCTGGACAGATACCTAAAGTCAGTGCCGGATCAGCCGGGCTGTGGCTCGTACGTTGGACTGCGTGCGGCCAGCAGTAACAGCCTAGTTGATCAGGCCCTGATCCATCGGGAGGCCTGGTCATGGACCGGGCCGCGGGGGCGTTGATCCCCGGAATAACCTCCAGGTAACCAGGTAGCAGGAACCACTGAGCTTGTTACCGTCAGCTTTTATCCAATGTTCTCGTGTGATTATTGTGCGTGATGCAGGTGTGGTGTTAAGCCTAACTCCACACCACCTACCACAACTCACACCCCCACTACTTCCCACACCCTCAGAATTAACCCGACTACATATGTACATCCCACACACCTTACCCCAACACTCCACACCACCTCCCACTGCTTCTGAATTCACCCACCTACTACATTTGTGCACTCCACACACCTAACCCCACACGCAACTATTCCCCTAAGTCACCCCACAATGACCCAGCTATCCCGTAAGTCACCCAACAATGACCCCCCAGCTATCCCATAAGTCACCCCATACCCATCACAATGTCCTCCAGCTATCCCATAAGCCACCACTACCACGATGTCACCCAGCTCCCTCATAAAACACCCCACTTCCCACAGCCTACCATCAGCCAGCTAACATTATATATGGCAGCTGTCTGCACCTTCCGGCCACCACCATCCGGGCAGGTTATGACTCGCAACACCTCATCTTCACCCATCACCAGGGCTCTCTCATGGGTCAGGGAAGGGAAGACTGGGGAAGAGGGGAGAACTGAGACTGAGGGGAAATGTGGGAAGGGGTGAAGAATGGGGAAAAAGAGAGTAGAGAGAAGTGGGCCTCAAAAAGGTGTTGTATTAAGTAGGCATCAAGTGGGCCAGTAAGATATGCTATTTGTGTTTCTTTTTCTTCAAGGGTCATCCCAGGCAGGTGGATCGAGCCGGCATTGTTCCCACACAAGTGGGTAAGTGCTGGACGACCTCTTTTGT
>NC_091342.1:18143565-18178565 GCF_038502225.1 Cherax quadricarinatus
TAGACAGAGACATAGGCAGAGAGATCCGATCAGAAAGACAATGATAACAGTTACCGACAGACGGGAATAAAAAAAATAATTGATAACTTGAATAAAAGGCAGTTCCCAAGACTTAATGAATTAACACATTGCCCAGTGCATTATTTTTGTTGTTGCAGACCTCGTGGACTGTAGTGACTGTTGTTGCAGACCTCGTGGACTGTAGTGACTGTTGTTGCAGACCTCGTGGACTGTAAGGACTGTTTTTCTGAAGACCTTGTAGAATGTGGTGATTGTTCTTGCGGACCTCGTGGACTGTAATGACTGTTGTTGCAGACCTCGTGGACTGTAGTGACTGTTGTTGCAGACCTCGTGGACTGTAGTGACTGTTGTTGCAGACCTCGTGGACTGTAGTGACTGTTGTTGCAGACCTCGTGGACTATAGTGACTGTTGTTGCACACCTTGTAGAATGTAGTGATTGTTCTTGCAGACCTCGTGGACTGTAGTGACTGTTGTTGCAGACCTCGTGGACTGTAGTGACTGTTGTTGCAGACCTCGTGGACTGTAGTGACTGTTGTTGTGTCGTGGGGTTCGAAAGGAGATAACGAGGGTTGATGATATACACACTTGTTGGATGGTAACAATACATTGCAGAATGTGAGAAAGGGGAGCCCAACCTGCCGTGTGTTGCCTCATAGACCTATGTGTGGACTGAGAGTGAGGTAGTGCGTCGACGCAGTTATGCCGCATCCCGGGATGTCATACAGTCACTAGGCCCCAGCAAAGGGGTTGTATATGTAAAACATATGGATGGTACTATGATACACAGTTAAGCTATACAACACATTTAGGGGATCAGCAACTATACTGACAGCTCGGTCATGTTATGTATGTCATCTAGACATACAATACTACACTATAGGCTGAACAGGCAGGTGGCTCTAGGCTGATTCTATACAATAACAAAGACATATGTAACTTAGAACTAATGGATGGTATCATAATGGATGTTAACATAATGGATTTTAACGTAATGAGTTTTAACATCATGCATTACAATTATAAGAACAAATCATGGTATAATATAGGATGGAATTGATCGATCGACCTGTATTCATGCACTCTACGGATTCAGAGGAAGAATAAATATATATACAAGGTGAAAGTAATTAACAGCAAAGGCAAATCGGAGGGAACGTGAACACCAGAAAAAAAAATTCTGAAAACTGATCAGCTGATAACAAAACACACAGTTGAGAGCTTCATTCATCTTGGACATCTAATTATACAGACTATGTACATTTAAACCCCACTCTGCGAGGGTAAGATTTACATATGCCGAATGGTTATCATCTTTGGGTGGGTCGAATTCTTCTGAAATGGCTAACACATGCCTTGACTGAGGGCGATCTGAACAAGTATCTACAAAAGATACAGCTACATTCGCTAGTGACTGTGGAATTACTAACTGGTATGCTCTTCTGCTTGGAGTACTCAACTCGGCTGTTTGATACAGTAATTCTTGGCTCATTACAGAGTCACTAATGGGTGCTGGTGGCTTCACAGTCAGAATAAGATCTTCTTGGAGCAGGAATCAAATCACACCAGACCACATGGGATCTGTTCTTTCTTACTGGAGGAATGAACAAACTCGGTGGAGTGGATGACTTCCCGGTCGAAAAAAATAACGCTATAACACGCAATATGAGCAAGGGAGAATGGATCTACTATCTCTCACTGCAAGCACAGGGGAAAATAAATGGACATGGTCAACAATACAGATATTCAATCTGAGTCACACACAGTGACACGAGGTATCAACTATAAAGAAACTACACTTACAAACGTTAACAACATGTGAAAGTTACTCGAGAAATAACTTTTTACAATGCACGGATTACTGTCAACGAGGATGGCATCACCATCTGGAACACAAGGGACAACAACAACACTTAAGTGAGTACACTAGCCACAGAAACGTCTTTCTGCAACGGCTTGTGGCATCAGCAAGAGATGGCATAACTCATAGCAAGTAAAGCTCTTCTCAAAGCGTCCCCTGGGAAGGAACGAATATTTGAACAAGTCGCCATCACAAGGATAGTAGTCTCAGCACCCAGGATTGTCTGAGGTTCCTCTGAAACCCAAGGTAACTGTGCACAATCCTACGTGCACGATATTGTGGCTGGATTCCAGACAGGAGTGACAGTCTTACTAGTGCCTGACCGCTCAGCTACGTTAATAAGTAATGAACGAGTCTATAGGAGCTTAATCCGAACTTCACATTTTGCAGCACTTTAACAAATCTCAGATACAAGCTGTGAGAAACACATTATCTAGCCAGGTACTGTCTTTCAGTCAGTAAGGGAATATTGGTACTGTGGACTGATTCATATTGACTTTGACTGGCATGATACACTAAGTAAGCAAACAAAAGTGACTGGGACATCTCAGGGAACTTACTCAAGGACATAAAGGCAAAAAAAAAAATAGAGAGAGAATGACACAATAAGCTTAAATGGGAAGAAAATGCTAAACTAATCTGCATAAGTAAAGGAAAAAAAATAAGTCACACTGTAAGCAAGGAGAACTCACATGAAAATAAAAAACAATTACTCAACTGAATAAGCAACACTTTGAAAATCAAGTGAAATTGTACTTTACTCAAATCAAATTTACTCAAATTTACTGTAAATTGAATGAATGGCACAGTGAGTTGTCTTTACTCTCAATTCAATAAAGAAATTCAACAAAAAAAAATTATAAAATGGGGTCAACAAATCTTGTGCAAAATTAAAACAAACTGGGAAAGCAATTCACTAAAAATAAAATAAAATAACAACAAAGAATAAAATATTATGCACAGAACAGAGCATTTGAAACTGCACTGAAATAAACTGTAGCAATATTGCAAATAACAATTACTTATCAAAAGTACTGCACAACACTACATAAAAATTTCTGAAAGAAAAATTTTAATGGCAACACAATGTTTACACAAGAATTATTGTAAAATGAGTCAATGTTGCAATAATAAAAAAAAATTACACACACAAGAAAATACAGTTTACAAGAAAAAAAAATATATCATCAAGGAATGAACTGAGTGAACACTTTAACTCTTAACTGCAGCTTAAGCAACACTTACTGGACAAGCAAAAGAATGATTTACTTTAAAAGAAGTTAAAAAAATTGCACTAAGAGTGAATTTGTTCAATGAAATATAAAAATAATAGATGCAAAAACACAGAACAAAAAGGTTTGAACACTTACAGTGGCGCAGGAACAACACAACAATATAAACACAATACTAGAATTTTCTTGTATTGAAACTTGAGGTATGAAAAATTTGTAAAATAATTGTCTTGCTTCAACAAAATAATGGCCCTATTGTCTGTGGAGATAAGACAAATTAGACACTGGCTAAATGGAAAGAATTAATGCAAGAATGTTCAACACACTGAGAAAAAAAATAAAATTGCAAATGAATGAAAGCAAAAACAGCAAAAACACAAATGCTGGGAGAAGAATTATAACAGACAACACTGAGTTATGATGCAGAATATAAGGTAATAAATTACTGAATTACTTCACTGCAATACTGTGAACACAAGATAATTGTGAAGTGTAAACACAAGTTTATACTGCTTATATATTGCACACAACAAGGAAAAACACTAAAGTACTTACTTCAAGTATATAAAAAAATGAACACAACATAACAGACATAAAATAAAGCACGAAAATTAACACTGAAGAAAGAGAGAAAAAATATTGCACACAGTATATAATGAACAGTGATCTAGAGTCACTGAATGTCACTAAGAAATCAGTCAAGAAAATTTTCTCAACACTCGCAAATGTCTCTATGAAAAAATTATTATTCATTAACACTGTAGCGACGTTGTAGAATAAGGTGGATGGTAGTGAAGGGTAGTGGTGGCGTCTCATGGTTGGCGGCATTCGCTGACTACTCTCCACACGTGATCGAAGAATTTGCGCTTAAATCGACGATGAACTCACACAGGAGGCTTTTACGATGGTGGAAACTGACGAAGGAACACACCTGGCTCTTGACCCCCTATGTGGTCTGTAAAAATATGGTGCTAGAACCCGTAATAAGGATACAAAAACAGTGGTAGTGGGTGAGGTGGGTGGGTGAGGCAGCGCAGTGAGCCACCGCGTGGTGACTGGGCCTATGGGATGAATGGCCTAAGCCACACTGGGGGACACTCGCACTAGGCACGAAGATATTCCAAGCCGGCTGGCTTAAAAACAAACCCACAAAATACCACAACACCACAGGGATGATAAAGCACTCAGAACAGCTAGAACTAGAAGCACAAAGCGATGAAGAAGACTATACCCACGTGGCTTGCTTGAGTACTGGGTTAGTCACCTGAGTTAGTTGCTGGCTGGCTTGGCTTAACCCTTCACACAGACTGGCTTGATAACTTGTAACTATGAGCACAGAAGGGGTGGAAAGCTGGCTTGGCAGGCAAGGCTGGATGGTGTAAGGTTAGGTTGGACTCCCCCCCAGAGATTGGCTTGGTGGCTTGGCTTACTTTGCAAACCCGGGTCAACCCCTCGGAAGTAATGCAAATAAGCAAATAAAATATTAATACAGAGAGACTGACCAGAAGTAGGAAGCAATAAGCTGGTCAATGCTTGCTTGGAGTAGCTGCTTGGCTAGGTCGGCCTACTGGCCACACAAAATGTCCGTCGTCAGCTGAGAGAATATATCTCCGTGCATAGCCGTAATTATCAATTTTATGCCCACACTGCTGTCACCATTTGTCGTGGAGTTCGAATGGCGATAACGAGGGTTGAAGATATACACACTTGTTGGATGGTAACAATATATTGCAGAATGTGAGAAAGGGGAGCCCAACCTGCCGTGTGTTGCCTGGTAGACCTATGCGTGGACTGAGAAAGTTACAGAGGTACTTGCGCATCACGTGACGTCACACAAACTGGTCCCTAGGCCTAGTAAGAGATCGTATATATAAAACATATGGATGGTACTATGATACACAGATAAGCTATACAACACATGTAGGGGATCAGCAACTATGCTGACAGTTGCACACCTTGTAGAATGTAGTGATTGTTCTTGCGGACCTCTGTGTACTGTACTGACTGTTGTTGCAGACCTCTTGGACTGTAGTGACTGTTGTTGCAGACCTCGTGGACTGTAGTGACTGTTGTCGCAGACCTCGTGGACTGTAGTGACTGTTGCACACTTTGTAGAATGTAATGATTGTTCTTGCGGACCTCGTGGACTGTAGTGACTGTTGTTGCAGACCTCGTGGACTGTAGTAACTGTTGTTGCAGACCTCGTGGACTGTAGTGACTGTTGTTGCACACCTCGTGAACTGTAGTGACTGTTTTTTCAGACCTCGTGGACTGTATTGATTGTTGTTGCAGACCTCGTGGACTGTAGTGACTGTTTTTACAAACCTTGTGGATTGTAGTGACTGTTGTTGCAGACCTCGTGGACTGTTGTAACTGATGTTACAGACCTCGTGGATTGTAGTGACTGTTTTTGCAGACGTCGTGGATTGCAGTGACTGTTTTGCAGACCTCGCGGACTGTAGTGACTGTTGTTGCAGACCTTGTAGACTGTAGTGACTGCTGTTGCAGACCTCGTGGACTGTAGAGACTGTTGTTGCAAACCTCGTGAACAGTAGTGTCTATTTTTGCAGACCTCGTGAACTGTAGTGACTGTTGTTGCAGACCTTGTAGACTGTAGTGACTGCTGTTGCAGACTTCGTGGACTGTAGTGACTGTTGTTGCAAACCTCGTGAACAGTAGTGGCTATTTTTGCAGACCTCGTGGACTGTAGTGACTCTTGTTGCAGACCTTGTAGACTGTAGTGACTGTTGTTGCAGACCTCGTGGACTGTAGTGAGTGTTGTTGCAAACCTCGTGAACAGTAGTGACTATTTTTGCAGACATCGTGGATTGTAGTGACTGTTGTTGCTGACCTCGTAGACTGTAGTAACTGTTGTTGCAGACCTCGTTGACTGTAGTGACTGTTGTTGCAGACCTTTTGGACTGTAGTGACTGTTGTTGCAAACCTCGTGGACTGTAATGACTATTGTTTCAGACCTCGTGGACTGTAGTGACTGTTTTTGCGGACCTCGTGGACTGTAGTGACTGGTTTTACAAACCTCGTGGACTGTAGTGACTGTTGTTGCAGACCTCGTGAACTGTAGTGACTGTGGTTGCAGACCTCGTGGACTGTAGTAACTATTGTTGCAGATCTCGTGGACTGTAGTGACTGTTGTTGCAGACCTCGTGGGCTGTAGTTACTGTTTTTTGCAGACCTCGTAGACTGTAGTGACTGTTGTTGCAGACCTCGTGAACTGTAGTGACTGTTGTTGCAGACCTCGTGAACTGTAGTGACTGTTGTTGCAGACCTCGTGGACTGTAGTGACTGTTGTTGCAGACCTCGTGGACTGTAGTGACTGTTATTGCAGACCTCGTGAACTGTAGTGACTGTTGTTGCAGATCTCGTGGACTGTAGTGACTGTTGTTGCAGACCTCGTGGACTGTAGTGACTGTTGTTGCAGACCTCGTGGACTGTAGTGACTGTTGTTGCAGACCTCGTGGACTGTAGTGATTGTTGTTGCAGACCTCGTGGATTGTAGTGACTGTTGTTGTAGACCTCATGAACTGTAGTAACTGTTGTTGCAGACCTCTTGGACTGTAGTGACTTTTGTTGCAGACATTGTAGACTGCAGTGACTGTTGTTGCAGACCTCCTGGACTGTAGTAACTGTTGTTGCAGACCTCGTGCACTGTAATGACTGTTGTTGCAGACCTCGTGGACTGTAGTGACTGTTGTTACAGACCTCTTGGACTGTAGTGACTGTTGTTGCAGACTTTGTAGACTGCAGTGACTGTTGTTGCAGACCTCCTGGACTGTAGTAACTGTTGTTGGAGACCTCGTGGACTGTAGTGACTGTTGTTGCAGACCTCGTGCACTGTAGTGACTGTTGTTGCAGACCTCATGAACTGTAGTGACTGTTTTTGCAGACCTTGTGAACTGTAGTGACTGTTTTTGCAGACCTCGTGCACTGTAATGACTGTTGTTGCAGACCTCGGCGACTGTAGTGACTGTTGTTGCAGACCTCTTGGACTGTAGTGACTGTTGTTGCAGACTTTGTAGACTGCAGTAACTGTTGTTGCAGACCTCCTGGACTGTAGTAACTGTTGTTGCAGACCTCGTGGACTGTAGTGACTGTTGTTGCAGACCTCGTGGACTGTAGTGACTTGTTGCAGACCTTGTAGACTGCAGTAACTGTTGCTGCAGACCTCGTGGATTAGTGACCGCTGTCGTGACCGTCGTTGGTTAGGTTTGTCAGGAAACAGGAGAAGTGTTTCTTGATACGAGTCTTAGTAATATGATGACCCACAGCTGAAGCTTTTGGTCACCTGATCAAGGCCTTCCACTGGCTTACCATTCCGCTCCATTCAAACTTACATTTATAACCGTATGTCCCTCGTAGTCTTAATTTTACCACCGCCGCCGCCGCCGCCACCAACCCGTTCACCACCCCCACCACAACCACCACCACCACCATCACCACCATCAGACAGCAGCACCACCACAGCAACCACCATCACCGCCACTACCACCACCACCACCACCATCACCACCACCGCTACCACAGATAACGCATACACACACACACACACACACACACACACACACACACACACACACACACACACACACACACACACACAATAATTTTTACAGCACAAGGCCAGTAAAGTGTAGTGGTATTAGCTTGGAGAAGATAAATTGGAGGCTGACTCCATACACTGATTCTCAAGTAAATATAACCGAGGCTGACCTGGGCAGCAGGTCAACACATACACACACACACACACACACACACACACACACACACACACACACATTGTACAATGGAGTATTCAGCCGGAAAATCTGAGAGGCGGTGAGAGATATTATTCTCATAATAAGATGTAGGTTAAGTCACTCTCAGAGAGACAAAGGTTGACCCTGTGACACAGAAAATGCAACAACTGCCAGATCTAGAAAAAGACTGGAATATGGAACACACTGTGGATAAGAATATAACGAAACTGGACACGATATATAATAAAACTAAATAAATATGATAGCCGTGAGAAAATGCCAAATATGGATAAACAAGAATTATGCAACTGTAGTCAAGCAAAGTTAAGAAAAGTTACAGGAAAAGAAAAATCGCCATCTATCTGCTTGTTTTTCGTTTGAGGGGTCAGTGCCCCTGCAGTCATGCCCCAGGGGGAGCCACCGCCCCTGCAGTCATGCCCCAGGGGGAGCCACCGCCCCTGCAGTCATGTCCAGTGGGTCAGCGCCCCCACAGCCATGCCCCAGGGGGAGTCAGCGCCCCCGCAGCCATGCCCCAGGGGGAGTCAGCGCCCCCGCAGCCATGCCCCAGGGGGAGTCAGCGCCCCCGCAGCCATGCCCCAGGGGGAGTCAGCGCCCCCGCAGCCATGCCCCAGGGGGAGTCAGCGCCCCCGCAGCCATGCCCCAGGGGGAGTCAGCGCCCCCGCAGCCATGCCCCAGGGGGAGTCAGCGCCCCCGCAGCCATGCCCCAGGGGGAGTCAGCGCCCCCGCAGCCATGCCCCAGGGGGAATCAGCGCCCCCGCAGCCATGCCCCAGGGGGTCAGCGCCCCCGCAGTCATGCCCCAGGGGGAGTCAGCGCCCCCGCAGCCATGCCCCAAGGGGAGTCGGTGCCCCCGTAGCCATGCCCCAGGATTAAAGAAAAATTGACATTTTATTTAGACTGCATTAGGCAATTTTACCCATTTTATTAAATAAACTGTGATACTGTTTTTAATGTGATAACAAGAGAATGCATCATTTGACTGGCTTCAAACTTACAGTGCTGGTTTATTTTACTTTCAAAAAGGTTCAGATTGGTTTTGAGCTACACAGGTTCTAACTTCCTAATTTTATCAAACAAAATTGGGACATGGGTTTCCACGTGATAACTCGAGAACGAGTCTTCAGTTCGTCTTCAAACTTTCACCCCTGTTGTATCTTATTTAAAGTGACGTTCAAATTATTACTGGATTAAATTATATTTTACGCCGAAGAGGCTAGTTTACTGTGCACCAAAAGAATAAAGAAAAGTCCTGGGAAGTAGACCTCAAAATGGTTCACAGGAATACATCTGAATTTATATCTACAATTAACTTATGTGTTACATGGAAATTTAGGAAATTTGTTTAATATATCTGATATTTTATTTTCATTAATGGGACATCTTGATACATCACATAGGTTATTATATTGTTTATCTCTATGTTCCCCAGTAAGTGGACAATTTAGCAAATATTGCTTAAGACAGAGCTAGACAACATCAGTCAGTCTGCTCACATTGCAACATGCTCCATAAACGTACTTATCTACGTTCGTGTTATCATGGTGGGTGATAGATCTATTCAGGCTTCTAACTCCATTCCTATAACATTATTTACTTTTCTCCTTATATGGTTTTTAATACTATACACAGCTATACCAGAGTTTTATCCTATATTGTCGAGTGTAAGTGTCAATTTACAAAATTAACACTTACGTTTAGCCTTGTTATAGCTGTGCTAGCCATGTTATTTGTAGTTTTTAAGGGAAACACTGTTAAAGTATTGTAATGTATTAAAAATTGAATATAACCACGAAAATAAAGCGAAAAAAAATTTTTATGGCGTGTTGCAGTTTGGAAAATGCACACAATCTCCCTTGCTAATTTTATACATTAAATTGTGATTTTTCATAATACCTCCTCTGATCGACTTCAGATTTGTAATACTTATATACGTTACTGAGAGGAATATTTGGACTGCTGTTGGAGTATCTAGGTTTAAACACACACACACACACACACACACACACACACACACACACAGCCAACTCCTTCCCCCAGCCACGAGTACAATCCATTCTTATATTAGTGCTAGGTAGACGCTTCAGGCGTTTACTTCTGAGAAAGGCGCTCTTCCCTGCATAGAAATGAAGCCCAAATGTAATCTAAATTGTTTTATGTAAGGCGGCCCAGGATAACGCCTCCTGCTATATTTTGCTCTTATAAGTGTTTTCTGGCCACGCAGCTCAAGTCGGAATTTTTTAAATCTCTCTCTTTCTCTCTTTTGCTTCTTTCACTTTTAGAGCGATCTTTTATTCCTT
Source organism: Cherax quadricarinatus (assembly GCF_038502225.1). Taxonomy (NCBI): domain Eukaryota; kingdom Metazoa; phylum Arthropoda; class Malacostraca; order Decapoda; family Parastacidae; genus Cherax; species Cherax quadricarinatus. The sequence continues at coordinate 18,153,748 of NC_091342.1, forward strand.
AGTTATTTTTGTTAGATAAAACGGGTAAATTTATTTTATTATTTCTTCTTCTTCTTCTTCTTCCTCTTCTTCTTCTTCTTTTTCTTCTTCTTCTTATTATTATTATTATTAGTAGTAGTAGTAGTAGTAGTAGCAGCAGCAGCACTAGTAGTAATAGTACTAGAAGCAGTAGTAGTACTAGTGTAGAAACATTATGACTTCAAATCGTTAATATTATTCTTTCCTCATTTGCAACACACACGCACACACACACACACACACACACGCACACACACACACACACACACACACACACACACACACACACACACACCCACACACACACACACACACACACACACAAATATATATATATATATATATATATATATATATATATATATATATATAAAGACAATGTTCAAGAAAGTTCTAGCCCTGTAAATTATAAAATAATCATTTATATTGCCTTAATGGTACATATTACCATAATAATGTCGTGATGGATAATATCCGATATGTAAATGGCTATATTACATGAGATTACACAGCTGTTCTTAGAGAAAATCACATATTGGTATCCTTAATATGGAGTGGACCGGTTATAAGACTGAGGCCAGCTGAAGGCATCGGTCACATGACCAAAAGCTCCAGCTAGCGGATCATTATGTAACTAACACCCAGCGTCAGAAGACACACGCTAGGTCATACACACCGGGAGGTGTATATGTTTCTTAGTGTATGTATCCCCCTAACTTGGGGATTAAAACATACTTGACTGGTGGTGAAGACATCATACGCAAACTTAATGACCCTTTGTGCTGTCGATGGGATTTAAACCCAATTAACCATCCAACCATCAACCAACCAACTGCTGTTGACGGGGGAAGATTTTCAGCCGATTCTTCATGCATAAAAAATAGGCCAATTATGTTATTCTGTGAAGATTATATGATAATTTTTGTTTGCCAGCGAAGTCCAAGATGGTAACTGAAGTCTGACTCTTAGCGAAAGGCAGAGAGTTCAACAAATGGAAGACTGAATGAACTTTGACAGAGTGCAAGAAATCGGAAAGATTAGAAAAACTGGGAAAATGCCGGAATGGAAAGAAAAGAGATTAAACAGAATGCTAGAGATGGAAGAGAATATGAGAACTTTGATAAGTTGAAAGACATGGGAGAGAAAATAAAAAAAATATAGAATTCAAGAAAATAGAGGGAATGACAAAAATAGCATAGAATGCAAGAAATTTAATAAAATATTAAAAAAAAATGTGATAAATGGTTTTGAAAACAGACAAATTGAAGAGTTGAGACACTTATGCAGTATATGGGAATCTTTACTGAAGAAACGTTTCGCCACTTCTCCTCTCCTTATATCTTCCTACTTTGTATAAGACTGACGAAGCCACTGTCTGGCGAAACGTTTCTTCAATAAAGATTCCCATATGTTGCATAAGTCTCTCAACTCTTCGTTGAATAAGAAACCGGAGAGAATAAAGATGAAAGAAAATTAATTATTTAATGTAGATGGAAGAATGTATATAATTTTATGGAGATGGAAATTTTTTTAATTATTTTATAAAGATGGAAGGATGTGTATAATTTATTTTATAAAGATGGAAGGATGTGTATAATTTATTTTATAAAGATGGAAGGATGTGTATAATTTATTTTATAAAGATGGAAGGATGTGTATAATTTATTTTCAGAATGTTATAAACTCAGAGCTGCAGTAATAACATGTATTTTTCCCTCATTGAATCTGTCTGTTACTTCATAAATCATCCAACCTTGACAGGACAAGAGTGTATCCTCCCCCTCTCCCCATCCACTACCTCCTCTCCCCACCATTCCCCTCCTTCACCCCCAGCCCCCCTCCCTCCCTCCTATGTATCACCGCCTCTTCCATCCCTCCCCACCAGCCTTTTCTCTACTTTTTACACCTTTTTTTTCCTTCTAAATAACCCCTCCTCCCATTTATCGCACCACTAACCCTTTTTCTTCCTCTTCTTCCCATCGCCTCCTTCTCTACCCCCTTCCTCTTCTCCCCACCATCCTTTCTTCCAATCCCCACTACATCTTCTCCCCACCACACCTCCTCCCCGCCATTCCTTCTTGCCCTCGCCAACACACCTCCTCCCCAGCACGCCTGCCGCCTCTCCCCACCATCCCTTTTCTCCCTCCCCATCACACCTCCATAACATATCTTCCCCAACAAACCATCCACCTCTCCCCACCATCCCTTCTTCCCCATCTACCACACCTCACCAGCACATCTTCCGCCTCTCCCCACCATCCTTTCTTCCCCCTCCACCACACCTTCCGCCCCCTCCCCACCTCCTCACAAAAAAACACCCATCAAATACTCAAATTCTTCCCAGACAAAAACAGGAGCGTGCAGATAAGTAATAATTCTGACATCCTTCCTCTGCAGAAATTTATATGCGGTAATTGGTGATATATATTAGTGAGGGTTCCTGGTGGCAACAGTCAGTACTTCCTGTGTGTACTTAGCAGTCTCTCCAGTAATATTGAAACTCTTTTAGCAGCTCGTAAAGCAACCAGCAGCAGCAGCAGCAGCAGCAGAGCGAGGCCAACTGTAATGAGACGGTGATGAGTGTAGCGAGATGATGTTGAAACGATAACAAATAGTGAATTTATTTTACTCAACCATGAACCAATTGCTCCAGTTCAATTATTATTATTATTATTATTATTATTATTATTATTATTATTATTATTATTATTATTATTTACAGGAATCAAAGCCGCAATGCAGTAGTTGGATCAACTTAACAAAAAAATTATGACAGTGGAAGACGGGAAAGTGGCAGTTGAAGAGTGAAAAGTGACAGTGGAAGAGTGGAAAGTGGCAGTTGAAGAGTGGAAAATGGAAGTGAAAGAATGAAAAGTGGCAGTGGAAGAGTGGAAAATGGAAGTGAAAGAATGAAAAGTGGCAGTGGAAGAGTGGAAAGTGACAGCGGAAGAGTGGAAAATGGCAGTGGAAGAGTGAAAAGTGAGTGGTAGAGTGGAAAATGGCAGTGGAAGAGTGGGAAGTGGCAGTAGAAGAGTGGAAAGTAGCAGTTGAAGAGTGGAAAGTGGCAGTAGAAAGTAGCAGTGGAAAGTGGCAACAGCAGGATACATCTTTCACGTGCAAATCACAGAAACATTATTAATATCATTATTATTATATTCTTGGGGAGGCGCTAAAGTCATAGGGGTCATACTCTGCCTGTGGAATGGAAGGTAATCACATTTGTCCAAAGTTTTGATCCAAATATTTGAATTAAGACTCTCTTCTTGAAGGACTCGAGTCTCTTCAGCAATTATCGTCTCTTCCTGATTATTTACCATCAAAATTTATCTATCAGTGGTTCAATATCTATTTGTTTACACTGTTCTCTGAGGACTCTGAATCTCTACATTAGGTCGGGTGTACTCCTGTTTTGCCTTAAATAATAACCGATGGTTATTTACTAGACTCGGCCAGTGTTGTCACTGCAGAGTTGTATGTGGTTTTCACTGCTATTCTACATGTTGCATTGCTATCTTACACATTATACTGTTATCGTACACATTACGCTGCTATCCTACATATTACATTGCTATCCTACTCATTACACTGATATCCTACACATTACACTGTTAACTTCAACATTACACATTGTGACCATGTCCGCCTCGTTCTTTGCCTCACAAAGAGCGTTATAAGGTGTCCACAAATTCAACTCTCCTCATCTCATCGTCCGTCATGTACTGTACGATTTCGGTTTTGTTGTATTTCTAGTAAATATAAAGAAATCGTTATTTGCTGGGTCGCTGAACGCACCGATGTTTCGGACAAGAAACGAGCGTTTCGGATTGTTTTTTCAGTAAACTCTCAACAACTACGCAACTGCTGACAGCAACGATGGTCCGCGTTGGACCACAACAATTTGCTTTCTATCAAACCACATTTGGGATTCTGGCCATCTTCACAACACTGTTACTTTTGGGAGACTGCGCTCTCACGCTCACATATCGGCCACATACGACTCACTCACGGATACCACATGGAGAAACATCTGGCAGTATGGGAGGACTGTCAGACCTCACTATCAATCCACTGTATCTTAATATCTTGTACTCCCTATCAGAAAGTATGCAAGATTATTTTCTGACGCCTCCGCCGTCCCAACATACTGACCACCTCACTCAAGTCCCAACTTTGAGCTGACTCTTCCTTTGACTTTTTTTTTTCATGGAAACTAACGTATTGAATCAAGTTTGATATCAATTTTACTAACCTCTATCTTTGCAAATACCTTCTCCTCACTCACTCCTAACCTTTACACTTTCCTTCTTTATACACATCCCTCTCCACAGTATTAAATGATTTAGCGCTAAAATTGATTATTTAATTATATTGTGTTTATGTATGTATACTTATTTTTACTCACTTAATTGTGGTTCCAGGGGTCGAGACTCAGCTCCTGGCCCCGCCTCTTCACTGATCGCTACTGGGTCCTCCCTCTCCCTGCTCCATGAGCTTTATCATACCTCGTCTTAAAACTATGTATGGTTCCTGCCTCCACTACATCGCTTGCCAGACTATTCCACTTCCTAACAACTCTGTGGCTGAAGAAATACTTCCTACATCCCTTTGACTCATCTGAGTCTTCAACTTCCAAGGGTGACCCCTTGTTTCTGTGTCCCATCTCTGGAACATCCTGTCTCTGTCCACCTTGTCTATTCCACGCAGCATTTTGTATGTCGTTATCATGTCTCCCCTGACCCTCCTATCCTCTAGTGTTGTCAGACCGATTTCCCTTAACCTTTCTTCGTAGGACATAACCCTTAGCTCTGGAACCAACCTTGTTGCAAACCTTTGTACTTTCTCTAATTTCTTGACGTGTTTGACCAGGTGTGGGTTTCCAAACTGGTGCTGCGTACTCCAGTATGGGCCTGACGTACACAGTGTATCAAATCTTGAACGATTCCTTACTGAGGTACCGGAACGCTATTCTCAGGTTTGCCAGGCGCCCATATGTCGCAACAGTTATCTGGTTAATGTGTGCTTCTGGCGACGTACTTGGTATTATACTCACTCCTAGGTCTTTCTCCTTGAGTGAGGTTTGCAATCTTTGGCCTCTTAGCCTATATTCTGTCTGCAGTCTTCTTTGCCCTTCTCCGATCTTCATGACTTTGCATTTGGCGGGGTTAAATTCTAGGAGCCAGTTGTGTTAATATCCAAGTGTCTAGTTACATACGTTTTCATGTACACATTTGTTTGCCTAGATTTCCAAAAACTGAAATTACGTTCTCTCTCTCTCTCTCTCTCTCTCTCTCTCTCTCTCTCTCTCTCTCTCTCTCTCTCTCTCTCTCTCTCTCTCTCTCTCTCTCTCTCTCCCAGAGCTAGCCAAGACCTCTATATTTCCTTGCAGAAGATGTAGTACTGGAATAAGCACCTCTAATTGAGCAGATGGAGCAGAGGGTAGGCATGGTGGCACGATAACTGTATATCGTGTAGGCTGCTCTTACGACAGCTCTCACAGCCCCTAATGGCCTTAATTAAGCCTCCTTATTTCCCAAGGACTCAATATTGCCTCGTGTGTGTTGGTTGAAGGAAGACTTGGGTGGGTGGGTGGTGGGAGGGGAGGGGCGGTTGGCTTGGTGGTAGTGGTCGTCGTTGCTTTATTGGTGGTGGCCGTCGTCGTTGTTTGGTAGTAGTGGTCGTTGGTTTGGTGGCGGTGATGGTTGTGGTGGTGGTAGTTGTTTTGGTTGTGGTAGTGGTGATACAGCTTGCTAATTGTTGATAGCGTGGCAAGGTTTGTGGTTGTGTAGGATAATGGTAGGGACTGAGGGTGTACCTGGAGAGGGTTTCGGGAGTCAATGCCCCCGTGGCCTGGTCTGTGACCAGGCTTCATGGTGGATCAGGGCCTGATCAACCAGGCTGTTACTGTTGGCTTCACGTAACCTGACGTCCGAACCACAGCCCGGCTGGTCAGGGTGGTTGTGGTGGTGTTTTATGCAGTACTGCTGGTAGTGGAAATCAATCAGAAGTGGTGATTGTGAGCACTGAGTATCTAAGTGACTTCCAAGGAAGACTGTGAGTATTTCCCTGATGACTTTGACCACTGAGGACAAGTTATACATGTTATATAACTTGTCCTCGGCTATAATTGTTACATCCACAAGACACTCCATCATGAGATACTCCATCTTCAGAAACTCCAGTTTTTCCTGGATCAAAAGCCTTCCCCCAGACACCCTACACAAAATAGCTGAACTCACAGTTTGGAGGTCCGTAACAAGGTAGTGTGTGATGCACACACATCATGCTGAACACCCACCACATACCTAGCATAACTATCCCATACACAGCAATAGTGGGGGTGGGTCGTGTCTATGGGCTAGACAAGTTTTGAAGAATTCCCTTCATCAAGATCCCCAGATGCTGCTGTGTCTGTCGGTTTTCAAAATCATTTATTCACTTCCCGACAGACACAGCAGCATCTTGGGATCTTGATGCAGGGAATTCTTCAGAATTTGTCTAGCCTATAGACACGACCCACCCCCACTAGTAGTTTTGTCTACTGGTGACTCCACCTACCTCTGCTCCACCTCATTTGTCTCCAGTATATAAGCCACTTCTCCGAGAATATGCTGCACTTTTATCAAGATTGGACTGAACACTTCGACTCCAGGCTGAGGGACTGATTACCTCAAAGTCTTCCACGTCTTCCACCTTTCTCTATATTAGACTGAAGAAGCCACTGGCTGGCTTCTTCAGTCTAATATAGATCAGGTACGTAGCTTAAACCCTGATGGTTTTACAATACCATAAATAAGAGTTGCCGGCGACACGTTTTTCATCTCGTGCACGAATTTACTTTTGCCATTATAATTTATTCCACTATTACAGATTTATTGATTATAATTTTTTTTCAATATTTACAGCAGATTAACCCAATTCTTGTGATTGACTGGTATAATATCTTTCTCTAAGTACACTGTGTGACTTATACTTACACTGCATGTAACTTCTACTGTATATACACTAAGTGTGACTTATACTCATACTGTAGTGAATTATAAACACATTGTGACATACATAAATAGTATGTGAACTAAATATACATTGTATGTGATTTATACACACTGTATGTGACTTATACACACTGTATGTGACTTATACACACTGTATGTGACTTATATACACTGTATGTGACTTATACACACTGTATGTGACTTATACACACTGTATGTGACTTATACACACTGTATGTGACTTATACACATTGTATGTGACTTATACACACTGTATGTGACTTATATACACTGTATGTGACTTATACACACTGTATGTGACTTATACACACTGTATGTGACTTATACACACTGTATGTGACTTATACACATTGTATGTGACTTATACACATATTTTTAACATTACATGAGTTGACCGAGACACCGCGCTGCCAGACACGTCGCTCTTGTTTTCCTAGCCTTTCGTAGATAAAAACATGTTGCAGTGACTCAAGGAATACTTGGGATTCGAACCCAGGGCAAGGCAGCCCCCAAAACTTCTAGACAGCTTCACTTTGTCACCAGACTGTGAAGATTACAATAAGATGCTTCTAACTGGATGTACTGGGGAGGGTAGTACGGGACACAACTGCGACCACAGATGTAGATTGTTGTGGAAGGATATCCTGACAACATGACCAAGGCCGGGATCTAGCTCTTGTCCCTTCAGTAAATTATTGGTTAAAAAATTAATAGAAACTGTGAAGGTACTGAAGAATTGGCACTATGCAAATATTGTAATGTTGTTTCTGAGCAGGTGTGAGGGTGACACCATGCAGGTGTGAGGGTGACACCATGCAGGTGTGAGGGTGACACCATGCAGGTGTGAGGGTGACACCATGCAGGTGTGAGGGTGACTGTTACGAAAAAACGCGATTTCTAATAAGCATAGAGATCTCCAGTGAATACTAGAAAGAACTGCCCTTCTAGCATCCAGCCTGTTACTGGGTTTTCGTAACAATTAGTCAGTATCATTGTCCAATTATCCATTAGAATTCAATAAGAATTATTAGTGCTTCAGGATTACAACTGGTAGGCTACTAACTAGAGAAATTAAAATTTAATAAATTTATTAATAACAATGTCTAGAGGTATAAGGTCAAAGTAAATTAAATTAATCAATTGAATATAATATAGGATACAAGTTCTTACACTTCTCTCGTGTGCAGTAGTATTGTGCTGAAGGCACATATCACATTTATACGTCTTAAGTACCGTCTGGTACATTAACATTTAATAATACATATATATCCAAATAAGTTTGTGTGTATGTGTGTAAGTGCTCTAAGTAGTTCGCTATGTCTCAAAACTCAACTAGACTTAACTAGTGACTAAGTCCTCACATTAACTAACTTTTGACCACCTGGCAATCAGAACAGCCTGCTTGAACAATAAAACGACTGCTAAGCCCAATATCAATATAACAAGCAACTGCGACACAGAATCAGGATGAAGGAGATAATATAACGACACTAAGTAGGGACCATCAGCAGATCCTCCACAAAAGTCACAAAACTCCCATATTACTGAATCTAAGTTCAGCATAAGAAAATCCCCGATTGTGACAGTGCACAGATACCAGTACAAATTAGGTCAGAAGCTACAGCTCAGGACCTGAGTTGCTCAGAGTGTCTATACGACATACAACCTCAGTATAACGTCGAAAATCACTAAGTCTGGACAATGTTCTGTGAACAGAGTTCTACAGAACCAACAACAAGAAAGCGACAGAGACGATTTTCCAACAAGGGCCCACAAGAGAGAGGAGTGTGGGGCGTCTTGCCAGGAGAACGTCCAACCACCAAGAGAGTCTAGCCCAGACTGACTACTCCAGGCGAGGTGTGAACACCCCCCCCCCGCCCCTCTATCACGTGATTGCTCCGTGGACAGTTGCTGCCCAGCAACACCGAGAAGCCGGCAGGGAAACTAGCAACGAGCTATAATTACAGTAGTTAGACACTCAAGACTTGAACTATGAGCACTGAATAATATATATATGTTACATCCTACCTAATAAAAGTAACTAAGTCAAATAATAATATAAAGCAATATATTTACGATTTAGCTATTATCGCAAATATAAGCAATATAAAATTATATGAAAAGGTAATATACATTATATACATTGTGACCCATTCAGGGGTCGCAACAGTGACACCATGCAGGTGTGAGGGTGACACCATGCAGGTGTGAGGGTGACACCATGCAGGTGTGAGGGTGACATCATGCAGGTGTGAGAGTGACACCATGCAGGTGTGAGAGTGGTTCTGTGCAGGTGTGGAACGGTTAATATAATGCAAATGTGGTACTGTTGCTACTGTGCAGGTAAGGGAGGTGTTGCAGGTGTGGCATTCGTTGCACGGTGCTGGTGTAGAAAGGTTGGCAGTGTGAAGGTGTAGAAAGGTTGACACTGTACAGGTGTGGAAGGGTTGGCACTATGCAGATGTGGAAGGGTTGTCACTATGCAGATGTGGAAAGGTTGGCGCTATGCAGATGTGGAAGGGTTGGCACTGTGCAAGCATGACACACTACCTGAGTTACTGGTGCTGACAGGCAGTACATCAACCTTCTCTCACTGTGTTCTTTACACACGCTGTATTTTACTCTCAAGTGACAAGTCATTACTGAGCCCTCGCCTCTTAAAAGCCTTAAAGCGCGACGCAATATTTTCCGGGGAAGCACAAGCGTATTTACACTCCAGCTGATTTACGAAGGTCAGACCCTCTATGAATGAGGTTGTTGTAGTTAAGGGCCACGTCGACTTCAGCCGTATTGACTCTGGACTCAAGAGTTATGGACTCTGGAATGGATATACAGCCCAATTTGGGCGTATACAGAAAAGGGGACAGATAGCCCAATTTGGGCGTGTAAAGAAAAGGGAGGAAAATAGCCCAATCTGGGCGTATAAAGGACAGGGAATAAACGTTCACGAAAAAAAAACGGTGGACAGAAAGAGACGCTTACACAGCAGTAGAGTCAGTGAGCGGCTTTCCTATGCATGTTACTATGAATCCATACTCAGTTTGTTGACGTTCGTAATTGGTTTGGCAGACGACTGTTCATTAGCAATATTCCCGGAGTTTAATTATTTAATTGAGCTTTTAATTCACTGACTCTAAGGCAAAAATATCTACGTACGAAAATATACTTAAAATATCGGAGAAAAAGAATAGGATTTATTTTTATATTTGCATAAATATCTTTAGTATATTAGCCTCCGCGTTAGATAAGCGACATTGTTAATTCTGTAATTAAAATATGTATAAATCTGCTATTTCTTAAATAACCACAAACTATATAATGCTTAAATATCTATTGAGAGGATAAGCTACAAAAATTAGGATTTTTTTTTTTTTTGCCAAGAAAGGTTTAATTATTAAACCTGCCACTATTAACTTTAAAAAGAGTCTTATCACTATTGACACAGTTAACACAAAAAAATAAGAAATAGGTCAGCTTAAACGTCACTAGTTTATTTAACAATGTCTTTCCTGACAGATGACATAGATCTTCCATTACCTTCCCAAGAGACTGTCGACCTAGCTGAACTTCGTGTTAGCTTTGTTTCGCTTTCAACAGTATATGTTGCAGACAAAAATTTATCATTGCCATGTGCCCACAAGTCAACATGGTCCTGTTGAGCTTCTACACGGAGTCGTTGGAAGTCGAACGGTTCATGGATAACATCATCAATAACACAGTTTGGTTACGGCACATCGATGATCTCATTACCACACTCAGAAGACTCAACATTGAAGGGTCAGCACAGAATAGATGTTAAGCTCCACAAATCAAATACAGACCTGAAATTAGAGGTTGCCCACTTCATAGCACACACGATGCTAGAAGCAAAAGAAGGGTGTTGATTACGAAGTATGCAAAAAATTAATGGAAGAATTACCGACAGAATGTTAGATAAATGGACACAGATGTAACTAACGTCACATTAGATGCATCTGTGTCCATTTATCAAATATTCAAAGTATTTAGACTGGAGTTTTTAGAAGTATGTGATATTTAAAACATCTCCAAGCTATACATCCTCATTTATTCATTTAAGACTGTATTCACAGAACACTTGTAATTATAACTACACCCAAAAGAGAGAAACATAATCAAAATAATTGATGTATCATTCTTCTCACCCGTCGAGTTCCCACCAACCTCGTCAATAAGCTGTCCAGAAGCAGCAACATCATCGTCATCAACGACTTCACTACAGACAAACACAGCCACCATGACATATACAAAGCAGGTGTTTACATTATCCCTTGAAATGTTTTTGACAAACGTTACATAGGATAAACTTAATGTGTCAATGTCACACGGGTCAAAGAACGTCAGTACGTGTACACAACCTACAAATACAAACAGTTCATGTATAATACATCGAGACGCCGACTATCCCCTCACGAAAAGGGCAGAAGCTAAACTAGTTATCCACGAAGGAGAGGCAGATGATGCATAGAATGTGTTCGTATCAGCACTTCTAACACCGTTATATAGAACCAGAGAGGCCTCGTGTCACCTAGAGAGTTCATCATAATATACATTTAATAGAGAAGTTTGATTTAAAGTTATGATAATTTATGTTTTTCTTCACTATATAACATCAGTTGTGTTATTTAGAGATATATTGTAGCAAAAATTTTCTTTTGCTTACACAATGCTTGTATGTTGGCAGAATTACCCACAATATGTTAAGTAAAAGGACACAAGTGCAACTAATGTGACATTTTATTGTGGCAACGTTTCGCTCTCCAGGAGCTTTATCAAGCCGTTACAAACAGTACATGGACACACGGTATATATAGGCTTACAGTGAGGTGCAATACTAGTGGTAGTAGTAGTAGTAGTGATATAAGTTGTAGTAGTAGTAGTAATACTACAAAGCTCCTGGAGACGAAACGATGCCACAATATAATCTCACATTAGTTGCACTTGTGTCCTTTTACTTTACAATACTTGTAGGTTATCCAGGCGTTCGGGAATCAACATACCAGTGTGATGCACACCCTGCACTGTACATGATTTACACTATTCAATGAATATAATGTACACCCTGCACTGTACATAATGTACACCTTGCACTGTACATAATGTACACCTTGCACTATACATAATGTATACCCTGCACTGCACATAATGTACATCCTGCACTGTACAACCATGCTATAATATACTACCATATACTCCACCTTCCCTTGTCTGTGCCTGTACATATACTTCTTTGTCTCATGTATTCTCTACTTACCTGATGAACTTCACTGAGGGTGAAAGTTTGTGATTAATAAAGGTGTCCACTGCATCTAAGCTCATGTACCTCACCTTGTCAGTGTTGATCTATCATTACAGTTACACTATAGACAGTGTCTACATGGATACATGTCAGTCTTGTTTTGAGCTCTGGATAATGATGATGGATGATGAAATTGGTGTGATGGTCATGATGATTTTGATGATGAAGATGAAGATGACAGTGACAATAGAAATAAGAAAAACAATAGCTTTAAAAATAAGGTTTAGATAAACAGCTGAGTTGAAAGATGATGATGTTGGGTGCATATATATATACTGTGGAGCTTGGGTTACCCGCCGTGAGTATATATATATATATATATATATATATATATATATATATATATATATATATATATATATATATATATATATATATATATATATTCTTTCTTTCTTTCAACACACCGGCCGTATCCCACAAAAAGGAAAAACGAAAGTTTCTCATTTTACATTTAGTAATATATACAGGAGAAGGGGTTACTAGCCCCTTGCTCCCGGGATTTAAGTCGCCTCTTACAACACGCATGGCTTACGGAGGAAGAATTCTGTTCCACTTCCCCATGGAGGTAAGAGGAAATAAACAAGAACAAGAACTAGAAAGAAAATAGAAGAGAACCCAGAGGGGTGTGTATGTATATGCTTGTACATGTATGTGTAGTGTGACCTAAGTGTAAGTAGAAGTAGCAAGACGTACCTGAAATCTTACATGTTTATGAGACAGAAAAAAGACACCAGCAATCCTACCATCATGTAAAACAATTACAGGCTTCTGTTTTACACTCACTTGGCAGGACGGTAGTACCTCCCTGGGTGGTTACTGTCTACCAACCTACTACCTTGAAAATATAATATATATATATATATATATATATATATATATATATATATATATATATATATATATATATATATATATATATATATATATATATATATACATATATATACATACATACACACATAAATACGAACACACAGACAAACACACACAGACACACACAGAGACACACACAGACACACACAGACACACACACACACACACCCACACACACACACACACACACACACACACACACATACACACACACACACACACATACACTCACACACACACACACACACACACACACAAGCAAACAAATACACACACACACACACACACACACACACACACACACACACACACACACACACACACACACACACACACACACACACACACACACACACACACACCACACACACCCCACACACACACACACACACACACACACACACACACACACACACACACACACACACACACACACACACACACCTACACACACACACCTACACACACACACACACCTACACACACATACACACACACACCTACACACACAACAGGCCTAGTGTCTAATCGACATGTGCCTAGGTCAAAATGGTAACTAACACACACACACACACACACACACACACACATCACTGTACTTTGCGTGACTCACTCCGCTTGATAATGTTATAATTCTTGGTGGTGCAAGCTTCCTGGGGCCCTGGCTCGTATCTCCTGTATTATATCGCTACTTTATGTGTGTGTGTGTGTTTTGCACCGGTTTTGTCCGGCGGTGTTTGTTTACATGCGCGAGTGTACTCTGAGTATATCTCAATTAAGCAGCAACTCACAGTCGTGAAGAAGGAACCCCCTGTAGAATAATGCATGGACACGTGTGTGTGTGTGTGTGTGTGTGTGTGTGTGTGTGTGTGTGTGTGTGTGTGTGTGTGTGTGTGTGTGTGTGTGTGTGTGTGTGTGTGTGTGTACTCACCTAGTTGAGGTTGCAGGGGTCGATTCAAAGCTCCTGGCCCCGCCTCTTCATTGGTCGCTACTACGTCACTCTCCCTGAACCGTGAGCTTAATCATACCTCTATTTAAAGTATTGGGCCCCTACTTAAACAAGATGGGTCCTACACAGATGACAGCAAGGAAATGAGTGAGCTACTCAAGTTCCAATATGACTCAGTTTTTAGCAAGCCGCTAACCAGACTGAGAGTCGAAGATCAAAATGAATTTTTTATGAGAGAGCCACAAAATTTGGTTAACACAAGCCTATCCGATGTTATCCTGACGCCAAATGACTTCGAACAAGCGATAAATGACATGCCCATGCACTCTGCCCCAGGGCCAGACTCATGGAACTCCGTGTTCATCAAGAACTGCAAGAAGCCCCTATCACGAGCCTTTTCCATCCTATGGAGAGGGAGCATGGACACGGAGGTCGTCCCACAGTTACTAAAAACAACAGACATAGCCCCACTCCACAAAGGGGGCAGTAAAGCAACAGCAAAGAACTACAGACCGATAGCACTAACATCCCATATCATAAAAATCTTTGAAAGGATCCTAAGAAGCAAGATCACCACCCATCTAGAAACCCATCAGTTACACAACCCAGGGCAACATGGGTTTAGAACAGGTCGCTCCTGTCTGTCTCAACTATTGGATCACAACAAGATCCTAAATGCACTAGAAGATAAAAAGAATGCAGATGTAATATATACAGACTTTGCAAAAGCCTTCGACAAGTGTGACCATGGCGTAATAGCGCACAAAATGCGTGCTAAAGGAATAACAGGAAAAGTCGGTCGATGGATCTATAATTTCCTCACTAACAGAACACAGAGAGTAGTCGTCAACAGAGTAAAGTCCGAGGCAGCTACGGTGAAAAGCTCTGTTCCACAAGGCACAGTACTCGCTCCCATCTTGTTCCTCATCCTCAGATCCGACATAGACAAGGATGTCAGCCACAGCACCGTGTCTTCCTTTGCAGATGACACCCGAATCTGCATGACAGTGTCTTCCATTGCAGACACTGCAAGGCTCCAGGCGGACATCAACCGAATCTTTCAGTGGGCTGCATAAAACAATATGAAGTTCAACGATGAGAAATTTCAATTACTCAGATATGGTAAACACGAGGAAATTAAATCTTCATCAGAGTACAAAACAAATTCTGGCCACAAAATAGAGCGAAACACCAACGTCAAAGACCTGGGAGTGATCATGTCGGAGGATCTCACCTTCGAGGACCATAACATTGTATCAATCGCATCTGCTAGAAAAATGACAGGATGGATAATGAGAACCTTCAAAACTAGGGAGGCCAAGCCCATGATGACACTCTTCAGGTCACTTGTTCTATCTAGGCTGGAATATTGCTGCACACTAACAGCACCTTTCAAGGCAGGTGAAATTGCTGACCTAGAAAATGTACAGAGAACCTTCACGGCGCGCATAACGGAGATAAAACACCTCAATTACTGGGAGCGCTTGAGGTTCCTGAACCTGTATTCCCTGGAACGCAGGCGGGAGAGATACATGATTATATACACCTGGAAAATCCTAGAGGGACTAGTACCGAACTTGCACACGAAAATCACTCACTACGAAAGCAAAAGACTTGGCAGACGATGCAACATCCCCACAATGAAAAGCAGGGATGTCACTAGCACGTTAAGAGACCATACAATAAGTGTCAGGGGCCCGAGACTGTTCAACTGCCTCCCAGCATACATAAGGGGGATTACCAACAGACCCCTGGCAGTCTTCAAGCTGGCACTGGACAAGCACCTAAAGTCGGTTCCTGACCAGCCGGGCTGTGGCTCGTACGTTGGTTTGCGTGCAGCCAGCAGCAACAGCCTGATTGATCAGGCTCTGATCCACCAGGAGGCCTGGTCACAGACCGGGCTGCGGGGGCATTGACCCCCGGAACTCTCTCCAGGTAAACTCCAGGTATGCATGGATCTTGCCTCCACTACATCGCTTCCCAAACTATTCCACTTCCTGACTACTCTGTGGCTGAAGAAATACTTCCTAACATCCCTGTGATTCATCTGTCTCTTCAACTTCCAACTGTGTCCCCTTGTTGCTGTGTCCCATCTCTGGAACATCCTGTCTTTGTCCACCTTGTCAATTCCTCTCAGTATTTTGTATGTCGTTATCATGTCCCCCCTATCTCTCCTGTCCTCCAGTGTCGTCAGGTCGATTTCCCTTAACCTCTCCTCGTATGACATACCTCTTAGCTCTGGGACTAGTCTTGTTGAAAACCTTTGCACTTTCTCTAGTTTCTTTACGTGCTTGGCTAGGTGTGAGTTCCAGACTGGTGCCGCATACTCCAATATGGGCCTAACGTACACGGTGTACAGGGTCCTGAACGATTCCTTATTATGATATCGGAATGCTGTTCTGAGGTTTGCTAGGCGCCCATATGCTGCAGCAGTTATTTGGTTGATGTGCGCTTCAGGAGATGTGCCTGGTGTTATACTCACCCCAAGATCTTTTTTCTTGAGTGAAGTTTGTAGTCTCTGGCCCCCTAGACTGTATTCTGTCTGCGGTCTTCTTTGCCCTTCCCCAATCTTCATGACTTTGCACTTGGTGGGGTTGAACTCCAGGAGCCAATTGCTGGACCAGGTCTGCAGCCTGTCCAGATCCCTTTGTAGTTCTCGAATGAATTCTTCTCATCAACTTCACGTTATCTGCAAACAGGGACACTTCGGAGTGTATTCCTTCCATCATATCGTTCACAAATACCAGAAACAGCACTGATCCTAGGACTGACCCCTGTGGGACCCCGCTGGTCACAGGTGCCCACTCTGACACCTCGCCACGTACCATGACTCGCTGCTGTCTTCCTGACAAGTATTCCCTGATCCATTGTAGTGCTTTCCCTGTTATCCCTGCTTGGTCCTCCAGTTTTTGCACTAATCTCTTGTGTGGAACTGTGTCAAACGCCTTCTTGCAGTCCAAGAAAATGCAGTCCACCCACCCCTCCCTCTCTTGTCTTACTGCTGTCACCATGTCGTAGAACTCCAGTAGGTTTATGACACAGGATTTCCCGTCCCTGAAACCATGTTGGCTGCTGTTGATGAGATCATTCCTTTCTAGGTGCTACACCACTCTTCTCCTGATAATCTTCTCCATGACTTTGCATACTATACATGTCAGTGACACTGGTCTGTAGTTTAGTGCTTCATGTCTGTCTCCTTTTTTAAAGATTGGGACTACATTTGCTGTCTTCCATGCCTCAGGCAATCTCCCTGTTTCGATAGATGTATTGAATATTGTTGTTAAGGGTACACATAGCGCCTCTGCTCCCTCTCTCAGGACCCATGGAGAGATGTTATCCGGTCCCATTGCCTTTGAGATATCTAGTTCACTCAGAAGCCGCTTCACTTCTTCCTCGGTTGTGTGTACTGTGTCCAGCACTTGGTGGTGTACCCCACATCTCCGTCTTTCTGGAGCCCTTTCTGTCTCCTCTGTGAACACTTCTTTGAATCTCTTGTTGAGTTCCTCACATACTTCACGGTCATTTCTTGTCTCTACTCCTTCCTTCCTTAGCCTGATTACCTGGTCCTTGACTGTTGTTTTCCTCCTGATGTGGCTGTATAACAGCTTCGGGTCAGATTTGGCTTTCGCTGCTATGTCGTTTTCATATTGTCGTTGGGCCTCCCTTCTTATCTGTGCGTATTCAATTCTGGCTCTACGACTGCTCTCCTTATTCTCCTGGGTCCTGTGCCTTCTAGTGTGTGTATGTGTGTGTGTGTGTGTGTGTGTGTGTGTGTGTGTACTCACCTAATTGTACTCACCTAATTGTGGTTGCAGGGGTCGAGACTCAGCTCCTGGCCCCGCCTCTTCACTGATCGCTACTGGATCCTCTCTCTCTCTGCTTCCTGAGCTTTGTCATACCTCTTCTTAAAACTATGTATGGTTCCTGCCTTCACTACTTCACTTGCTAGGCTATTCCACTTGCTGACAACTCTATGACTGAAGAAATACTTCCTAACGTCCCTGTGACTCGTCTGAGTCTTCAGCTTCCAGTTGTGACCCCTTGTCCCTGTGTCCCCTCTCTGGAACATCCTATCTCTGTCCACCTTGTCTATTCCCCGCAGTATCTTATATGTCGTTATCATGTCTCCCCTGACCCTTCTGTCCTCCAGTGTCGTCAGTCCGATTTCCCTTAACCTTTCCTCGTACGACATTCCCTTGAGCTCTGGGACTAGCCTTGTTGCAAACCTTTGTACTTTCTCTAACTTCTTGACGTGCTTGACCAGGTGTGGGTTCCAGACTGGTGCTGCATACTCCAGCATGGGCCTAACATACACAGTGTACAGTGTCTTGAACGATTCCTTATTAAGGTATCGAAACGCTATTCTCAGGTTTGCCAGGCGCCCGTATGCTGCAGCGGTTATTTGGTTGATGTGTGTCTCCGGTGATGTGCTCGGTGTTATGGTCACCCCAAGGTCTTTCTCCCTGAGTGAGGTCTGTAGTCTTTGTCCACCTAGCCTATACTCTGTCTGCGGTCTTCTTTGCCCCTCCCCAATCTTCATGACTTTGCATTTGGCTGGATTGAATTCGAGAAGCCAGTTGCTGGACCACATGTCCAGCCTGTCTAGGTCTCTTTGCAGTCCTGCCTCATCCTCGTCCGATTTAATTCTTCTCATCAACTTCACGTCATCTGCGAACAGGGACACTTCAGAGTCTATTCCTTCCATCATGTCGTTCACATATATCAAAAATAGCACTGGTCCTAGAACTGACCCCTGTGGGACCCCGCTCGTAACAGGCGCCCACTGTGATACCTCTTCACGTACCATGACTCGTTGCTGCCTCCCTGTCAGGTATTCCCTTATCCATTGCAGTGCCCTCCCTTTTACGTGCGCCTGATCCTCCAGCTTCTGCACTAATCTCTTGTGGGGAACTGTGTCAAAGGCCTTCCTGCAGTCTAGGAAAACGCAATCTACCCACCCCTCTCTCTCGTGTCTTACTTCTGTTACCTTGTCATAAAACTCCAGGAGGTTTGTGATACAAGATTTGCCTTCCATGAACCCATGCTGGTTTTCATTTATAATCTTGTTCCTTTCCAGGTGTTCGACCACTCTCCTCCTGATAATCTTCTCCATGACTTTGCACACAATACATGTCAGAGACACAGGTCTGTAGTTTAGTGCCTCGTTTCTGTTTCCTTTCTTAAATATGGGGACTACATTAGCTGTCTTCCATTTCTCAGGTAGTTGCCCAGTTTCAAGGGATGTGTTGAAGATTGTGGTTAGAGGCACGCACAGCATCTCTGCTCCTTCTCTAAGGACCCATGGGGAGATGTTGTCCGGTCCCATCGCCTTTGAGGTGTCAAGGTCACTTAAGAGCTTCTTCACCTCCTCCTCAGTTGTTCGTATGTCATCCAACACTTGTTGGTATATTCCCTCTTGATGTTCCCTTCTGTGCTGTCTTCCCACAGCCCTTCCTGTCTCTACTGTAAAAACTTCCTTAAATCTCCTGTTCAGCTCCTCACATACCTCCTGATCATTTCTTGTGAGTTCTCCACCTTCTGTCCTTAATCTGATCACCTGGTCTTTGACTGTTGTCTTCCTCCTGATGTGGCTATACAACAGTTTCGGGTCAGTCTTGATTCTCGATGTACTCACCTAATTGTGGTTGCAGGGGTCGAGACTCAGCTCCTGGCCCCGCCTCTTCACTGATCGCTACTGGATCCTCTCTCTCTCTGCTTCCTGAGCTTTGTCATACCTCTTCTTAAAACTATGTATGGTTCCTGCCTTCACTACTTCACTTGCTAGGCTATTCCACTTGCTGACAACTCTATGACTGAAGAAATACTTCCTAACGTCCCTGTGACTCGTCTGAGTCTTCAGCTTCCAGTTGTGACCCCTTGTCCCTGTGTCCCCTCTCTGGAACATCCTATCTCTGTCCACCTTGTCTATTCCCCGCAGTATCTTGTATGTCGTTATCATGTCTCCCCTGACCCTTCTGTCCTCCAGTGTCGTCAGTCCGATTTCCCTTAACCTTTCCTCGTACGACATTCCCTTGAGCTCTGGGACGCCTTGTTGCAAACCTTTGTACTTTCTCTAACTTCTTGACGTGCTTGACCAGGGGTGGGTTCCAGACTGGTGCTGCATACTCCAGTATGGGCCTAACATACACAGTGTACAGTGTCTTGAACGATTACTTATTAAGGTATCGGTACGCTATTCTCAGGTTTACCAGGCGCCCGTATGCTGCAGCGGTTATTTGGTTGATGTGTGCCTCCGGTGATGTGCTCGGTGTTATGGTCACCCCAAGGTCTTTCTCCCTGAGTGAGGTCTGTAGTCTTTGTCCACCTAGCCTATACTCTGTCTGCGGTCTTCTTTGCCCCTCCCCAATCTTCATGACTTTGCATTTGGCTGGATTGAATTCGAGAAGCCAGTTGCTGGACCACATGTCCAGCCTGTCCAGGTCTCTTTGCAGTCCTGCCTCATCCTCGTCCGATTTAATTCTTCTCATCAACTTCACGTCATCTGCGAACAGGGACACTTCAGAGTCTATTCCTTCCATCATGTCGTTCACATATATCAAAAATAGCACTGGTCCTTGAACTGACCCCTGTGGGACCCCGCTCGTAACAGGCGCCTACTGTGATACCTCTTCACGTACCATGACTCGTTGCTGCCTCCCTGTCAGGTATTCCCTTATCCATTGCAGTGCCCTCCCTTTTACGTGCGCCTGATCCTCCAGCTTCTGCACTAATCTCTTGTGGGGAACTGTGTCAAAGGCCTTCCTGCAGTCTAGAAAAACGCAATCTACCCACCCCTCTCTCTCGTGTCTTACTTCTGTTACCTTGTCACAGACAGTCATTGCACACAGTCACAGTCAGTGCACACAGCCAGTCATGGACAGTCAGTCACAGCCAATCAGTGCACACGAATAGTCAGTGGACACAATCACAGATAGTCAGTACACACAGACAGTATTCACATAATTGTACTCACCTAATTGTGGTTGCAGGGGTCGAGACTCAGCTCCTGGCCCCGCCTCTTCACTGGTCACTACTAGGTCCTCTCTCTCCCTGCTCCATGAGCTTTATCATACCTCGTCTTAAAACTATGCATGGTTCCTGCCTCCAATACCTCACTTGCCAGACTATTCCACTTTCTGACAACTCTATGACTGAAGAAATATTTCCTAACATCCCTTTGACTCATCTGAGTCTTCAACTTCCCATTGTGACCCCTTATTTCTGTGTCGCATCTCTGGAATATCCTGTCCTTGTCCACCTTATCTATTCCTCGCAGTATTTTGTATGTCGTTATCATGTCTCCCCTAACAGTCACAGACAGTCAGTGCACACGGGCAGTCACAGACAGCTGCACATTAGCAAGTACCTACTGAATACAGACACAGGTAACAGAAGACTTTCCTGGGACAACATTTCGCTCTAAGGACAGCTTTTCCAAGTATGAACTTCACATAAACTGACGTTTGAGAGAAACATTGCCCAAAAAGCTGTCTTTGGAGAGAAACGTTGTCTCAGTAAAGATTGCTCTGCTACATGTGTCTCTGCCGTCATTTCTGTCAACAGCAATCCCTTTAACAAAACGCTGAATGCACTTCTACACAAACCTGGATGCACTTTTAACAAAACCCTTAACGCACTTCTAACAAAACCCTTAATGGACTTCTAACAAAACCCTGAATACACTTCTAACAAAATCTTGAACGCATTTCTAACAAAATCCTGAACGCACTTCTAACAAAACCCTGAACGCACTTCTAACAAAACCCTGAACGCACTTCTAACAAAACCCTGAATGCACTTCTAACAAAACCCTTAATGGACTTCTAACAAAACCCTGAATACACTTCTAACAAAACCCTGAACGCACTTCTAACAAAATCCTGAACGCACTTCTAACAAAACCCTGAACGCACTTCTAACAAAACCCTGAACGCACTTCTAACAAAACCCTGAACGCACTTCTAACAAAACCCTGAACGCACAAATGGTGACTGTCTTGTTACTGAGACAAAACACTATCAGTAATGTCATAAGAGACTTCATTCCTGTAAGGTTGTGTGTGGTGTTTCATATTAATTGTTTTATTTCCTGATCGATGGAGACAGACTGGAAGTATGTAAGCTATCGTAAAGTAATGTAAGTTACGTTGTAAGTAAGCTTTAATGTAACTAAGGTGTGAGCAAGGTGTTTAGTAGGAACTGATGTAACGTGGTATATAATACCAAGCTAGTTTTAGGGGTCATTTTAGCCTGATCCCTGAGAGAGAGGGAGAGAGAGAGAGAGAGAGAGAGAGAGAGAGAGAGAGAGAGAGAGAGAGAGAGAGAGAGAGAGAGAGAGAGAGAGAGAGTGAGTGAGAGAGAGAGAGAGAGAGAGAGAGAGATTAGATTTTGCCATCGAAGTAGCTAGTTTATTGTGCACCCAATATCCATCTTGTTGAGGGTAGAGCGTGAACATATGGATACACAGAAGACCTAGGAACTAGGCCCCACAAGGGTTAACAAAGGGAACATCTGGATTTATATCTATACCTGACTTACCTGTTGCAAGCAAAATTAGGAAAGTTGTTTAATATGTCTTGACATATTACCGAGGTTATAATACTGTCTATATCTATATGCCTCAATAAGCCGGCAGTTAAGCACATAGTGTTCAAGAGAGTGACCATACGGCTGGCCACATACTCTGTATTTAGGTTGATTATCTGCGTGTCTGCCAAACTGCCAGAAGTACTTGTAACCAAGCCTAAACCTGGCCACTACAACATCAGTCAGTCTGTTCACATTGGAAGTTGCTCCATAAACGGACATATATACATTTATATTATCATAGTGGATGATAGATCTATCCAGGCTTTTAACTACATTCCTACAAGATTTAGTTTCGTTATTTACTTCTCTCCAAATATTATTCCTAACAGACAGACACAGTAAAGTTATATTCTACATTTTCCTTCAGGGTACTGTTTTTTTTGGCTAACGTATCAACTTTATCACGAAGGAGTAATCCAAAGTGTGATGGAATCCATAATAACTGTACATTAAATAACAAAACAATGGTCCAAGTCGGACCGAAACGTCGTCGTAAGTTCTCTTCTACGTGCGGGTTATTTGTGTAACTGTACATTAACTCATTTTTACCGGATTTTTGAGTATATATATCTGGCTTCTCCAATGAGCATGTTGTTAGTCATTATGCGAGTCAAGAGCCTTCAGTGATGACATGGAATCAGTAATAATCACAGAGTCAAGCTCAGTGTCATAAGTTAACTTTAGCGCCATTAGCAAGACAAACAGTCCAGTCTGCGGTGAAGGATACAGGGGAACGACAAGTAGCAGAGGATTTGGTAGTCCACACAGGCTATCTCCTGAGGACTACCTCTATAGTACTTCTGCTCAGAGTCAAGGATAAAAAAAAACAGAAGGCTCAGACAGAGAAAGAGAAAGTAGCAGCTCTTAGCGTGCAAATAAAATTAGCTACCTTAAACCTAGCCTTGTAAAATCCTGTGTTAAATGAGAGGGAGAGAAAGAGAGAGAGAGAAGAGAGGCTTCCAACAAGTGAGCTGGCTAATCTCTCCTCACAGTTGTGATGGTCAGATTAGAGGTTGTTCTGGCGGATACGCCCCTATTCTTCTCATGGCGTGGGTGTCACGTGTCCAGATTTGATAGATTGTGATACACACTATGTGGGGGTGTTACATACTGTGGGGGTGATATACACTGTGTGGGGGTGATACACATTGTGTGGGGGTGATGCATGCTGTGTAGGGCGATGCACACTGTGTGGGGGTGATACACACTGTGTGGGGGTGATGCACACTGTGTGGGGGTGATACACGCTGTCTGTGGGTAATGCACTCTGTGTGGGGGTGATGCACGTTGTGTGGGGTGATACACACTGTGTGGGGGTGATATATACTGTCTGGAGGTGATACACACTGTGGGGGGTGATACACACTGTGTAGGGGTGATATGCACTGCGTGGGGTGATACACTCTGTGTGGGGGTGATACACGTTGTGTGGGGTGATACATACTGTGTGGGGGTGATACATACTCTGTGAGGCTGATACACACTTGGTGAGGTGATATACACTGGGTGAGGTGATATACACTGGGTGGGGGTGATACACACTGGGTGGGGGTGATATACACTGGGTTGGGGTGATACACACTGTGTAGGGGTGATATACACTGGTTGGGGGAGTGTACCTTCTAGTGGATACTCACCTGTTTGTAATCACCTATTTGTGGTGGCAGGGGTCAAGTCGCATCAGCTTCTAGCCCTGCCTATCGACTTGTCTCTTGCTAAATTCACTCCTTAACTTCGCAAGTTTTTAAAACTGTGTGTATGTTTGTGTGTGTGTGTGTGTGTGTGTGTGTGTGTGTGTATGTTTGTGTGTGTGTGTGTGTGTGTGTGTGTGTGTGTGTGTGTGTGTGTGTGTGTGTGTGTGTGTGTACTCACCCTCAAACCTAGTACTCACCTAGTTGAGGTTGCGGGGGTCGAGTTCGAGCTCCTGGCCCCGCCTCTTCACTGATCGCTACTAGGTCACTCTCCCTGAGCCGTGAGCTTTATCATACCTCTGCTTAAAGCTATGTATGGATCCTGCCTCCACTACATCGCTTCCCAAACTATTCCACTTACTGACT
>NC_091342.1:18183565-18241065 GCF_038502225.1 Cherax quadricarinatus
GATACATACTTCAACGTTTATATAACCTAGTAAAGAAACATTCATGTCCAACTAATTAATTCCATCCTCACTACTCATTGTACCAACAGCCTATAGAAACTCGAGGCCTATGACACATTGATTATCTGAACAATGTCACTTATTGAACAATATCACTTGGTATTGAACAAAAATACTAAGTGTTGCATGCAAAGAGTATGTTGCAATTTATTCAACGTATGTCACACTCCCAAATAGGCTGCCTCCCAACCAGCGAACTGGGTGCTAAGGGTTTAATGATCACTAGGGTACCCATCGTTAAATCAGTACCTAGGTTCATTGACCAATCACAGGCGAGCCCGCTAAAGCTGAAGCAATGTGGTTCACTTGCCGTAAGCATTGGCAGACTTGCCTGCCTGCTGGTTGAGTACAGTGCACTCTCTCTGGCTTTTTCTTTGCCAATTGTCATCGTCGTGTACACTTATTATTATTCTATCTGTCCATAATCTACATACCTGTATACAGTGGGTGAAAGCAAAATATACATTATAGTCTACTGTTAAGTTTGTTTGCTCCAGTTCCCATTATGACCAGGTCTCACAAGCCATTCATTACCTGTGTTCGTAATATTAGGTATTGAACAAAAGTATAAGTCATTAACAGATTTACAAGTCAAGGTGACAAGGCCGTTCAGTCAATGATATTATTTAGATAAGCTGCCTCTGTTCTTATCAGGATGGAGCACACAGGATGGCGAAGATCTTTTGATTCAAGAAAAGAGAGTTACCTTTCTTTCTCATAGATCGACTGTGGGTCACACTGTGGTGGTGGGAGGGTGGCCCACCTTGTGGTGTTGGGAGGGTGGGTCACACTGTGGTAGTGGCAGGGTGGCCCACCTTGTGGTGTTGGGAGGGTGGGTCACACTGTGGTGGTGGGAGGGTGGGTCACACTGTGGTGTTGGGAGGGTGAGTCACACTGTGGTGGTGGGAGGGTGGGTCACACTGTGGTGGTGGGAGGGTGGCCCACCTTGTGGTGTTCGGAGGGTGGGTCACACTGTGGTGGTGGGAGGGTGGCCCACCTTGTGGTGTTGGGAGAATGGGTCATACTGTGGTGGTGGGAGGGTGGCCCACCTTGTGGTGTTGGGAGAGTGGGTCACACTGTGGTCGTGGGAGGGTGGCCCGCCTTGTGGTGTTGGGAGGGTGGGTCACACTGTGGTGGTGGGAGGGTGGCCCACCTTGTGGTGTTGGGAAGGTATGTCACACTGTGGTGGGAGGGTGGCCCACCTTGTAGTGTTGGGAGAGTGGGTCACACTGTGGTGGTGGGAGGGTGGCCCACCTTGTGGTGTTCGGAGAGTGGGTCACACTGTGGTGGTGGGAGGATGGGTCAAACTGTGGTGGTGGGAGGGTGGCCCACCTTGTGGTGTTGGGAGAGTGGGTCACACTGTGGTGGTGGGAGGGTGGCCCACCTTATGGTGTTGGGAGGGTGGGTCACACTGTGGTGGTGGGAGGGTGGCCCACCTTGTGGTGTTGGGAGAGTGGGTCACACTGTGGTGGTGGGAGGGTGGCCCACCTTGTGGTGTTGGGAGGGTGGTCACACTGGTGGTGGGAGGGTGGGTCACACTGTGGTGGTGGGAGGGTGGCCCACCTTGTGGTGTTGGGAGGGTTGTCACACTGTGGTGGTGGGAGGGTGGGTCACACTGTGATGGTGGGAGGATGGCCCACCTTGTGGTGTTGGGAGGGTGGGTCACACTGTGGTGGTGGGAGGGTGGCCCACCTTGTGGTGTTCGGAGAGTGGGTCACACTGTGGTGGTGGGAGGGTGGGTCAAACTGTGGTGGTGGGAGGGTGGCCCACCTTGTGGTGTTGGGAGGGTGGGTCACACTGTGGTGGTGGGAGGGTGGCCCACCTTGTGGTGTTGGGAGGGTGGGTCACACTGTGGTGGTGGGAGGGTGGCCCACCTTGTGGTGTTGGGAGAGTGGGTCACACTGTGGTGCTGGGAGGGTGGCCCACCTTGTGGTGTTGGGAGAGTGGGTCACACTGTGGTGGTGGGAGGGTGGCCCACCTTGTGGTGTTGGGAGGGTGGGTCACACTGTGGTGGTGGGAAGGTGGGTCACACTGTGATGGTGGGAGGGTGGCCCACCTTGTGGTGTTGGGAGGGTGGGTCACACTGTGGTGGTGGGAGGGTGGGTCACACTGTGATGGTGGGAGGGTGGGCCACCCTGTGGTATTGAGATGGTGGGCCATCCTGTAGTGTTAGGATGGTGGGTCATCTTGTAGTGTTGGGATGGTGGGCGGGCCATCCTGTAGTATTACGATGGTGGGCCATCCTGTAGTGTTGGGACGGTGGGCCATCCTATAGTGTTGGGATGGTGGGTCACACTCTGGTGTTGGGAGAGTGGGCCACACTGTGGTGTTGGGAGGGTGGGCCACACTGTAGTGTTGGGACCCATCAAGTAAGGTTCCTTGATGCTGGTGAGGGGCTCTTGATCTAGGGAATTGGATCTGTGCTCCAGTTCCCTGAATTAAGCCTGAATACCTTCCACATCCCCCCCACAGGCGCTGCACAATCCTACGGATTTAGTGCTCTCCTTGATTATAATAATAATAATAATAATAATAATAATAATAATAATAATGTAGTGTTGTGAGTGGGCCACACTGTGGTGTTGGGAGTGGGCCACACTGTAGTGTTGGGAGAGTGGGCCACACTGTGGCGTTGGCAGAGTGGGCCACACTGTGGTGTTGGCATAGTGGGCCACACTGTGGTGTTGGCAGAGCGGGCCACACTGTAGTGTTGGGAGAGTGGGCCACACTGTGGTGGTGGCAGAGTGGGCCACACTGTAGTGTTGGGAGAGTGGGCCACACTGTGGTGTTGGGAGTGGGCCACACTGTAGTGTTGGGAGAGTGGGCCACACTATGGTGTTGGCAGAGTGGGCCACACTGTAGTGTTGGGAGAGTGGGCCACACTGTAGTGTTGGGAGAATGGGCCATACTGTGGTGTTGGCAGAGTGGGCCACACTGTGATGTTGGCAGAGTGGGCCACACCGAAGTGTTGGGAGAGTGGGCCACACTGTGGTGTTGGCAGAGTGGGCCACACCGAAGTGTTGGGAGAGTGAGCCACACTGTGGTGTTGGCAGAGTGGGCCACACCGAAGTGTTGGGAGAGTGGGCCACACTGTGGTGTTGGCAGAGTGGGCCACACACACTATAGTGCTGGGAGGATGGGCCACATTGTTGGTGGCACACATTAACTGGGTATTTAAATTCATCGGTTACCTTTAATTGTTGCGTATACATGTCCTCACCCCTACCCTTTGCCATTTCCCCTCAGCCCAACCCCTCTCCCGCTATACTACCCTTCACCACTACCCTTCTCTCACTCTACAACCCCTTATTACTACTCCTCTTCCACATAACAACTCCCCCCCCCTCCCTCCCCCACAACCTACTCTCACACCATCACAAATCTTAATCTAGTTCTCAAGAACTTCAATACGGTTTTAATATCAATGTATTATTTCACAAAGCAATATTTCCTGTATGTCAGGAGAGACAGCCCTTCACCCCAACTCTTACCAAGGGTGAGCTTATTAGTGGGTCTTGTGCGTTTTGTTTTCACACTTGCTTTGTAATACACTGACATGCAGATAGACGGCTGTGATACACTGTTATTAGCGGTATATATCCTGGACGTCACTTGAAAATGAGGGGGACATATCTGTAGTGGAAATGAGGCACTTACATCTTCGGAGATTTTTTTTAATAAATGCCAGTATACAAGTTCACAAGAAGTTGCATATGTACCTGCACGCACTGACTGGTAATTTCACAATGTAAATACACACACACACACACACACACATACAGAGGCGGGACCAGGAGCTATGACTTGACCTCTGCAACCATAAATAGGTGAGTACAACTTCGTCCAGCTTAGACAAGATATTTATACAAAGAGAAACATCTTTCGAAGAGGAAGGTACTGAGGCAGAGGCTAATGAAGAAGAGAACTGAAAGAGCACAGATACCCCTCAAATAAAATAATTCATGTTAAACGCTAAACCCATGCGGGTCATTCAGAGCATGACTGGTAGAGGCTCGATCCTCCGTCTACTGAGCTCGAGACAGACGGGCATCCTATTTGTACTCACCTAGATACTCAGAGGTACCCTACAGAAGTACGAGCAGAGGAAACGCTAACGGAACGATATGAGCATATGTAAATCAGTGGTAGAATGCGCCGACAAGTATGTAAATAAAACACAGTACTGCATATTATATCCGAGGAATAAACAAAGAAACGAAGCGATCTTCAACACTTCACTCTTCCTTCTCCCACACAAACATCACACCTTGCTTCCCGTCTTACCACTCATATATCCTATATGAAACCTTTCCTTCACTCCCTTCCAGCCCTTCTACCTGTGTCTTCACCCCCCTGAAATCTCTCACATATTAGTAACTCCAGCTCCGCTGGAGCTAAACCTTTGAAGCTGGCGTAACTGCTGAGCATTTAATTAATGGAATACTTGACGATATCCTCATTTTCATACTGAAGTCTCACAACTCAGGCTGACAGTACTGAAGTCTCACAACTCAGGATGACAGTACTGAAGTCTCACAACTCAGGATGACAGTACTGAAGCCTCACAACTCAGGATGACACATATATATCATGTATCATATAAAATAGGATAGCAGCACGCTGTAGATGTATCCAATTTTCTTAATAAAAAGTTTGAACCCCTCTACATGAGTCATCACCCCTACCCACACTAATCCCATTACCCTCTCTTCACCCCACACACTGGGATGTGTGGGGTGAACCAGCAGGCCAACCCCCCTCAACCCCACCTCTGATGACCGAGACATTTTTTTTATTCTATTTTATTATTAGGCTACAGTATTATTAGGCTATCAGTATTATTGGTTCGTGATGCAGATAGATACGTAGGTTACGAATGCTGTAAGTATAAAGTCAATATATTTTCTCTACCAATATTCCACAATGTTACTGTGTCTGACAAGTATAATTAGACTAAAGGTATATAGTACCGACAAGTTGGTGAATAAAACACAGGTGAAAACACTTGTGTATCTATACTTGAGAGACTTTATGCCCTCCAGTGAAGGTTTTATCAGTCTGATACTGAGACAAAATGAGTTTGTCTTATATATTTCACTGATCATTGCTGATCGATGCTAAGGAACTGAGCATCTTCAGAATGTTAAGTTTATTTTCATGACTAAGGGACTAAACACCTTTATATATATATATATATATATATATATATATATATATATATATATATATATATATATATATATATATATATATATATATATATATATATATATATATATATATATATATATATATATGTATATATATATATATATATATATATATATATATATATATATATATATATATATATATATATATATATATATATATATATATATATATATGTCGTGCCGAATATGTAAAACTGGTCAATTAGCAAGAACTCATTTAAAAGTAAGTCCTTTCTAAAATTTTCTCTTATACGTTTAAAGATACATTTTTTTCATTAATGTTAATGTAAAAATTTATAATTTTGCTACAAAAGGAACTTAGAAAACTTACCTAACCTTATTATAACAAGAACAATTTATTTTAGCCTAACCCAACTAAATATATTTTAGATTTGTTTACAATAATTTAATACTAAACAAACACAGTGAAATATATTTTTTTTCGTTAGGTTCAGAATGATTTTGGCGAAATTATTGCATACACAAATTTTCACTTGTCCTATATGGCAAGATGAACGTTGCTATTTAAGCCAAGATCGCAAGTTCTGCCTATTCGGCACGACATATATATATATATATATATATATATATATATATATATATATATATATATATATATATATATATATATATATATATATATATATATATATATATATATATATATATATATATATATATATATATGTATATATATCACATCCTACGCACGTCAGACCTGCCCATCGTATCCACTGCCAGTAGATTACATCTCCACTAGCAAGCCTCGCCCATCCTTATGTGACCACCACTACCACTGCGTGTCTCTGAATTAGATTGATAACCTCCTCCCCGTCCTGGTGGGCGAAACGTGTCTTATTCATTTTTATACATAACAAATCACTATACACAAATAACACGCACATGACACTTATGAGGACGTTTCGGTCCGACTTGGAGCATTAACTAGTCACAAGTATCATTTTCACATTTGCGAATTATTTATGTATTGTTCCAGTCACGGATTTGTGCCTTTTTTATTCTTTGACAAGTCACTACTCAGAGGGCAAATACCGCCAATGTGATCCCTATACTTAAGCGGGAAAATAAACAAGAAACACTCAGATATAGTATCATAGACATGTATACTCTGTATTGTACGGTGATGAAACAGATAATCAAAAATTGATGATGCATATGTAAAGGAGGAACATCACTGCCAAAAGACAGTGTTGTTTTAGTGAAAGGAGGTGCTACCTTACGAACTTGCTGAAATTTCATGACGAAATAACGAAAATTAAGAAAAAAAGTCAGGGATCAGTCGAAAACATTTCTTGGACTGGAAGAAGAGACAGTACTACACTGGAGATTGTTCCACAGATTGACTGGGCAGTCAGGGGATGCAAAGAAAAGTGCACAAATGAATCAGTGAGTAACGAAGAGAAGACCGAGAGTGATGGCAAGGGAGAAAACCCAGGAATTGGTGAGCTTAACCAGACGGATCCCTCAAGTGAAAAATGGCATGGTGATACCGACGTGTGGAAAAAGACACTTATGTACAGCTAGAGACATTTGTTAGAGGTAACGTTTCGCCACAGTGGTTACTCAGTCCCACGACTGAAAAAGCCGCTCCTGGTGAGACGTTTCCTCTAATAAATATCATGAACTGTACGTGTTTTTTTTTCCCGATCCCTCAAGGATCAATACTGGGATCAGTACTTTTTCTTAATATGCGTACTTGATCGACCATAAAAGGTCAAGTGCTATGTATCGCTGTTTGAAGTTAAACTAATGAGAAGAATAAGTACACGAGAGGATGGAGACAGATCAAACAAGTAGCTACCACAGTCTGACCCAGACAAATGTAAGGTAATACATAGCGGGGAGGGTGAAGGAAGACCAGATAAAGTGTATAAGCTGAGAGCGAAGCTACCTAAAACAAAGATTAAATATTACACAGAAAATATCGCTAGGGATGCGCATTAACCTCATTACAACAGTGGCATATGTGAAGCTACCAGCTCTTAGAATAGCGTCAAAAGAACTTCAGTGAGAAATTCTTCAGGTCATTGCGTATGTCAGACCTATTTTAGAATTCACAGCATCAACGTGGAAACAACAACTGAAACATCACGTTCACTAGCTGAAGATATTATAGGGATTAGTAACTAGGTTGGTTCCAGAAGTGAGAATTCACCTGTGAGAGGTTCATAGAACTAAATCCGACAGCCTTGGAAGAGAAAGATGGATCAGTAGAGATGTGACAGTGACATATAAGATACTCATGTTTTGATAAAGCAGACAGGGACACAATGTTTTCAATGTGAGACACAAGTGGATTGAACCTGATGAAGAGGTGCAGGCAAACACCATACATAGTGTCAAGAGGAGATATGATAATGCCCAGGAAGCCAGGAACTAGAATGTGCTGGCCATATGACTGGGGGACAGGAGGGACCAGGAGCTGAGTCTCGACCCCTGCAAACACATCTCGGTAAGAATAACTCACTGAATACACACACACACACACACACACACACACATACACACCAGTATAGCCACCACATCATCCCAAGACCATTATAAATGATAACGAGCACAGGGCGAGGAGATTCCCCTACTGAAATGGCATCAGCGCTCCATTCATCACCCCGAGTTCAGAATTACTCACCTGGTAATTTTGACGAATCTTCTTTTTTGCTCCGACTTCCGCGAAAAATACGATATGCGGCGAAATTGTATCGTTGTGGGAGTTACGCCATCAGAGTATAGCGGAACCCCACAGGTGATTACACCTGCTGACGAGGAGCTGATGCTATACCTGTCAGCTGTCTGTCTCCTCTATAATGGTGCAATTAATCTTTCGTAGCAGGAGGAGATAAGGGCATCTATAACTGCTGTCATCTAAAAGATTGCTTCGACGTATCCAACTGCCTCAATTAAGAGGTCGTCGATTTGTCACTATCCGAAAATATTAAGCGATAAACGATTCGAGAAGCGAACCTTCATACCGGGGAAGAGCTCTCTTTATACAAGGAATTTTAACTACAATTTTTTCCTTGGATCAAACTTGATTACCCGCCATTGCCCAGACTCTGTATGTTGTCATTACAAGACGCTCTTTATCTATGAGCTTCAGCCTCCGAACCTTCAGAATTTATGCTACATAAAAAGTTACTTTTATATTGTATTTAAAAGGTGGTTTATTCAAGAACTTAGTCTATCACAGACAAAGAGGAGTACAAGTCCTGAGTATCACCAGCCAGAGGCACAGACACAGCTCACAGGTAAATACTAGGTCTTCAAAAGTGCATAGTTCAAATGTCAAGGTGTGAGTAAGTTTATTGATTTAAACAACAGTTGATGAAATCAATATAAAAGTCATGACTAAAAATATGAAAAATGGCACAGAAAAAACTCTCCTCTGAAGATGTGTGTATGGATGCTCTCGTATTTTAGCTGTTATTTTGAAGGACTTGGCAAGTATGGGCCAGTAGGCCTACTGCAGTGTTCATCCATTTTTACGTTCTTATTTTTTTCACCGTGGTATTTTTTTCGCGTCCATTGATATTTTCACTCTTTTTACATGAGTATGTTCACAGTTTTAGTATTCGTGTTATATTCAAAATTTGAGTTAAATTTTCTCACAGTCCCACACATGCATGAAACTTATTGAAAATCACAGACTCCGGTGATCCTGAGCATTAGTATAACAACAGCTGGCGCCCGCTCGCCTGACGAAGAGGTTGCCACGGTTCTCTAGCCTCCCGCCTCACAAATGAGAGACTTCGCAGCCAATACATCTTCTTCTCCCCATTTGCAACGTGGCTTTGGAAGCTCAGATTCTACCAAATGTCTAATTTATCCTCTAGGAATAACCGGTGACCATTAAGCTCCTCCTTTCCTCCAGTGCCTCCCTCCCTCCCTCCTTTCCTCCAGTGCCTCCCTCCCTCCACTCCTCCTTCCATCATTACCCCCTGCCTCCACTCCCTTTCGTCTATTGTATCGTGTTTACTGGTATGGATTCTGCAAGAAGGGAACGAAGGTGGTGTTTTTGTACAGGAGGGAGTGTGTTGGAGAGTTTGTTGTGCTGTGTTGGATGAGGGGTTTAAATTACAGGGTGTGTTGGTGTGGGAAGTTTGTGTTGAAGGGGTTGTTGGGGTGGGAAGTTTGTGTTCAAGGCTGTTTTATGTTGTGGTGTGTTAGGGTGGGGAAAGTGTGTTGAAGGCTGTGATGTGTTGAGATATGTTGGGGTGGGAAGTTTGTGTTGAAGGCTGTGTTGTATTGAGATGTGTTGGGTGTTGGGATTTGTGTTAGAGAGTGATGAGGTATGCTGGATTATATTGTGGTGTTGGAGGATAGTTTGATAGTGTTGGTGGAGGCGTAGGTCACTCACGACACTTCCTCATCACTCATGAAACCCTGACACCCGTGCCAATGACAGTGCCACTAGAGGACACACCCGGGATGGACTTTCTGGGGAGGAATTGGCCACACCCACGCAAGTGACACTATTTTTAAATCAGTGCCACATAGAGATCGGTGCCACTGGCCACTTATACTACAACTACTGCCAATGTTACAACTATTTATACTTATTACTACCATTTTTGTGACATTAATACTACCACTGCTAATACTACATATATTATATTGCTACTATTACTTCTACTACTACTGCTACTACTACAACTATTACAATTACTTTTGATGCCAATATATTTATTGAAACAGGAAATAAACTCAGATTTGCCCAAGTATAAATACTCAAAATAAAACACTGCACTAAATAAAAATATTGACTCAAATTATTAAGAAACTCTCAGTACATATAATTATTTACAAGCCGACAACAAGATACACATACAGTTACTTGATTCCCAGGGCTGTGTTTTTCGTGTACGCTTGATGTTCGTGTCTCGGTTATTACTATGTTGCTTGATGTTCGTGTCTCGGTTATTACTGTGTTGCTTGATGTCCGTGTCTCGGTTATTACTGTGTTGCTTGATGTCCGTGTCTAGGTTATTACTGTGTTGCTTGATGTCCGTGTCTAGGTTATTACTGTGTTGCTTGATGTCCGTGTCTCGGTTATTACTGTGTTGCTTGATGTTCGTGTCTAGGTTATTACTGTGTTGCTTGATGTTCGTGTCTAGGTTATTACTGTGTTGCTTGATGTCCGTGTCTCGGTTATTACTGTGTTGCTTGATGTCCGTGTCTAGGTTATTACTGTGTTGCTTGATGTCCGTGTCTAGGTTATTACTGTGTTGCTTGATGTCCGTGTCTAGGTTATTACTGTCTTGCTAGATGTCCGTGTCTCGGTTATTACTGTGTTGCTTGATGTCCGTGTCTCGGTTATTACTGTGTTGCTTGATGTCCGTGTCTAGGTTATTACTGTGTTGCTTGATGTCCGTGTCTAGGTTATTACTGTGTTGCTTGATGTCCGTGTCTAGGTTATTACTGTGTTGCTTGATGTCCGTGTCTAGGTTATTACTGTGTTGCTTGATGTCCGTGTCTAGGTTATTACTGTATTGCTTGATGTCCGTGTCTCGGTTATTACTGTGTTGCTTGATGTCCGTGTCTCGGTTATTACTGTGTTGCTTGATGTCCGTGTCTAGGTTATTACTGTGTTGCTTGATGTCCGTGTCTAGGTTATTACTGTGTTGCTTGATGTCCGTGTCTAGGTTATTACTGTATTGCTTGATGTCCGTGTCTCGGTTATTACTGTGTTGCTTGATGTCCGTGTCTCGGTTATTACTGTGTTGCTTGATGTCCGTGTCTAGGTTATTACTGTGTTGCTTGATGTCCGTGTCTAGGTTATTACTGTGTTGCTTGATGTCCGTGTCTAGGTTATTACTGTGTTGCTTGATGTCCGTGTCTAGGTTATTACTGTATTGCTTGATGTCCGTGTCTCGGTTATTACTGTGTTGCTTGATGCTCGTGTCTCTGTTATTACTGTGTTGCTTGATGTCCGTGTCTCGGTTATTACTGTGTTGCTTGATGTCCGTGTCTAGGTTATTACTGTGTTGCTTGATATCCGTGTCTAGGTTATTACTGTGTTGCTTGATGTCCGTGTCTAGGTTATTACTGTGTTGCTTGATGCTCGTGTCTCTGTTATTACTGTGTTGCTTGATGTCCGTGTCTAGGTTATTACTGTGTTGCTTGATGCTCGTGTCTCTGTTATTACTGTGTTGCTTGATGTCCGTGTCTCGGTTATTACTGTGTTGCTTGATGTCCGTGTCTAGGTTATTACTGTGTTGCTTGATGTCCGTGTCTAGGTTATTACTGTGTTGCTTGATGTCCGTGTCTCGGTTATTACTGTGTTGCTTGATGTCCGTGTCTAGGTTATTACTGTGTTGCTTGATGTCCGTGTCTCGGTTATTACTGTGTTGCTTGATGTCCGTGTCTCGGTTATTACTGTGTTGCTTGATGTCCGTGTCTCGGTTATTACTGTGTTGCTTGATGCTCGTGTCTCTGTTATTACTGTGTTGCTTGATGCCCGTGTCTAGGTTATTACTGTGTTGCTTGATGCCCGTGTCTAGGTTATTACTGTGTTGCTTGATGTCCGTGTCTCGGTTATTACTGTGTTGCTTGATGCCCGTGTCTCGGTTATTACTGTGTTGCTTGATGCCCGTGTCTCGGTTATTACTGTGTTGCTTGATGCCCGTTTCTAGGTTATTACTGTATTGCTTGATGTCCGTGTCTCTGTTATTACTGTGTTGCTTGATGCCCGTGTCTCGGTTATTACTGTGTTGCTTGATGCCCGTGTCTCGGTTATTACTGTGTTGCTTGATGCCCGTGTCTCGGTTATTACTGTGTTGCTTGATGCCCGTTTCTAGGTTATTACTGTATTGCTTGATGTCCGTGTCTCTGTTATTACTGTGTTGCTTGATGCCCGTGTCTAGGTTATTACTGTGTTGCTTGATGTCCGTGTCTAGGTTATTACTGTATTGCTTGATGTCCGTGTCTAGGTTATTACTGTATTGCTTGATGTCCGTGTCTAGGTTATTACTGTATTGCTTGATGTCCGTGTCTCTGTTATTACTGTGTTGCTTGATGCCCGTGTCTAGGTTATTACTGTGTTGCTTGATGCCCGTGTCTAGGTTATTACTGTGTTGCTTGATGCCCGTGTCTAGGTTATTACTGTGTTGCTTGATGTCCGTGTCTAGGTTATTACTGTATTGCTTGATGCCCGTGTCTCGGTTATTACTGTGTTGCTTGATGTCCGTTTCTAGGTTATTACTGTATTGCTTGATGTCCGTGTCTCTGTTATTACTGTGTTGCTTGATGCCCGTGTCTAGGTTATTACTGTGTTGCTTGATGCCCGTTTCTAGGTTATTACTGTATTGCTTGATGTCCGTGTCTCTGTTATTACTGTGTTGCTTGATGCCCGTGTCTAGGTTATTACTGTGTTGCTTGATGCCCGTGTCTAGGTTATTACTGTGTTGCTTGATGTCCGTGTCTAGGTTATTACTGTATTGCTTGATGTCCGTGTCTAGGTTATTACTGTGTTGCTTGATGCCCGTGTCTAGGTTATTACTGTATTGCTTGATGTCCGTGTCTCGGTTATTACTGTGTTGCTTGATGTCCGTGTCTAGGTTATTACTGTATTGCTTGATGTCCGTGTCTCTGTTATTACTGTGTTGCTTGATGCCCGTGTCTAGGTTATTACTGTGTTGCTTGATGCCCGTGTCTAGGTTATTACTGTGTTGCTTGATGCCCGTGTCTAGGTTATTACTGTGTTGCTTGATGCCCGTGTCTAGGTTATTACTGTGTTGCTTGATGTTCGTGTCTAGGTTATTACTGTGTTGCTTGATGTCCGTGTCTAGGTTATTACTGTGTTGCTTGATGTCCGTGTCTAGGTTATTACTGTGTTGC
Organism: Cherax quadricarinatus; assembly: GCF_038502225.1. NCBI lineage: Eukaryota > Metazoa > Arthropoda > Malacostraca > Decapoda > Parastacidae > Cherax > Cherax quadricarinatus. Next base: position 18,196,693 of record NC_091342.1, read on the forward strand.
TTGATGTCCGTGTCTAGGTTATTACTGTGTTGCTTGATGCCCGTGTCTAGGTTATTACTGTGTTGCTTGATGCCCGTGTCTAGGTTATTACTGTGTTGCTTGATGCCCGTGTCTAGGTTATTACTGTGTTGCTTGATGTCCGTGTCTAGGTTATTACTGTATTGCTTGATGTCCGTGTCTAGGTTATTACTGTGTTGCTTGATGTCCGTGTCTAGGTTATTACTGTGTTGCTTGATGTCCAGCATCAGGTCCGTGTCTAGGTTATTACTGTGTTGCTTGATGCCCGTGTCTAGGTTATTACTGTGTTCCTTGATGTCCATACCTGCGTTAGTCGTGCAGCTCCGTATTGCTCCTTCATACCTGGATGATGAACTGCAAACAAATACTAAACATAAATGTTATCAATGGTAATGGGGTAACCAGGACTTACCAATCTTACCCATCGTCACCGAGATCGATGGAAGCTTCGCAGTGTACTCGAAGTAGAGAGACTTAAGAACCGTTCTCTTAGGTGTAACGTCTCCCTTCGCCATACTAGGAGGCTGAGCTACGTAGCTGAAAGATTAAGCATTCACATCCAGCTGATCAATCCAGATGTGATAGTTCCCACTGTCTTGTTTTGGAATAATAAGCGGTGGAGAGGAAACGTTAGATGACGTTTCTGTACTTCGTGCACTATTGTTAAGTCACAAATGAGCGAGAAACCAAAAGACAGGTCAGGTGAAAAGGTGAGGGGAAAAAGAGTTGTCAGGTGAATAAGTAGTAAGAGACTCAGAAGACAGATCGGGTGAATAGGTGAAGAGAAAATATTAATTAGGCGAATAGGTGGTGAGTGAGTCGGAAGACAGGTCAGGTGAATAGGTGAAAAGAAAAGGCTAGTCAGGTGAATAGGTGGTGAGTGAGCCGGAAGACAGTGCAGGTAAGGAAAACTCCAGAAAACATGTCAGGGGAAGAGTAGTAGCAAGTTTAAAATGATATGTTACATATCAAGGGGATGTCCACCCTCTCCCATTACACATCCTTCAAGGGGATAACAAAAGCTAATGCAGGTGAGAAGTGAGGGGGAAAAACAAGGTTGGGTGAAGAAAATTCCAGAGCACAGCTTAGAGAAAGAGGTGAGATATCAAGTTAAGTTTACTCTGAAGATTTAATCATTTGGCAATGTATTAAGAATTGAGCATGTAATTCAGGTTACTCTTATTTTTTTAGTTAATAGTACATTTGGTAATATAATGTGACGAATAAATTCTAAAAATAATAATGGATTATAATGATGAGTTTATTGTAGCAATTGTGAATGCTAGTGTGATGACGTCAGAGGCAGGCAGTAGAGCAGCAGCCATGACAGTGTATACACGTGCAGTCGTGGCGCTTGAATTTGGACGTTTAATTATAGGTAATATCATTAATTTTACATACAACCTTTCGCTCAGAGGCGTGATAAGGTGGTTCTCATCCTTTTAACATTATTTGAGGGGGTGTAGAGATTTTAATATGGGTAGTGGAGAGTTTTGTCAAGGTTCCCGCCAGGAAGCCTAGACAGGCGCACTTGGTCATCATTTTGTTTGTCTTGAAATAAACCCCTCAAGGAAGGTTCCTTGATGTTGGTGAGGGGCTCTTGATTTAGGGAATTGGATCTGTGCTCAAGTTCCCCGAATTAAGCCTGAATGCCTTCCACATCCCCCCCCCAGGCGCTGTATAATCCTCCGGGTTTAGCGCTTCCCCCTTAATTATAATAATAATAATAATGTCTTGAAATAAAGAGACCTGTGGATTATATGATTAAGGTGTTTATGTTCAACATAATGTGGCTGTGTTTCTCCTTTACTAGGTACAAGGAACCCTGCCATAACTTTCCCCAGCAGTGGGAATTGAAACGTGTTGAGGTTGATGGTGACGGGTTGGGGTGGGTGGTGGGGTATTGTGGTTGGGGTGACGGGTTGGGTTGGATGGTGAGGTATTGTGGTTGGGGTGACGGGTTGGGTTGGGTGGTGAGGTATTGTGGTTGGGGTGACGGGTTGGGGTGGGTGGTGAGTTAGTGGTTGATGGTGACGGGTTGGGGTGGGTGGTGGGGTATTGGGGTTGATGGTGACGGGTTGGGGTGGGTGGTGAGGTATTGTGGTTGGGGTGACGGGTTGGGTTGGGTGGTGAGGTATTGTGGTTGGGGTGACGGGTTGGGGTGGGTGGTGAGTTAGTGGTTGATGGTGACGGGTTGGGGTGGGTGGTGAGGTACTGGGGTTGATGGTGACGGGTTGGGGTGGGTGATGAGGTATTGGGGTGAGTGGTGATAGGTTGGGGTTGATGGTGACGGGTTGTGAGGAGTTGGGTGTTAGGCTGAATGGAATATCATTTAATATGTAAATTATTATTAATAACTAGGTTTTGTAATGGAAACGGATATATTTTAGACAAACAGGAAAGACGCTAGACTAACCCTAGAAAAGCCGTAAAACTGTCATTTAGGTTAGGGTGGATAAGAGGTTAGGCCATATAACCCCTCAGGGGAGGTTCCTTGACGCTGGTGGGCTCGTGATCTAGGGAATTGGATCTGTGTTCCGGTTCCCTGAATTAAGGCTGAATACCTTCCATCCCTCCCACAGGTGCTGTATGATCCTACGGGTTTAGCGCTTCCTCACCAGGGCGAAAACATTGACTAATAATAATAATAATAATAATAATAATAATAATAATAATCCAGAGAATGACTTGCCCTCCCTTGTCTTAGACAACCTGAATGCCTCCCATTCCCAGGTGCTACATGACCCCTGCGAGTTTAGTGCTTCCCCTATTAAAAAATAAAATAACTCACGTGTCCACCTATTTCGGTAGCACGTAGCTCAGGGGGTTTAATAAGTAAGGTAATGCGGTTTGTCAGGGGTGGTATAAACTGTTGAAGTGATTATAATGTAGTGTTAGTTATGTTAATTATGGGTTTAGTTTTCTAGGGTTTTTCATTTTCCTTTTGATAAAAAAAGTTATGCTGGAGTATACCTGGTCACATGTTTGGTGATTTTGGGGGAATTCATTTATGATAAGACTGGCTTCTGAGTTGGCTTACTATTATATTTTTTCAGTATCTTACACAACATTCTATTTTATCCCTTAAGCCCGGCCACTTCATAATAGCAGACATTAAAAGAAGCAAAACCTTGCCTAAGATTCATGCTAGAAATGTGTGTAAGGACCGATTCATGCTCGAAATGTGTGTAAGGACCGATTCAACTAGGCGACGTCTGTGTATGTTAGGAAAGGGATATGTAAATTGATGGTCAATACATACTTCATTCCCTGGTATTTTTTATGTAAATTCTCAGGTATTAGATGCACAATGCAATGAAGACATATTTGGAGACGATGGAAAAGTCCCTTTTTAAAAGATAACCTGACCTAATGTTACCCAACCTAACCTAGCCGACAATTTTACGGCTGTATTAGTTTGGGTTGGATTATGTTATGCTATTAAAATTGCCAAAATAATACCTTCTTCCTATTTGTTTAAAATACTTGTATAACTGACTCCATACATAGCACATCCTATTAAAAATTACATAGTAAATGGTATTCTTATTGTGCCAATTATCACGTAAGTAAAAAATTTCATAATAAATAAAAAAATCTCGTTCAACAGATAATGTTATCTGTTATTCATAATGTAATATATTAACAGATTTCTATTCCGAAGAAAAAATGTACAGTGAATGAATAAATTGATTTCCCAAAACTGAAGGATGGGGTGGGGATGTTGTTCCAGTTGGTTTATTCGTCAGGAGATAGGAGAGGTGTCTCTTGACATAGGTGTTAATCATGCAGATGGCCCATTATTTAGTATTAATGGGGATGTTGCAGTTCAGAGGGTTATTTATATTGTGATGTTTGCACCCTTCTGGCAAAACATTCATAGAATGAATGACGGGGAATGTGCTTCCTTCTTTGGGTCTTCCTACCTTGGTGGGAGAAGACGGTCGGTTTGGTAGAGAATAGTTCGTCAATTTTAACTTTCAGCTCCTCGGGGGAGTTAGGTGATAATTTATAGTCAGTAGAGTACAATAATGAATGGGTTTTGCAAGACATTTTTTTGTGCGCAAATTGGGGAAGGGGGTTGATTAAATATTTAATGTAACTATTTGCTTTTATAATATGTACATTGCACAATATTTCCATTTCACAACCCATTTATTGTTGAACATTTTACATAAAAACCTATATTTTCCGAGCAGCTAATATCGACGAATTATTATTATTATTATTATTATTATTATTATTATTATTATTATTATTATTATTATTGTTGTTGTTGTTAACACTATTATTATTCTTTATATAAATTACTAATATTATTCCTAATACTTGAATGTTCGACCTCGGCGTATTTTGACGATAAAGTTAGTTTAAGATGACAATATTAAGTGGGTTCTGACTCGGAGATAGTTATATGTTGTGCAACTGGGGAAGAAAGAAAAAACTTAACACAACTTATACTCAGTTATCGGCAGAAATAAAACTGGCGTGTCTTTGTTTACGTTCGCTGCGATTGGCCAGGCGCATCGATTGTCTCAAATATTTATCAAATGGAACGTAAGGGCCAATCAGCCCCATATATATATATATATATATATATATATATATATATATATATATATATATATATATATATATATATATATATATATATATATATATATATATATATATATATCTATATGTATATGAATATATATATATATATATATATATATATATATATATATATATATATATATATATATATATATATATATATACGTATATATATATATATATATATATATATATATATACATATATATATATATATATATATATATATATATATATATATATATATATATATATATATATATATATATATATATATATCTTTCTTTCAACACACCGGCCGTATCCCACCAAGGCAGGGTGGCCCAAAAAGAAAAACGAAAGTTTCTCTTTTAAATTTAGTAATTTATACGGGAGAAGGGGTTACTAGCCCCTTGCTCCCGGCATTTTAGTCGCCTCTTACAACACGCATGGCTTACGGAGGAAGAATTCTGTTCCACTTCCCCATGGAGATAAGAGGAAATAAACAAGAACAAGAACTAGAAAGAAAATAGCAGAAAACCCAGAGGGGTGTGTATATATATGCTTGTACATGTTTGTGTAGTGTGATCTAAGTGTAAGTAGAAGTAGCAAGACATACCTGAAATCTTGCGTGTTTATGAGACAGACAAAAGACACCAGCAATCCTACCATCATGCAAAACAATTACAGGCTTTCGTTTTACACTCACTTGGCAGGACGGTAGTACCTCCCTGGGCGGTTGCTGTCTACCAACCTACTACCTACAACTCAACAGACTTATCCCCCTATAACTTTCGCACTCTCCCCCGTCCCCCCTGCCCCCATACAAAGGAACCATGCATGCTCCCCGCCAACCCCGAGGCACCCCACCCTCTTCCACACATTTATTAAACAATTGCACCAACCACTCCAAAACCATATCCCCAACTGCCCCCAACATTTCTATCTTTATCCCATCAATCCCGGCCGCCCCACCCCCCCTCATCCTACCCACCGCCCCACGAACCTCCCCCACACTCACAACTGGCCCCTCCCCACTCCCACAAGATGCTATTCCTCCCCTCCCTATACACGAAACCACAGCCTCCCCATCTTCATCAACACCCAACAATTTCTCAAAATATTCCCTCCATCTTCCCAATACCTCTAACTCTCCATTTAATAACTCTCCTCTCCTATTTTCAACCGACAAATCCACCTGTTCTCCAGGCTCCCTCAACCTGTTAATCCCACTCCAAAACTTTGTCCTATCCTCAACAAAACCTGCCGACAACATCTCACCCATATATATATAATGTATATATATATATATATATATATATATATATATATATATATATATATATATATATATATATATATATATATATATATATATATATATATATATATATACATTATATATATATATATATATATATATATATATATATATATATATATATATATATATATATATATATATATATATATATATATATATATCTCAAAAAGTTATTTATTCCGTGGTGTATATTTGTATGTACCGTGAAATATACAATAAATATGTATGATTTTCGTAGAGGACCAATATTTAGTTATAGGCAGTTATTGCCAAAAAAAAAAAAACACACATGGAGACAAACTCTGTGTGACTTGTTTATGGTCCAAGTCAGGCCGAAACGTCGTCATAAGCTTCAGTGGTCTATGTCGGGTTAATCGTGTATTGTTATATTGTGGCTTTTTTTTTAGCCTATTATTATTTTCATTCTTATATTAATATCTTTATTATATAAATTATTAGTTACATAAATTATTGTTATTCCTTCACTACCATCTATTATTATTTCTTACCCTTAGCACCGTTATCCTTTTCTCCTCAATATCTGCTCCCTCACATCTTTTCTTTCTCCTACCAGTCCTCTTCAACCTACCTTCCTCTTCTCCCCACTCTTATACTCACCGTCCCTTTCTCCCTTCCTCTCACCCCTCCCTCCCCTCCCTCCCTCTTAACATGTTTCCCCCAAACTAGCCCTACAGTGAGCACTGTCACTGCAGGATGCTGTAAGATACACGGTATCGCCCTCTTACGCGGTCACTACATCTTATTTATATCAAAACACAATGCGAGTGTCCGGATAACCGGGACGCTCTGCTCAACCGATTGAGAAATAAGCAATGGACCAAAATTCTGAGGAGTTTGTATTCTGTAAAAGTTGGGTCGCCTGGCATCTTCTGGGGTGGATAAAATGGGTTTGAGTGTTTGTGTGTGGTTTTGCTCGCTTGTGTGGGATACATAAAACTTTTTTCTTTTCCTTCTTTCTCTTCTCTTTCTCTCTCTCTCTCTCTCACCTGTATTTCTGTCCCCCCTCTATATCATGTCCTTTTATCACCCTCTCACCTCTTTCTCCTTTCATCTCCTTCCTTCATTATTTAATCTCTCTCGGCACTTAAGAATTTTGCTGGTAACCCTATAAGAGTTTCAACATGTATTTTTGCATTCTAAGGCCTCGTAATTTTTTTTTATATTTTTGAATACGTGCCTAAATCATTGAGTTGAGGAGCTTGACTATCCACGCATGTTTCTCTGTTATTAAAAGCCTCAAAGAACATAGAGTAGAGCTCAGGCGATCACAGTCTTAACAGATTGAGCCCACATCACAGCTTGCGGTGAATGACCTACACGGGTTTATCGATGCTTGAAATACAGGGCAATCATCCTCTGCTTTGTTGCCCCAGCTATTATCCTGGCTGTATTTAACATTGTTCATCAGTTCTTTCACTGACAGTCAGAGACATTGCCGTGTTGTTTCAACCAGAGTTTTCTTTTGTTTGGTGGCGGGTTGTACATAAGAGCAAGAAAAATCTCTGGAGTCTTCTGTAGTTCTCTGTGTGATCAAGAGTACTATTGCTATCTGGAGACTGTCATTTACTTGAGCTTCCAGCTTTTCCTGACTAGTAGCACAATGCTCTCACGCCGTCTTCCTTTTGCGTTCTCTCTTCTTTCTTATTATTCAGCAGCTTCGAGGAAAGAGTGTAATCACATCTTTTATCTTGGCACTCGTGATTGGGAAGACGTCTCGGTGTCCTGCTCTTTCATTTAATTTGTTGGTCGTGTTTGACATACCGTCTGTGTGTATGTTATTCTGACGAGTGTTTCTGTATGAGGGTTTGTATGTAAGGGAAGTTATGGAGTGGGTGAAAAGGTATGAGGGGATAGGGAGGTAGAGGGGAGAATTGTGGCTGGATTTCTTGGCTAGGAGTGTGCTTGGCGTTTGTAGGTGAAAGGAAGCTAAAGTAAGTGGTAGTGATCAGTTGATGAAAGGTGAATGGGAGAAGGGAGGGGACTTGGTAAACAGGAGAATGGGGTGAGTGTTATTGGAGAGGAGAAGGGGGAAAAGGAAAGGGAATAGATAGATGGTGTAGGTGGATGGGTAAGAGGGGGGTTCACTTTTAGTGTGAAGTGCTTAGTGAGTAACAGTGGGAGCAAGGGTGTTATATTAACAGGGTCTGGATATGTGGTTTGTAGGATGAGGTTGATGTGTTTGGATGATTTTTTTTTTTTTGTGTGCGAAAACTTAAGAATGCCTGTTTTGAACGGCTTCACACTTACAGTGATGATGCATCTAACAAAGTGGTTGTGTTTAGATGAATCACTTGGTATTCGAAATTCACATTTGCTCTCTCTCTTTTCTTTTAGCATATCTTCTGATTTTCCCCCTAAACCTGCGACATTTCTCGGGTTTCTCAGTGTTTACCAAAGCATCTCGGGTTGTTTGTGGAGAAGAAAACCATGATAGAACTTGCTCAGAGATATGTTGTATCAGCCTAACTTTCTGGTCACCCATCCAATTAATTTTCGCAAAGGCCAATTTAGATAGCAGTTGCTCAGTTTAAGCTGGTTTCTCTTTTCCAAGAGTGCCCCATGCCATAGTTCTGCAAGCTCCCTCTCTCTCTCTCGCTCTACACAGGGTTTGACAAGGTTAAGGATCCCTAGCTTTATTGACAGCTATTTACAGGTTAAGGATTCCTAACTTTATTGGCAAGCTAACAGCTGTTACCTACATCAGCTCATTTGAAAGCATTTTTATTGTTATGATGAGACATACAAGTAGGGAACAGGATGAAGTTGGAGCCATCTGTGGGCAAGCATTTTCATTTGATCAACTGACTTTATCTCGTTGACATCATTATGCTGTACGAATGTCGAATGTGTTCCATACTCGAGTCATCCTGGGTATGTATGATCTCAGATGGAGTGATGTTCTGGAGAAGGGTACAGCCAGAGTGAAGTTGCTGCTTTCTGCCCGTCTTGTGGCATAAAAGCTTGTTTCACGCTGTCCTCGAAGTGGATCCAAGTGTGGTATTTTGACAATATTGGCCTTGTACATAACAGTAAGGCCACCCACATCCCTCCTATGTTGAAGGCTCTGCTGAAATGACAGATCTATCCAGGATGGGTCCACGCGAGAGATGAGACGTCTTGCTCTGTTCTCTACTCTGTCAAGCAGTCGCAGATGAGAGGGGGGGCAGGCAAACCAAGAAAGTGGAGTATACTCAAGGTGTGAGCGTACTTGTGCCTCGTACAGGATCTTGCAACCCCTACTGTCAAGCAGATGGGAGATACGGCGAAGTGCTGTAAGCTTCCTGGCTGCCTTGTTTGCAAGATTTACAACGTGGTTCTTCATGGTTAGTTTGAGTCAAATTTCACCCCAAGGATATCAACTTCTCCAGGTGCCAACATCCTCCCATTCATCCTTACTACTGCACCAGCATTACCATCATGGTGCCTAGAGACGATCATCATTTGCGTTTTCTCAGGTGCAAATGTTACTTGCCATCTATTTCCCCAAGCTGATATAGCTCTCAGCTGGTGATTGATGTAGCTTAGAGCAGCTGGCATTTCTTCTCTTGGATAAGTGAATGTCAGTGTACAGTCGTCTGCATATGCATGTGATTCTGGGATGAGATGAAGAAGGTCGTTGAAGTAGACATTCCATAACAATGGACCCAGCACGCTTCCTTCAGGAACACTTGCCCCAATAGGATGTCTTGCTGATTCCATTCCATTGAGAACTACACTTAGAGATCTACCATGAAGGTAATCACTGAGGAGACATAGCGTAGAGCCTGCAATTCCCAGTGCTTGAAGTTTTGCTAAGAGGCCCTGGTGCCACACACACACACACTCTCTCTCTCTCTCTCTCTCTCTCTCTCTCTCTCTCTCTCTCTCTCTCTCTCTCTCTCTCTCTCTCTCTCTCTCTCTCTCTCTCTCTCTCTCTCTCTCTCTCTCTCTCTCTCTCTCTCTCTCTCTCTCTCTCTCTCTCTCTCTCTCTCTCAATTATAATTACTTGATAATCTTTCCTTGGACAAAATCAGAGCCCATTTTCTTCCCATTAGCTCAAGCATTGCATCGTGATTTATTTCCTAGAGGATTATGTCAAAGTTTCATGTGTTATGTTAATTCAGTTTAAAGTTTATCGACTAAGTAGGGTTATTAAAAGGCCGCGTATAACCTGTTCACCACCATTTAGGAATACTTGAATTCCTAATATGGCTATTAAAGTTAGCTCTCAGCACATATACGCTGAGACATACACCTCTCAGTGTATATGTTCTGTTATATTGTGTGCTTCTGTTTTCTCAGCTGATGTTCTGCTCTTCCTTGTACAAAATGTTTTCTCCTTCCATCACTAACTTCTTGGCTTCCATGCATACCTCTCACTAGACGCTGAGTTTCCTTCATCTCAACCTTTGTTTCCATAGTCGAGTGTAAACATTTATTTAAGTGTAATTTTTCCTTATGCTTGCTCATTATTTTAAGCGTGTCTTTTCTTAAGTCACAATTATTCATCTTTCATCTTTAGTGATTATTTATTTTCAGCTCTTCTCTGCATTATCCTTCCCTCCAGTAACTCTAATAATTATAATCTTTCCCTTTAAGTAACTTTATTATTCTTCTTTCCACTTAAGCACTTCTTTGAACATTTTTGGCTTCTCCCCTTTTCCCTAATTTACCCTTTTGTTCTTCCTCTTTAAGTTTCGCTTACGTATCATTTTTAACCTTCATTTTTTTATGTATAGATTGACATATTTTTCGCCATAGATTTGTGGCTGCATAGTACTCTGACGGACTGGTTCTTCGTCGGTGCACTCTGCTTGACTGTAAGGTAAGTGGTAACTGTTCTTGTGACTGGTGGAGTACTGTTGTGTTGGCCAGGCTGGAGTGTAGAGCACCCAACCACTTTCAGTGTTATGGTAGAAACTAAGAAAACAAAGCATTGGCATCAAGAAAAATTGTCATTTTTTGTGTTTATTTTCCAGTTTTATCATAGAACACAAGAAGAAGTGTTCAGTGTAAAATTGTTTCAGTACCTAGTGGAAGTGCAGGTCAGCCAGGTTGTGATAGCTATTTAGGTGTATGAACTGCTAGCAACAACAGCCTGATTTACCAGGCAATTGACAGTAAAGTCTGGTCTCAGGCTGGGTTTCAAGATTTGAACTCTCGAAATCTGCCACAGCTACGACTCGGGTAAATGCTTGGGCTCCATTATAGGGCAAGTGGTAGAAATTTATGGCGGTCAATCGTGCCTCTTAACAGTCTCCTCATTGATTAATAAAATTGTCACTGGCTACCCAAAATTTTGCATGTAATCTGCTATTATTATCATTTACAATGGGGTCTCTTGATGCAGGTGAGGGCTCATAATCCTAGGAATTGGAGCTACCTGACTGCATACTATTCCTCAGGCATTGTCACTCTTTATCACTTCCCCCATGAATATTAAAATAATTATTACGTTAGTACATTATCATTTTATCTTATTTTGTTAAATTGTTTTAGATTGTGAACATTCTCATCTACAAACAAGGCACTTATGAACCACTTAAATTTGACAGTTGCAGAGCTATACAACAAACATGTGAAACATAACCTTCCTCTGTACTATGGCGTCTTATACAGCCAACTCACTTATAAGCTGAAAAAACCAGTAACGAAAATCATTTGGGTTTGCAGTTTGGTTACAGATTGGATGCAGTTAAGTGAGCACATTATCTTTTGTATTCTAAGGAAAGTCCCTTGTTATGTAAAGCATTTCTGGCAAAACTAATTCTAGGCTCTCTTGTATTTAGCATTTTCTACCGTTCAACCTAATTTATTGTATATTCGATCAGTTGGTGCCAAAGGCAGGTTGAACTTGCAATCCGTCCAACTTTACTAATTGTGAAAATCTTAGGTAAAATTTAAAGAGAAAATGTCTGAGACAAAACATTACAGTGCAAATCAAATACAAAATGGTTCTCATGAATGTATACTGCCCTCTTGTAATGCTCATTCATTTCTTTGGTAACGTCAGATATTTCTGTTCAAAGATTGAAATTTTTAAAAAAGTATGTATTAGGCTATCACCACCTTACATGATATATAGACTCATAGTATAACTCGTTTTTATCTTCACTTGCTAGCACTTAAGAGCTGTGTGAGTCACTCACAACAAACTCTGGAAACTGATCACAAGTAGGGAGTAGTATCTGGGTCTGTCTGTCTGTCTCTCTCTCTCTCTCTCTCTCTCTCTCTCTCTCTCTCTCTCTCTCTCTCTCTCTCTCTCTCTCTCTCTCTCTCTCTCTCACTCACTCACTCTCTCTCTCTCTCTCTCTCTCTCTCTCTCTCTCTCTCTCTCTCTCTCTCTCTCTCTCTCTCTCTCTCTCTCTCTCTCTCTCTCTCTCTCTTTTTCTGTTCCACTCAAACCCACATCGTTTTTTGTACGTTATGTCAATACGTGGTTAGGAGGGAGGGTCCTTCAGTCACACCACAAGGGAATTAGTGGATTTTAATGCATGCATGTACTTCCTGACTGATGGGAAGTTGTAGGGGTGCATGTACCGCCTATCCACGGGACAGATATCCACTTAGTTGACGGTACACACGACGGTACTCTGAATCACGTGGTCTACGGTAGCAAGATATACAGGCGCTTCGACGGTGCTGCGAAGTTCATCGCTTGTGGTCATGTAGACGGTATAAGAAGTGAGGGGGATGATCTCTTTTTCTCAACGGTGCTCTTTATCTGTAGCGCTCTTCATCGAGGGTACGAGATACGAGTTTTACCATCGACGGTAACAGTGCCACTGTTCTTCCTCAGCGGTAGATAGTCACAGAGCTCGATCGACGGAGTAGTGTGTCCAGATTCCCCGTACCTCATGCCCAGCGGTACGCGGTAAAGTCAAGTAGGCAACAGCAACTTCGTCGCGTCGAAATAAGCAATTCCTTTAAATCAGTTCATGCAATTTGCAGGGCAAATAATAAGGCAGATGTGGAAATAAACTAAAAACCCCTGACAAACGTAAGTCATAACTCAAAATAAACAATAAAAGTAATCAAAACAGATATATAAATATATTTCATGACTAGGGATCCAGGCTCTCCATCTCTGTAAACATAACCAATTTTCAGATGAAATATATTTCGTTTATTTCCCTATTGTAATCAGATGAAAGTATTTACTAGATGAAAAAAAATATCAGTGTAATTACATACCATTTTCTTTTATGTGGGAATAAATCAAAGAGAATATGTGAATCTGACAGGAAAATGTCTCGGAGAGAGAGAGATAAACAGTGGAAGCACTCGCAAGTAAAACATGAGACATCAACAACGAGGAAAACAAAAGAATAATAATTTTGGATATTCATAGTTCGTCAGCGAGAACCAACAAGAACAGTAGCTAACAGGAGACGCCGTTGGGCGGGGAAATGGGGAGGTGAGTTGGGGGAAGAGGTGAGGAATGGGCATAACGGATTGATGCAGGTAGGGAGGGGGGTGCGTGTGAGGAAGGCTGATATTACGTGATTTGTCAAGGTCCACATTTCAATCCCTTAACCAAAGATCTCCGGCGGTAATTACTAAGCCAAACTGCACGTCAGGTCTGGGTACCACAAGAACATAGATGAAAAAGAAGGTATTAGTGGTAAGTCTGGCGATGGTCCGCCCGGCGCACCACACCACAACACCAGTGCTAACAATCCCTTTATAACAAGTCATCCTTTGTGGTGACCGGTAATTGAAGTTGCTTTTTAAGAATTTTCTGTATCCTATTTTTAATTAATAACTAATATTATATATATATTTTTTTTTTTATTATCATATATATGATTCCCACCATATATAAAAATAAAAACTTTCATCATATTCACTCCATCACTGTCTTGCCAGAAGGGTGCTTTACACTACAGTTTATACACCCTTATATATATATATATATATATATATATATATATATATATATATATATATATATATATATATATATATATATATATATATATATATATATATATATATATATATATATATATATATATATATATATTGGTCACTCAGCTGTAGCGAGTGACCAGCTGATATTGTTGGCTTCATTGTGCCTTATATGCTAACTCTAGGAACTTGCACAATTTAGCCCGTGTAGACAGTATTGGTCACCTTCCACATGTCGCAATTGCACTGGTAGGTATTGTGACTGAGAGTAGCAGTGTGACTGTGAAGGGGCTCTGGGTAGAGAATTATGCCACTGCAGAAATGTGAAGTGTTTAAAATAAATCTCCAAAGTGATGGGCACTCACGTTTGCGAAATGGACAACCTCCTTGTCGGATGTTATAGCCTGCAGCATATCTTCTTATGTCTTTCCAGTGATTCGGCAGAACTTGTGATCTTGGCTTACAAAACAATGATCATTTTACCAATCAAGCGAGTGCAAATTCACTGTTGCATTAACTAGGCAAAAATCACTTTGGATATCACGAAATTATGGAGCCTCCGCTGCTCCTTGTACTGAATGATCCACACGCTTTTAGAGCTTCACATAAATAGTTAAATAAGCAGATAAATAGTGGTCATTCAATGAGAGTGTGAGCGTAATAATATCTTGAATTTATTCAGGAAAGCCGGTTAGCCAAACTTTAGACTTTTGAAGGTGGAAGTACGATGCCACTTTGAGAAGACAGGTTGAAATATTTCTCTTCTTTGCCTCTTCATTCCTGATTATCCCATTTCCCAAGCACTGTCTGACAACCTTGAATGTAATAATAATAATAATAATAATAATAATAATAATAATAATATTATTATTATTATTATTATTATTATTATTATATTAATAAAGACAATAATAACACTAACCATCTGGAACTACACTTGCATTATTCCCTCCTGAAAAGACAGCTAAGGAACGAGTGATGGTAATAGTGTTTTCTTCGTGTCACCTGCCTTAGTGGGCTGGCGTGTTAAAATTCCTGACAGGAAAAGCACTAAATCTTTACTTTTTTTAATAATGTATAACTTATTGGCAATATTAAAAAATTTCAGCAAATTTTGTAGCTAATTATATACAAAAAATGCCAAAATGCAAATTGGCAAACATTAATTGGGTGTAATTCCCACTCAGCTGAATATTCCAATCTCATTATCAAGAGCCAAGCGTTAATTATGACAGCAGCTATTTTGTGAAATTCAAGTCTGGACTCTGCGTGATGTTGAGGCCCACCACCACCACTACCACCACTACCACTACCACCACCACCACTACCACCACTACCACCACCACTACCACCACTACCACCACCACTACCACCACTACCACTACCACCACTAGCACTACTACCACCACTACCACCACTACCACTACTACCACTACCACCACTACCACTACCATCACTACCACTACCACTACCACCACTACCACCACTACCACCACCACCACTACCACCACTACCACTACCATCACTACCACTACCACCACTACCACTACTACCACCACTACCACCACCCACCACTACCACCACTACCACTACCACCACTACCACCACTACCACCACCACTACCACCACTACCACTACCACTACCATCACTACCACCACTACCACCACTACCACTACCACCACTACCACTACCACCACTACCACCACCACCACTACCACCACTACCACTACCACCACTACCACTACCACCACTACCACTACCACCACTACCACTACCACCACTACCACTACCACCACTACCACTACCACCACCACCACTACCACCACTACTACCACTACCACCACCACCACCACTTCCACCACTACCACTACTACCACCACTACCACTACCACCACCACTACCACTTCCACTACCACCACTACCACTGCCACGACTACCACCGCTACCACTACCACCACTACCACAACCACCACTACCACTACCACCACTACCACTACCACCACCACCACTACCACTACCACCACTACCACCACTACCATTACCACCACTACCACTACCACCACCACTACCACTACCATCACTACCACCACCACAACCACTACCACCACCATTACCACCACCACCACAACAGCCACCACCACTACCGCCATCACTACTACCACTACCACCACCACTACCACAAACACCACCACCACTACCACAACCGCCACCCCCACCATTGCAAACAACCACCACCACCATCACCACTACCACCACTCACCACCACCACTTTCACCACCACCACCACTATCACCACTCACTACTACCACCACCACCACTACCACCACTGTCGCCACCACCACTACCACCACCACCACCACTATCACCACCACCACTGTCACCACCACCACCACCACTATCACCACCATCTCTACCACCACCACCACCTCTACCACCACCACCTCTACCACCACCACCTCTACCTCTACCACCACCACCTTTACCACCACCACCTCTACCTCTACCACCACCACTACCACCACCACCACCACCAGCACCCACCACCACCACCCACCGCCACCAAAAACCACCACTTGCATGCTGACAAATAATAATAATAAATAATATATTTCAACTTCCACCTGCTGAAGAGGACCTCAGTTTGAGGTCGAGATATACAAACTTTCTATCAGTCGTGTTTCTCTGCATGTGGTTACCAGCCTCATTTTGAAATATATTCAATAAAAAACATTCACATTCAGTCAATAGGGAATTTCAGGAGAGAATTAGGACTACGTGTAGTTAATTGCAGGGGTCTCCGCCCCTTCTTTTGCAGGGGTCTCCCCCCTTCCCGTGTTGCAGGGGTCTTCGCCTCCTTCCCCTGTTGCAGGGGTCTCCGCTCCCTTCCCCTGTTGCAGGGGTCTCCGCTCCCTTCCCCTGTTGCAGGGGTCTCCGCTCCCTTCCCCTGTTGCAGGGGTCTCCGCTCCCTTCCCCTGTTGCAGGGGTCTCCGCTCCCTTCCCCTGTTGCAGGGGTCTCCGCTCTCTTCCCCTGTTGCAGGGGTCTCCGCTCCCTTCCCCTGTTGCAGGGGTCTCCGCCCCCTTCCCCTGCACGGTCCTACACCAGGCCAGGCCTGGAGATTTTATTATGTTACAAAAATATGCATAAGCAAAGATGTCTTTACCAAACCAGATTTATTCAGTTTAAGTCCACGATCCCTTGAAGAGGGTTTTTGATGCTGGCGAAGGGCTCTTGATCCAAAGAATTAAAGCTACCTTCTTTCTTGGTCTGGATATGATAACCTCACTTTCCCTAGGAACTGTGTGGCACCTACGGGTTTAGCACTTCCTCACTAATTTAATAATAATTATTATTAATTGTTATTATTATTATTATTAATATGTGGCTTAGATATTATTCTGAGATTTCGTGGTTTGGAGATTAGGAGGTGTGGAGTTCCTAAAGATATTGTCCAGAGGACTGATGAGGGAAGTCCTTGAGATGGTTTGGTCATTTAGAGAAGATGGAGGTAGGGGTAGGGCTAGTCGTAGGAAGGGATGGAGGGAGGGAGTAAAAGAGGTTTTGTGTGCAAGGAGGCTTGGAGAAACAGCAGGCATGTGTGAGCTTGTTAGATAGGAGTGAGTGGAGACAAATAGTTTTTGGGACTTGAGTAGTTGGAGTGTGAGCAAGATAATATTTTATGAAGGGATTCAAGGAAACCTGTTAGCCGGGCTTGAGTCCTGGAGGTGAGAAGTAGTCCCTGTACTCTAAAGGAGGGGTTTGGGATATCTGCTGCTCAGAGGGACATCTAAACTGTCGTATCTGCGCGTATCTGGCAAGACATTGATAGTGTGAATACTCGCCTCTGGGTGCATGTATAGTATATTTTCAACTTACGGTGTATAGACTATGAGAGAGATACACCTTTTGGGGTGTATACTATACAGAAAAGCAGAGATACTCGCTTCGCAACGTTTAATGCACAGAGATACCCACAGATCATTCTAAATACTGAGATATCTATCTGTGTATATGCACAAAGACATGTATATTTCTCGGTGTATATAAAAAAAATATTCTATTACAAAAATAAATGCATGTAGGAGACTGAAACTTATGACGACGTTTCGGTCCGACTTAGAACGGTTACTAGAAGCTAGTGATTAAATGGTCCAAGTCAGTCCGAAACGTCGTCATAAGTTTCAGTCTCCTAGTGACGGGTTATTTGTGTATAGTTCCGGCCACGATATTGTGCCTTTTTATTCACCTCTTGAAATATACATAGATACTCACCTCTTAGTGTACATATATACACTAGGAAATACATCTTTGTATAGTATATACACAATTTATTTGCACAGTTTAGGAATGCTGATATTAAAAAACCATTTACTTATATTCCTGAATGTGATAAATTTTCTTTGAATTTTCAACAGAAAGGCTTTGTATTAAAAATGAAATGATAGAGAAAAGATTGTTTATTCGACAACACATACATATAAATAATTTAAACGGGTATTTACAACATATAAACATCTGATAAATATACAATATATACAAGTGACTTGATGAGGACTTCATATCCTTAAAGTTGTACAAAATATATGTGAACGAGGTAAATGAACGGAACATAGAATGGTAGTATCTGAGACTTATTACTGTCATAGTAAATTAAAATCTAATTTGTACTCTTCAGAAGAAGTTCAGCTACTTTAAACACAAGTCAGTCCAATTGTTGCAACTGACGTTTTCTTGCGCGCTGAAGGGTATGCCAGAGTGGAATGAGGGGATCACCAGGGGGGGTTCAGGAGGGAAGTAGGTGGTGTTTCTCAGGAGTCAGGCCCTGGTAGCTGTCCTTGAGGGTGATAGTGTGAAGTACTCGCCATGAGAGGACCGAGCTAGATATACTGTCCCTGAAGATCGTAGTTTAAACGCCCAGGCTCAGGGTGCTATCTTTAATGGCATTAGTGTAAATGAGGTCCTCTTCAGAGAAGGACAGGCCCTGGGTACTATCCTTCAGGGTCATATTGATAAGAAGGTCGTCTTCAGGGAAAGACTGGTCCCTTGCGAACGAGATGTTCCTCAGACAGCCACGCTCCAGGTGTTATGTATGTCAGAAGGGAGGTGCCCTTAAGGCTGGGAATGAAGTGTTGCTCTTGATATGTTGATTCATCGAATTAGGAATGTGAATGGGAGTGTTAGGAAGCACCTTCTGACACTTTAAATTAGGTTTCGCGAGGATATTTGTAAGAATACTTTTACTATATTAAGAGATTTATTATTTAGGGGTTCTAGAAGACTTTCGTGAGACGCGAGCTTAGGAGAAAGGTTTATCACAAATAATAACTCAGGTAAATATAAAAGTGTGATAATAAAGAAGATTGGGGAATCTTTCAGAGTTGTAGGACTCTTGGAGTAGACACTGTTGTCAGTAATGTGATGCTACGAGGACCCCAATAGTGAGCTGCGAGGGATCAGGGAAGCTGGGGTGCTGAGGCCCCAACACAACCTTTTATAGCTCATGTCACGTGTGACGCCCACAGTGTGCTGCTACCATGCCTCACGTCGGCTACACCATATGTTGACATCTCTTGTGTGTGGGCGAGCAAGGGGTTCTGAAGACGTCGTGGGAAGACATGTGCATCCACACAACCTCATGACAAAGCACTGTTCGGGCCGAGCGCACCTTGATCTCTGCAACACTGGGCGATCTCGCGCAAGAACTCTGCCACTTAATTTCTTACAAAACTAACTGCTACTGGCCCCCGACAAAGGAGCCCTTAAGCCGCAGTTACATGGCCATCCTTGCATGAGCGCTCACCAGCGCAAGATTTCAACCTTTAATGGCACGAGAGGTCTCTAGCAGAGGTAGGGATCATCCTCCTCGACAGGTACGGTGGAATGATTATAAAGTCCTTGAGCCATCAGATGGACGGCCAGCCCCGTCTTCTGCCCACTTGCCTTCTTGATCTTCGCTCGCTTGTTCTGGAACCAAATCTTGATCTGAGATTCATTGAGGCCGAGTTCTCTGGCCAGGTCTTGCCGTCGCTTCTCCGTAAGGTACTTATTTTCTTCGAACTCCTTCTTGAGCTTTGCCAGTTGCTCGGAGGTGAAGGCGGTGCGGGGACGCTTCTCCTCCGGGTTACGATCTCTTCGTTTGATTCGTCGGGAGCGGGGACCTGTCGGCAGGAGGGAGAGGTGCGTTAGTCATTTTGATTAGACGTTTGTGCACAAAATAATAACTGCAGTTCTAGCTTATAAAAAAATGTAATATCGTATTTAAGCTGCCAAAAAAATAGTATAAATATTAATTTTGGTAATAAAATATTTACAACAACAATAATAATAATAATAATAATAATAATAATAATAATAATAATAATAATAATAATAATAATAAATCCCCAGGCCCTGATGAACTGTATGCAAGGGTTCTAAAGGAATGTAAAGATAAGCTTAGCAAACCTTTGGCTAATCTTTTCATGGTGCCAGATAAGTGGAAAATGGCAAATGTGATACCTATTTACAAGGCAGGTGACAGGTCCTTAGCTTCGAACTATAGGCCAATAAGCCTAACCTGCATAGTGGGAAAATTTATGGAATCAATAATTGCCGAGGCAATTCGTAGCCATCTTGAAAAGCATAAATTAATCAACGAATCTCAGCACGGTTTTACAAAAGGGCGTTCCTACCTTATGAATTTATTAACTTTTTTCACTAAGGTATTTGAGGAGGTAGATCATGGTAATGAATATGATATTGTGTATATGGACTTCAGTAAGGCTTTTGATAGAGTCCCACATCAAGGATTATTAAGGAAAATTAAGGCACACGGAATAGGAGAAATTTTTTCCTGGACAGAGGCATGGTTGATAAATAGGCAGCAGAGAGTTTGCATAAATGGGGAGAAATCAGAATGTGAAGTGTCACGAGCGGTGTTCCACAGAGGTCAGTGTTGGGCCCCTTGTTGTTCACAATCTACATAATCGACATAGTTGAGGGAATAAATAGCGACGTTAGCAAGTTTGCCGATGACACCAAAATAGGCCGTCGAATTCATTCTAACGAGGGCATTAGAGCACTCCAGGAAGATTTGAATAGACTAATGCAGTGGTCGGAGAAGTGGCAGATGCAGTTTAATATAGACAAATGCAAAGTTCTAAACATTGGACAGGAAAATAACCATGCCACATATAAACTAAATAATGGAGATCTTAATATTACTGACTGCGAAAAGGATTTGGGAGTTCTGGTTAGCAGTAATCTAAAATCAACACAACAGTGCATAAGTGTTCGCAATAAAGCGAACAGAATCCTTGACTTCATGCCAAGAAGCATAAATAACAGGAGTCCTCAGGTTGTTCTTCAACTCTATATATCCTTGGTTAGGCCTCATCTAGATCATGCTGCACAGTTTTGGTCACCGTATGGATATAAATGCTCTGGAAAACGTACAAAGGAGGATGACAAAGTTGATCCCATGTATCAGAAATCTTCCCTATGAGGATAGACTGAGGGCCCTGAATCTGCACTCTGTAGAAAGGCGTAGAGTTAGGGGGGATGTGATTGAGGTATATAAATGGAAGACGAATAAATAAAGGGGATGTAAATAGCGTGCTAAAAATATCTAACCTAGACAGGATTCGCAGCAACGGCTTTAAGTTGGAAAAATTCAGATTCAGGAAGGATACAGGAAAGCACTGGTTTGGTAATAGAGCTGTGGATGAGTGGAGCAAACTTCAGAGTACAGCTATAGAGGCTAAAACGTTGTGTAGTTTCAAAGATAGTTTAGATAAATGCATGAGTGGGTGTGGGTGGGTGTGAGTTGAACATGACTACCTTCTGCTACTAGGTCAGATACCGTGCTCCTTCCTTAAGTGAATGTGACCTGACCTGACTAGGTTAAGGCATTGGTTTAAGCCAGCGAATTAGGGAGTGTGTGTAAAGGTAGAAAGTTGAAAGTGAACATAGAAAAGAGTAAGGTGATGAGGGTATCAAATGATTTAGATAAAGAAAAATTGGATATCAAATTGGGGAAGAGGAGTGTGGAAGAAGTGAATGTTTTCAGATATTTGGGAGTTGACGTATCAGCGGATGGAGACTCGAACCTACGAACCTTGGAACAAGGTACGCAGTGCTATACCATTCTCACCACACTGGACCAATACCTTGGCGCCTAGCACAATCCAAGGCAGCCAGCTTTCAGGGAGAAGGCTTCCAGCTTTTCACCTCATCCCCTACATGCATCAGCCTTACTAGAGATTTTAACAATGCAAGGAATTCGCAAGAGCAGGCGAAATATACACAAACACTGATCTCTGGCTGAAGGAGACTCGAACCTACGAACCTTGGAACAAGGAACGCAGTGCTATACCATTCTCACCACACTGGACCAATACCTTGGCGCCTAGCACAATGCTAGACATTGATCCAAGGCAGCCAGCCTTATATATATATATATATATATATATATATATATATATATATATATATATATATATATATATATATATATATATATATATATATATATATATATGCATACACAAAAAAAATTATGCTAGATCTGTCGTGAAAATAACACACACCAGTCAGCAGACGCGAAATCCACTTGAAGAGTATCTGGAAAGCCGTGTTATTAATGCTCACCAAGAATTTACTTGATTTTAAAGAAGTTTTATTGTTGCACATCCGTCTGCGGCCTTATAATCACCAAGTTGGAGCTTCAAAGTCGCATGGAGAAAAAAATGATAGCATCGGATAGTATAGTAAGTCACGCTGTCTTGTGATTAGCAGATAAAGGATCGAGCCTCCACAACTGGTGAATGAACTACAAGATTTAGCGTTTCGTGTGTGTTTAGTAAACGAATAATAACTTCACAAAATCTTTTTATAGTCCATTTCCTGGTTATACAAATCCTACATTCAGAGTGACATTGTGACAAATGAGGGAACGCAAAATCGGATCAAATCTCCCTTGATGACCAGTTTTGCTGCAGCCCACTTCTTTTCTCATTTGTTTTGTTTAACACGTTTCAAGTCATTTTCTGGCTTTGTAAAGGTGGCCAGTCGTGTGTCAGACCTGCTATTAATCTAGGGTAAAAAAAATGTGAGATGTAAAATGGTTTGAATCCCACTTGATAACCCGTCAGAAAGCATTGGCACCATTCTGCTTGATTCTAATCCGGGAGGGAACCGACATGGCCGCTTGGTGTAAATTGACAGCGGCAGACCACTAATCTCAAACACATGTCACCAGGAGATGAGAGCAAAAAAGAAACAGAGAGCCGTCAGCTCGGTGTACACAAACCACTCATCCCCTCAATAATATTCATGGGACGGTGCTCTATCAATAACGTGGGCAGCCTATTTCAATCGCCTGGACGGGGTTTTCATGACCTGATGCCGCGTTGTATGATGGTATGACACGTTGTGCGATTTTATGCCACGTTGTGACATCTGGTGTGAGCTCTGATGCCGCGTTTGCGGCATCTGATGCCACATTGTGAGATTGCATAGCGGCGTTGTGAGACACAGTGAGGTGTTGTGAGATCTGATGCGAGACCCAAGAGAGAGTGAAGAATTTCAGAGACCCAAGGAACTCTATTAGACCCAAAGAGATGTAGAGATCCTACGAGGTAGCTCTCTCTCTCTCTCTCTCTCTCTCTCTCTCTCTCTCTCTCTCTCTCTCTCTCTCTCTCTCTCTCTCTCTCTCTCTCTCTCTCTCTCTCATGAGGTAGCACCAGATCATCGCTGAGCAATTTATTCCTTCTCACGCAAGTTGCTGACCGTCCTCCCCCCTCTTCCTCCCCACGTCTTACCACCCACCTCTATTACTTCTCTCCCTCTCCCCTTCCTCCCCACCCTCCACCTTGCCTCCCCACTCGAAAGGGCACACTCTCTGTTTCTCCTACCTTCAGAGATTTCCCCTTCCTCTCCCTTCGCCCCTACCTTCGACGCCACAATCCCATTTCTCTCCTCCACCCTACCCCCTCCACCCATCCCTCTCCGCTTTCGAGGGGCACATCCCCTCTCCTCCCCCTCCCCCGGCAGCTCAGATGGGATGAGCAAATTATAGCTGGGAGGATGTGGAGCCATAACGGAGGCTGGCGGGGCTTATCACAGTGGCCCAGCAGCAGGGTAAAAATGAGCTGGAGGCTGATAACGCCCGCCTCGCCAGAATCACGCACTCGCTCTCCTCTTGATTTATGGCACCCGTGACGCCACGCGAAGACATTTTTACATTCAGGGGGGCACTAATAAAATTGCTCCCACTCCCCCATATCCCCAGTCTTCCTTCTCCTCCACCGCCGCCGCCGCCGCTGCCATTGCCACCTACGCCTCCTCCTCATTCTCCCTGTGATCTACCTTCATTACACCTTCACCTCTTCATTCTCCCTTTGATCTACCTTCATTACACCTTCACCCCTTCATTCTTCCTCTCCCTCTCCAATTCTTCCTCCGCCTCGTGATCTACTTATTCTTTTTTCCTTCACACTCCTTACAACTATTGCTAATACTAATAGAACTATTCACACAGTGTTACTGGCAGCTAAACTGTAGTTTGAACAGGAAACTTCAGACGACCTTTCGATCCATTCGGAACCGTTTTTAACTTGATAATAGTTATGCACAGACCGTCGATAATGATTTCTCAGTAGTCGATGACGGACCGAAACGTCCTGTAAATTTTCCTCTCCAAATATAAGATAGTTGTGAATTGTTCTGGCCAGTGTATTGCGACAATCTTTTTCTACTAATAATAATGTTACTCCCACCAGCACCACTATTTCCACTACTACTATTACTACTACATTTCCACTCCCCATTTCCCTGTTTATCTTTCCTTTCTCCTTCCCCTTCATGCTCACCTACTCGTGTCTAGACAATAGCAGAGAATGTTGTGTCGGACTGTAATATTGTGAAGATGTTGTGAGGTTTATATTGTGAAGATGAAATACTTCCTATGTTTGTGTGTCCTGTGACGACGTTCTTGGTGGAGTCTCATTGTTAGCGCAACTGAAATCTAGGATGTCTTCCCTGTGTTCTTAACAGTTGTATGTTCAGATGAAAGCAGTGCTGGAGGAGGCTACGAAGGAGACATTGCCTCTTGCAGAACAAGAAGACTCATCCCCAGAACGAGGAAGAAAATACCAGCCGCAACAAATGGAAATTGGTCTGCTGAATATGATAAATAATACCGACAAGTTGATGAGTAAGACGCATGTACAGCAGTTGGGTATCCTTATTGTTGAAACGTTTCACCTACGCATTCAGACAGAAAGGAGAATGGATTGTAGGTGGCAGTAGTGGTGAGGTAAAGATGATGGAATCAGTTCATCAAGCTTGAAGAAATAGATTTTGAGGTAGTCAGTCCCTCAGCCTGGAGAAGAGTTCAGCTCCATAGTCTGGAACAGTATAAAGCTGAAGTTTTATATAACTGTCGACGGTGACGCCTCCTTCTACAGTGAATAAGACTCCATTCTCATCCTTCAGCTTCATATTATTACCGAGTATGGTGCTGAACTCTTCTCCAGGCTGTGGGACTGACCACCTTAAAAACTATTTTTCCAAGGCTGATGGACTAATTACATCATCTTTACCAGAAATTGGTTTGTAAGAATGAGTTAAAGATCAAGATGAAGAAGGCTGAAGAAACTGCTCTCGGGACTATCAGTACCTAAGCAGTGTTGCCTAACGAAGGTGTTAAGTACAAGGACAGTGGTGCAAATAATGTGACATTTTGTGGCAACGTTTCGCTCTCCAGAAGCTTGTCAAGCCACTACAAAGAATAAATGGTATATATAGGCTTTGAGTGAGGTGTAGTACAAGTAGAAGTAGTAGTAGTAGTTATACAAATGTTGGAAAATTCAGCTGGTACATGAGAAAGAATGGTTACAAAAGCTATATCTTGAGTAGCATAAAAATAAGGTTGGGCAAATATATATGGTTAGAAGTGAGGCTTGTATTTTTTATGCTACCCAACCTATAGCTTTTGTAACCTTTCTTTCTCATGTACCAGCTGACTTTTCCACCACTTGTATAACTACTACTACTACCTCTACTCGTACTACACCTCACTCAAAGCCTATATATACCCTCTGTGTCCATGTATTGTTTGTAATGCTTGGCAAAGTTCCTGAAGAGCGAAACGTTGCCTCAATAAAATGTATGCCAGTGATGGGGTGCACCTATCTAGGGCAGGGGTGGCAGTGATGGCTTGTTCAGCTGAGGGGGCTGCTGCTGCAGTGTACTGGGCTTTAAACCAATAGAAGTTAGAACTACGCGCGCGCGCGTGCATGAGTGTGTTTGTGTGTACTCACCTAGTGTGTGTGTGTGTTTGGGTGTGTGTGTACTCACCTAGTTGAGGTAGCTGGGGTCGAGTCCAAGCTTCTGGCCCCGGCTCTTCACTGGTCGCCACTAGGTCACTCTCCCTGAACCATGAGCTTTATCGTACCTCTGCTTAAAGCTATGTATGGATCCTGCCTCCACTACATCGCTTCCTAAACTATTCCACTTCCTGACTACTCTGTGGCTGAAGAAATACTTCCTAACATCCCTGTGATTCATCTGTGTCTTCAACTTCCAACTGTGTCCCCTTGTTGCTGTGTTCCATCTCTGGAACATCCTGTCTTTGTCCACCTTGTCAATTCCTCTCAGTATTTTGTAAGTCGTTATCATGTCCCCCCTATCTCTCCTGTCCTCCAGTGTCGTCAGGTTGATTTCCCTTAACCTCTCCTCATAGAACATACCTCTTAGCTCTGGGACTAGTCTTGTTGCAAACCTTTGCACTTTCTCTAGTTTCTTTACATGCTTGGCCAGGTGTGGGTTCCAAACTGGTGCCGCATACTCCAATATGGGCCTAACGTACACGGTGTACAGGGTCCTGAACGATTCCTTATTAAGATGTCGGAATGCTGTTCTGAGGTTTGCTAGGCACCCATATGCTACAGCAGTTATTTGGTTGATGTGCGCTTCAGGAGATGTGCCTGTTGTGTGTGTGTGTGTGTGTGTGTGTGTGTGTGTGTGTGTGTGTGTGTGTGTGTGTGTGTGTGTGTGTGTGTGTGTGTGTGTGTGTGTGTGTGTATGTGTAAAATATAGGATTCGGTTACTATGAAATTTAATGATACAGTGACCAAGAGACATTCAGTTCTAGGAACAAAATAAAAGCTTAGATTATTTTAATAACCGAAACATGGTTTAATTTGAAGGGTCGAGACATGTCTGCTGAATCGTGCATACGAGGATGTAAATAATTCTATACTGATAGACATAATGATATGGAGCTTTCCATTAAATTCACCCTTGAGACGGAAAGGGACAACAAACTCCAGTTCTTGGATGTCCTCATAGGCACAGCTGGAGAAATATTTCCTAAGAAATATCCTAAGTTATGGATAGGTATCTTCCTCATGGCTTAGTTATGACTACTAATCAATTAATGATGTTATAAAATCTCCACATAATATAACATTAATGCCTCCTCGTTTATTTCTGTCAACTTTTGATTATTAATTAGCGCTAAGTTTTAAGGTGAGAGATTCTGAACTCGAAATAAAAAAAATATTGTGACAGTAGAATGAGCTAGCAAGGTAAAATACTGGACGAGGTAGATCCCTGCAAACATTATTTACATTTTGTTGATGTTTCATCAGTATAACTTGGATGGTATACACGATAAAACGTGACTCTTTTATATAGATTTAAAAAGAAATTGAGATGCAAATGCAGTTGAAAAAGAGCCTTTATTGACAACGTTTCTCATTACATTGCATTTGTGTCTCATTACACTGCGTTTGGATCTCTCGTTTCCATATTTTTTTAATATTTCATCATTTCCAGTTTTCATTTTTTCCATCTACCCCCCCCCTCAAGGAAGGTTCCTTGATGTTGGTGAGGGGCTCTTGATTTAGGGAATTGGATCTGTGCCCCAGTTCCCCGAATTAAGCCTGAATGCCTTCCACATCCCCCCCCCCCCAGGCGCTGTATAATCCTCCGGGTTTAGCGCTTCTCCCTTGATTATAATAATAATAATAATCCATCTACCCAATTGATGAGAACATCAAGAAAAAGAGAATATACCTTCGGTTTCCCCTTCATATTTATATTTGATAGACGGATGCAAATCGTTAAATTCATATGAAAGAGAATTCAGAATGTTGCCCATAACATGTAGGTACCTCTCATCCAGACACGAGATATTCTCAGTGTAGCCAGAGTGGAACGTTGTGCATCCTTTTTGAAATAAACGACACACACACACACACACACACACACACACACACACACACACACACACACACACACACACACACACACACACACACACACACACACACACACACACACACACATATTGTATGCATGTATGGATCCCTATCTCTTTCTCACCATCTCTTACTGGCTAAGTCCCTCCCTCCCTCCCTCCTTCGCTCCCTCCACCATGAAAGAACACAACATCAGCAGTACTAGACGTGCATCCAAAGACTTAATGAAAAGCTAAACTCTCCAGTCGCTATGCAAATGCTAAGCAACGGCAAGAATTTCATTAAACCATTGCCATTACAAGTAGTGGGAAGGGGAATGAGGGGAGCAAGAGGGGTTGAGAGGGCAGGAATAAGGGGAATTACGTGGAAGAATATGAATGGGAGGGGGGAAAGAGAGAGAATGACAAGGGAGAAAATGAAAGAAGAGAGGAAGTGGGACAGAGTGGATGAGTCGGCAGGGGAGAAACGGAGAGGAAAAGGAGAAATAGGAAATGAGGAAGGTGAAGAGAGAGAGAGAAGAGGGGCTACCAGTTCATTTATCACGATAATCCCTGTTTGTTGGTCAGCTGGCTTCCATATTGAGCCAATAGATCGCAGCCGAGACGGTAAATCTCCCCACGCACACATACTAATAGTAATCCGCTACTTTGGTAAATCCTCACCAAATGATAGCAGTGGGTGGGCGAGCGGTGAGCTGAGGGAAGGAGAGTGGAAATAAACACCATGCATGGTTTCAAGGATATGTACGACAGGGTCCATGAGGCAGGAAATGAAATCACTCGTATACAGCTAAGAAGTGGGGACCAGGAGCTGGGACACGATCTGCAGCCATATCTATGAGAGCTCATGACAAACACACACACACACACACACACACACACACACACACACACACACACACACACACACACACACACACACACACACACACAACACACACACACACACAACACACAACACACACAACACACACAACACACACACACACACAACACACACACAACACACACACAACACACACACAACACACACACAACACACACACAACACACACACACAACACACACACACAACACACACACACAACACACACACAACACACACACACAACACACACACACAACACACACACACACACACACACACACACACACACACACACACACACACACACACACACACACACACACACACACACACACACACACACACAGCGGGAACGCTTCACTCTGGAGGTCCCAAAGTGGTAATTGCAGTGATGTATAACCCACCACAGAACAGCAGGAGGCCAAGGCAAGAGTATGATGAGAGCAATAGAGCGATGGTTGGCACACTGGCTGCAGTGGCCAGAAGAGCTCATGCATGCAGGGCAAAGCTCCTGATCATGGGTGACTAACCACAAGGAAATCGATTGGGAAAACTTGGAGCCACATGGGGGCCAAGATACATGGAGGGCTAAGATGATGGAGGTGGTACTGGAAAACTTCATGTACCAACACGTAAGGGACACTACAAGAGAGAGAGGAGAGGATGAACCAGCAAGACTGGACTAGTATTCCCTTTGAGTAGTGCAGATATTGAGGACATCACATATGAAAGACCCCTTGCGGCCAGCGATCATGTGGTTTTAAGCTTCGAATACACAGTAGAACTATAAGTGGAGGGGAAAGCAGGAAGGCCAGGGCGAATGAAGCCAAACTACAAGAAAGGGGACTACACGGAAATGAGGAACTTCCTGAACGGGGTTCAGTGGGACAGAGAACTGGTAGGGAAGCCAGTTAATGAGATGATGGAATATGTAACAATAATGTGCAAGGAGGCTAAGGAGAGGTTTGTACCCAAGGGTAACAGGAATAATGAAAAAGCCAGGATGAGCCCATGGTTCACCCAAAGGTGCAGGGAGGCAAAAACCAAGTGTGCTAGGGAATGGAAGAAATATGGAAGGCAAAGGACCTAGGAGAGTAAGGAGAGCAGTCGTAGAGCCAGAAATGAATATGCACAGATCAGAAGGGAGGCCCAACGACAATATGAAAACGACATAGCAGCGAAAGCCAAATCTGACCCGAAGCTGTTAGACAGCCACATCAGGAGGAAAACAACAGTCAGTGATCAGGTAATCAGGCTAAGGAAGGAAGGAGGAGAGACAAGAAATGACCGTGAAGTATGTGAGGAACTCAACAAGAGATTCAAAGAAGTGTTCACAGAGGAGACAGAAGGGGCTCCAGAAAGACGGAGAGGTGGGGTACACCACCAAGTGCTGGACACAGTACACACAACCGAGGAAGAAGTGAAGAGGCTTCTGAGTGAGCTAGATGCCTCAAAGGCAATGGGGCCGGATAACATCTCTCCATGGATCCTGAGAGAGGGAGCAGAGGCGCTATGTGTACCCTTAACAACAATATTCAATACATCTATCGAAACAGGGAGATTGCCTGAGGCATGGAAGACAGCAAATGTAGTCCCAATCTTTAAAAAAGGAGACAGACATGAAGCACTAAACTGCAGACCAGTGTCACTGACATGTATAGTATGCAAAGTCATGGAGAAGATTATCAGGAGAAGAGTGGTGGAACACCTAGAAAGGAATGATCTCATCAACAGCAGCCAACATGGTTTCAGAGACGGGAAATCCTGTGTCACAAACCTACTGGAGTTCTATGACATGATGACAGCAGTAAGACAAGAGAGAGATGGGTGGGTGGCTTGCATTTTCTTGGACTGCAAGAAGGCGTTTGGCACAGTTCCACACAAGAGATTAGTGCAAAAACTGGAGGACCAAGCAGGGATAACAGGGAAGGCATTACAATGGATCAGGGAATACTTGTCAGGAAGACAGCAGCGAGTCATGGTACGTGGCGAGGTGTCAGAGTGGGCGCCTGTGACCAGCGGGGTCCCACAGGGGTCAGTCCCAGGACGGAAGGAATAGACTCCGAAGTGTCCCTGTTTGCAGATGATGTGAAGTTGATGAGAAGAATTCATTCGATCGAAGACCAGGCAGAACTACGAAAGGATCTGGACAGGCTGCAGACCTGGTCCAGCAATTGGCTCCTGGAGTTCAACCCCACCAAGTGCAAAGTCATGAAGATTGGGGAAGGGCAAAGAAGACCGCAGACGGAGTACAGTCTAGGGGGGGCCAGAGACTACAAACCTCACTCAAGGAAAAAGATCTTGGGGTGAGTATAACACCAGGCACATCTCCTGAAGCGCACATCAACCAAATAACTGCTGCAGCATATGGGTGCCTAGCAAACCTCAGAACAGCATTCCGACATCTTAATAAGGAATCGTTCAGGACCCTGTACACCATGTACGTTAGGCCCATATTGGAGTATGCGGCACCAGTTTGGAACCCACACCTAGCCAAGCACGTAAAGAAAGTAGAGAAAGTGCAAACGTTTGCAACAAGACCAGTCCCAGAGCTAAGAGGTATGTCATACGAGGAGAGGTTAAGAGAAATCGACCTGACGACACTGGAGGACAGGAGATAGGGGGGACATGATAACGACATACAAAATACTGAGAGGAATTGACAAGGTGGACAAAGACAGGATGTTCCAGAGATGGGACACAGCAACAAGGGGACGCAGTTGGAAGTTGAAGACACAGATGAATCACAGGGATGTTACGAAGTATTTCTTCAGCCACAGAGTAGTCAGGAAGTGGAATAGTTTGGGAAGCGATGTAGTGGAGGCAGGATCCATACATAGCTTTAAGCAGAGGTATGATAAAGCTCACGGTTCAGGGAGAGCGACCTAGTAGCGACCAGTGAAGAGGCGGGGCCAGGAGCTTGGACTCGACCCCTGCAACCTCAACTAGGTGAGTACAACTAGGTGAGTACACACACACACACACACACACACACACACACACACACACACACACACACACACACACACACACACACACACACACACACACACACACACAAACACACACACACACACACACACAGAGGGAAGATGATGGTTATCGTGTCTGAACACAATTCAGTAATTATCATGTCAGCCAGAAAATAGAAACAACTAAACAAATACTCTCTCCCCTCTCTTTACCCCTCCCACTCACATTCCCTCTCTCTCCCCCTCCCTCTCACCTTCCCTGTCTCTCCCTTCTTTTTACCCCTTCCTCCAACCTTCCCCCCCTCTCTCTATCCCTCCCTTTTTCCTTCTCCCCTCTCTACCACTCCCACCTTCCCTCTCTCTCTCTCCCCTCTCTTTACTCCTCCCTCTCATCTTCCTCCCTTATCTGCCTTCTCTTTCCTTTTCACCTCCCTTTCATCTTCCTCTAATATAAATAATGTTCCCCATCTTTCCTCTTCTATCCTTCCCTTTCCATCTTTCCCCTTCCATCTTTCCCTTTCCACATTTCCCCTTCCATCTTTCCCTTTCCACATTTCCCTTCCATGTTTCCCTCTCCACATTTCCCCTACCATCTTTCCCTTTTCATTCTTCTCTTTCAGTTTTTCCCCTTCCATTCTTCCCTTTCAGTCTTTCCCCTTCCATCTTTCCCTTTTCATTCTTCTCTTTCAGTTTTTCCCCTTCCATTCTTCCCTTTTAGTCTTTCCCCTTCCATCTTTCAGTCACTCCATAATTTCCTTATTATTATTATTATTATTATTATTATTATTATTATTATTATTATTATTATTATTATTAAAGCTGTCTTCCACCGAGGTAGGGTCTTCCAGAAAAGAAAAAGCACATCCACCATCATTCACTTTATTACTCTCCTGTCAGAAGGATGCTAATCACAGTTCAGATGACTCTGAACCGCATCGTCCCCACTCCTCCTTCAGAGTGCAGGCACTGTACTTCCCACCTTCAAGATTCAAGTGCGGCTAACCGGTTTTCCCTGAATCCCTTTATAAATGTTACTTTCCTCACACTCCAACAACACTTGAAGTCATAAAAAAGCAATTTGCCTCCACTCTTATCGAACACACTCACACAAGCCTGTTGGATGTCCAAGCTCCTCACATACAAAAACCCTCATTATTCCGCTTCCTCCAACCTTTCCTAAGACGACCCCCACCCCAGATTTATACACCCCTATTCATCCTATTTTTCTCATTATTATTATTATTATTATTATTGTTATTATAAATATGGAAGCGCTAAATACAGAGGGGTCATAACACACCTGGGTATTGGGGGTAGCTCCAATTTCCTGGAATAAAAGCCTCTCACCAGTATCACGCACCTCCTCTGATGGAGCCGTAACCCCCACACCCCACCCCACCCCACCAGTCCCTTCTCACCCTTCAAACAGCAGCTTGACCTGACCTCAAGTTTAGGAAGGTCACTGGACAACCTAAACTCCTCCACAGTCACCTTCCCCCGCTGTACGAATTAATTATATATGAAAACTCGTGGAGAGAGTGAATTATATGAGGTAGTGATTGGAAGGGCGATGGTGATTGGAATGGTGTTGGTGATTGGAAGGATGATGGTGGTTGGATGATTTGTGGGTGGTGACTGGAAGGGTGGTGGTGAATGGAAGGTACTGATTGTATGGGGGTAATATAATGATTATATGGCCTGTAATGATTGAGAGGTGATGATTGGAAGGTGGGGTTACTGAGAAAGTGATTGGAAGGGAAGTAATGATTAAGGGGGATAGTGATTTATAGGAGGAAGAGATTGGTTAAGGCAGGTCTAAATATATTCACAACATTGGTCTAAATAATCACAACACTGGTCTAAATTTAGCCACAACATGGTCTAAATAGTCACAACACTGGTTTGGCGCTTATGCATGATCCCTTCTAACCTACATAAGAACACAAGAAAGGAACACTACAACAGGCCTACTGGCCATTGCTAGGCAAGTTCGACTCACACTCATATTGTGAACAACAAAGGGCCCAATACTTAACCCTTTGGAACACCACTTGTGACGCGTAACTATTTTGATTTCTCCCTTTTGTGCAAGCTCTGTGTTCTCTACTGATCGTGGTAACCACGCCTTGACCTAGAGGAAAACTTTTCCTCCTCTTCCGTGTGCCGCTACTTTCTTCAACAATCTTAAGTGTGGAACTCTATCAAAAGCCTTACTGATTTCCATATATCGTATTCATTATCATGATCTACCGCCTCTAATCTTTACTTTTATATACCTGAAATAAATTTTTTGGATTGAACTTTGATTCCGTTACGATGTTAATTCTCTTTTGCCCAACGGAATGTTTGCTTCCCATTTTTCAGACGCTATGTGACTCCTGCGGGCTTCGTACCCCTTTAAAGATATAATTTCGCCAACCATTATCATATCCCAGTAAACAGCGCAGAGTTCCTTAGCTGACGCTCCGCTGACAGCACAAACAAAAAGACATTTAGCAAACCAAACTCTGACTATTTTGTTTGTAAAACTCAATCTTGACGGGGAGTGGAGTGGCAGGGTCTAGCATCCACCTCAGTAAGACAAACACACGTTGGAAAACACTCGTGTTTAGATGAGTCAGTTTCTGTCAGTTTGGCGAGTGGTCTTCTCGGAGGTGCAGAGTTGATGGGCAGGCGATCAGGGCCGTAGGCAGGCAATCAGGGCCCTGGGCACGCGATCAGGGCCGTGTGGAGTGTTAGCGAAACATAGTGTTTATGTATAGTGCTGAGAGTGTGTGTGTGTGTGTGTGTGTGTGTGTGTGTGTGTGTGTGTGTGTGTGTGTGTGTGTGTGTGTAAACTGATGTAGGAGGAGGAGGAGGAGGAGGGGGGATATAGTTTGTATTTTGTTGAGTTGGTAATAATGCAGATCACAATAAAGATTGCAGCTGATCCACGTAATTGCACTGATGCGCCGTTCGTTGCAATCCTCACAAGAAATAACTTTAATTGCGCACACGGGAATCACCAGGATCAATCATCCCTAAGACATTATATATACTTCTACCAGTTCACAGCCTTTAATATAATTGATAAATATAATCTGCATGAATATAATTACCTATATACTATTATATATATATATATATATATATATATATATATATATATATATATATATATATATATATATATATATATATATATATATATATATATATATATATATATATATATATATATATATATATATATATATATATATATATATATATATATATATATATATATATATATATATATATATATATATATATATATATATATATATATGTATGTATATATATATATATATATATATATATATATATATATATATATATATATATATATATATATATATATATATATATATATATACACTCGATATACCCAGGGGTATACTATAAATTTAGCCACAGACATTTAGCATATAGTTAGTGTCTAGGATAATTACAGCTAATTGCTTACGCCGGTTGGATTAATTGGTCATTACAGCCGTTTTGTGATTAGCGGTTGATTGGTGGTATTTATTTGTTTGTCACGGTGAAAGATGAGCTAGGGAGGTGTTGTGGTTTTTGTCGTGTAATGTATTTGTTAGTTTGTTCCTGGCTCTATAGAGTGTTTGTTGGGATATAATCCAGATGTTTTTTTTTTATTCAGGTTTCTTGTCTGTGGTTTGCCGCGTAATTTGTCACTTGTGAAATTTTTGACCATTTACCTACTCCATGAAGCTGTTGCTACTGCTGCTGTTGCCTTTTGCTGCTGCTGTTGCTTTTGCTACTGTTGCTGTTGCTGTTGCTGTTGCTGTTGCTGTTGTTGCTGTTGTTGTTGTTGTTGTTGTTGTTGTTGTTGTTGTTGTTGTTGTTGTTGTTGTTGTTGTTGCTGCTGCTGCTGCTGTTGCTGTGGTTTTTGCTACTGCTGCTGCTTGCTGGTGCTACTGGTTTCGTTGATATCGTCCTCTACTCACACACTGAGGGACGGAGGGATCGCTCCTCGGCTCCGGTGAAACGTTGGTCATGTTTCCTTACACCTGCTGCCCCTATTCACCTAGCAGTAAGTAGGTATCTGGTGTTAGTCGACTGTTGTGGGTCCCAACCGAATCACTTGTCTTATCTTACTGCTTTTGCTGCTGCTGCTACTGCTCCTGCTGATGGTGCTATCTCCACTTATGCCTCTCAACAGATCATTGAAAATTTCACCCTCCTTGCGGCCTGTTTATGGACCGGGCCACGGGGGCGTTGATCCCAGAAATACCCTACACGTATACTCCTCCAGATATGTCTTTTAACGTTGTTATATATGCTAATGGTCTGGGAGGCCATCGCCCCTGAGGCTCAGTCTCAAACCAAGCCTCCTAAATTGCAGGGGAAGTATTACAGAGATATTAATATTTACGAAACACACGGGAATGTAAGTAGAGCTTTGTAAGATTTACCAGCTATCTTACGTGTTCGGGGGACAGGAAGGAAACCCTAGCACTCTTGCAAGAGTGAATGTAAGATTTACCAGCTATCTTACATGTTCAGGAGATAGGAAGGAAAGCCTGGCACTCTTGCAAGAGTGAATGTAAGATTTACCTGCTATCTTACATGTTCAGGAGACAGGAAAAAAAAGTCTAGCACTCTTACAAGAGTAAATGTAAGATTTCCCAACTATCTTACGTACTCAAGAGGTAACAAAGCGTAGCACTTTTGCTAGAGTGTTAAACTTTAACAGGCTCGTTTCACACTTGTGTGAAAGGAGGGCAATACTTTCCCAGGATGATTGCTATCTGTCAACCTGCTACCCATACTTCTGATACCTTTCCTTGTTACTAAGCCATAACATCACCACGACAAAAACCACAACTATCACACTACCACCACCCACCACTACACGACCGCCATTACCACCACACCTAACAATCCATTATGGCGGTCGCTATCACCATCACCACAACAACGATCACTCTTATTAACATAGGCAGCACCAACTACTAGCCCATGGCTCCATTACCATCCTTAATAGTACCATTATTAATTCTAATGCAGTGGCAATACCCTTTTTTTCAGCTATAGTCAATTCTACCAGCACAGCCCCATTACACTACCAAACCACACCCCAATGACACCACTGTTAGTCACTCACCACAGCCACACAACCACAATAATACCAATGTTGCCACATACTCTCAGAGTGCACTCAACACAACCTCCACCACCATCCCAGTCTCCTCCCATCCCTCAACACCACCTCCACCATCATCCCAGCCTCCACCCATCCCTCAATACCACCTCCACCACCATCTTATCCTCTACCTATCACTCAACGCTACCTCCATCATCATCCCAGCCTCCACCCATCACTCAACACCACCACCATCCCAGCCTCCACCCATCACTCAACACCACCTCCACCACCATCCCAGCCTCCACCTATCCCTGAACACTACCATCTTAGCCTTCACTCAGCTTCCACCCACCACCATCCCAGCCTCCACCCATCCATAACCACCCACATTAAATCCCCCAACTTCTAAAAACATTTACACCA
The DNA here is from genome assembly GCF_038502225.1 of Cherax quadricarinatus. Taxonomy (NCBI): domain Eukaryota; kingdom Metazoa; phylum Arthropoda; class Malacostraca; order Decapoda; family Parastacidae; genus Cherax; species Cherax quadricarinatus. The sequence continues at coordinate 18,234,159 of NC_091342.1, forward strand.
ACCCATCTCATCCACTCTCACGCACATCTTAACACTGAATCTCCCCTCTCTTCCCCTCTCCCTCCCTCTCTCTCCTCTCCCTCTCTTTATTACCCTCGGAAACATGTGCTTTATTGAGGACAAGGCTCATTTTGCTGCCTGCTCCGGCTTCACACCCTGAACTGCTGGTTTTAATCAAGGGTCGTGGCTCGGATCCCTCAAGGGGAGGTGTTGGGGCTTCCTCAACCCCTCCCCCTCCCCGCCAATTGTTGGGGGAGGTGAGTGGTTTATTTATGAAAAAAAAAAATATATCAACATTGTGCTGCTGCCCAATTCTCTATGATAGTGTGAAGAAAAGGTTTGTGTTCCTTGGTTTATTCCATCGCAGACGACGGTCTTCATACAAGGTCCCCAATGGAAATAAGTAACTTTGCCCGACTTTTTTTTTTTTGGGGGGGGAGGGGGAGTTTTATCCTAGATAATTTACACATACGTTACTACGCAAAACAACCACAGGGGGAGTTGAATGATAGCTCTAGGTCTTTCGTATTGCAATTAACGCATCATCAGGAGCTTATAATGTTGCAGAAATTAAGAGGAAGTCCAAGCCGATTCGAACGAATCGGCTTGGACTGCCTGCTCATTTCTGCATTGTAAGCCCTTGATGATGTGTTAATTGCAACACGAAAGACCTAGAGCTATCATTCAACTCCCCTATGATTGTTTTACATCTTGTATCGCTTGTTCGTGATTATTGCATATGTTTCTATATATGATGATTGTATTTATGTGTACCTCTACCTAAATAAACTTACAAGTTGTTGAAATATATCAAACTGGGGTGGGAGAGTGGGGGGTTGGGGAGGTGGGAGAAGGGGTGGGTGAGTGAGGGGTTTTAAAGAGAGGGGGGAGGGAAAATGTGTTTAGAAGACTGGTTAATAGAGAAAGGATGATGAATATAAAGGAAAACGAAAATAATGAAAAGGAGAGAGGAAGAGGCAAGGGGAAAGAGGCAGAAAGATAAAGTGGGAGGAAAGCGAGATAAAATAGAAGAGGGAGACGGTTAGAGAGAGAGGATGGTAAGGGAGAGTGCTGTCAAGATGAGAGGGAGAGACAAGAATGAGGAAGAGGAGGAGAGGAGAGTGAGAGAAGGGTGAAGAGGAGAGGAGAGGTAGGAAGAGAGGGTAGAGGAGGGTGAGGGAGAAAGGAGGGTAAGGAAGAGGAGAGGGAGAAGGCAGAGGAAGATGAGGGAGAGAGAGGGGTGGGGGAGATAGGAGGGTGAAGGAAAGAGGAGGATAAGGGAGAGAGGAGAGTGAGGGTAAGGGAGAGAGGAGGGTGAGGGTAAGAGAGAGAGGAGGGTGAGGGTAAGAGAGAGAGGAGGGTGAGGGTAAGAGAGAGAGGAGGGTGAGGGTAAGAGAGAGAGGAGGGTGAGGGAGAGAGGGCAGAGGAGGAAGGGTTAGTGCACCATGAAATCTGTTTTAGTGTTGATTGTTGTAACATTATTGAAATCCGTAGCTCACTGCTCCCTGGTATACTCTCTTGTGTACCCTTGTGTATTCTTCCTTATGTACCCTCTCGTGTAATGTTGTGTGTTCTTCGTGTACTCTCCTGTATATTCTTCCTCGTGTACTCTCTTGTGTACTCAATTATGAACCATCTCGGGTGCTCTTTTACATTCTTGTGTACTTTCTTTTGAAGTCTTGTGCACTCTTGTCTATTCTTGTGTACTGTCTTTTGTGTACTCTTTTTATACTCTTATGCATTTATTTGTGTACTATTTTGTGAACTGTTATGCACTCTCTCGTATAGTTTCTTGTGCATTCTCTTGTGTACTCTTTTCTGTACTCTATTGCGCCTGTCTCTTACGTATTGTCTTGTGTACTCTTTTAGCTCTGTTGTGCCTCTTGTGTATTCTCTTGTGTACTCTTATGTGTATTGTCTTATGTACTCTTCTTGCTTCAAATATTTGATGGTTTTGATGCACTCAAACACGAAGAACTATTTGAAATGCAAAATAAGCTCGTAACTCAAAACAGTGGAGTGAAAATTCGAGGTAGAAGTTGCATCACGAACGTATGCACAGTTGTTTTTGCAAGGAAAGTTATAGAATAGAAGAAACTACCAGCTGTACAAGCACATTGCATGCACAGAATTCGACACGTTACTACACTGGGACAGATTGAAATCAATGTATTGCAGATGTTCATCAACTGCATCAATACGATCAGTTGACAACGAACCAATCAATGGTAGAAGAAAGTTGTGTAAGCCAAGCATTGGTGCACAGTTAAGTAATAAGTGTAGTTACCTTAGAAATAATATTTAAGTAGAGGTATACCTGGAGTTTACCTGGAGAGAGTTCCGGGGGTCAACGCCCCCCCGGCCCGGTCTGTGACCAGGCCTCCTTAGGTCAGTGTCCCAGGATGCGACCCACACCAGTCGACTAACACCCAGGTACCCATTTTACTGATGGGGAACATAGACAACAGGTGGAAAGAAACACGTCCAATGTTTCTACTCTGGCTGGGAATCGAACCCAGGCCCTCACCGTGTGAAGCGAGAGCGTTAACCACCAGGCCACCAGAGCCAGAGGTAGCCCAAACCTTTCATATAATTCTGTTTTCGTAAATTCCATCCTATTTTCAAGTATGGTATAGGGTATTTCTCCACCTGTTTTCATGCATGCAGTGGCCAGGGGGGGGGAGTCCAGGTGGGGAGAGAGCCTTATGCTTTACGATCTTTGCCTCAAACACTTAAATAATACTACACGATCGTCCATAGTCTAGACAGAAACAGTTCTCAGCATGTAGCCTCGGTGTGTACTAAAGTACTCCGCAATGTGCCTTTCTCATGGACGCTTTCTTGTACTTTATCCTGTATACTATATCTTATGTACTGCCTTGTGTACTCTTCTGTTTGCTCTCTTGTGTACTCTTCTGTTTGCTCTCTTGTGTACTCCTGTATACTCTGTGTACCTTCCTGTATACTCTTTCTTATGTAATCTTTGACCCTGAGTAATTATTGACCTTGTGTAAGGAACGAGTTTGTCTTCTGCTTCTTATTTTAAAGTGGCTCAGTTGGCAGCGCACTGAGTGTCCGTGGTACAGTCCCCGGCACGGGGACTGGTGTGGGTCGCGTCCTGGGCAACAAGATTAAAGGACCCCAGTAGAAATAAGATTGACTTTATTAGTTTATCCTGGGTGGCTAACCCTCCCCCGGGTTAAAAATCCCAACAAAATATTATCTTAAGCCTCACATCAACGTTCAGTCTTCTTCGTAGCTCGTGGACATAATAGCATCTGTGGGGTGACGCACCCGTGACGTTGTTACAGATAACGTTATAGCAACATTCAGCTTCTGAGTGTTTCCTGCAAATTCATCCCCATATGTTTGCTGTTATTGAAAATGAAACTGTTAAAATTAAAATTAACTTAGCAGTCAAATTAACGCAAAGTTTAATGAGATAAATAAAGTCAATTGGAGGAGGTAGTAGAGTGAAGTCGTAGTTGACTTTGCGGCGGAGTTAATGCTTAGCGTAGAGGGGACTATTGTAAATAAGGGGTGACCTCAAGACTGCCGAGTTTCTTATTAAACTACGGTACGAGTGGGGATTGAACTCGCGGCAAGTGAATCGTAAAACTTCAGGCCAGCGCGTAAGCCATTGGGCTAGCTGGCTACAATAAGATTCATCCAACTATATATTTATACATACGAGTTCAATCCCCACCCGTACGGTGGTTTGTTTGCAGTCGTGTCATTAGGATTTCGTGAGTCGAGTTTCTTATTCCTGACAGGAAGGTCTTTGATGCAGTCGAATAAATCACCAGTGTGTTTAAGATGTGTGTGACTGATAGTCCCTAAGAGACCAAAAAGGCATCTTTCCACTAATAGTATACAATACCAACAAGATGAGCAATTTGACACTTATACATCACCTGGGTTCCATGTGTCCAATTCATCTGTCTAGAAAAGTGTTTGGTTGGAACACCGGCTAGAGTATGTGGTGCACTGTCCATACCAGGCATGATGAATTTCATAGGTAAGATGTGTGTGTGGATTTTTGGTACATGTGTGTGAGTGTGTTTCTGGTAGTCCTTACATGTGTGTGGGTGTGCGGGTTTTTTGTTGCTCGGAATGAGATACAGCAGTGTCTTGCCTTCCTTAGTGCGGTTGAGGACTCTGCTAGCTTTCAAATAATTTTTTTAGGGTGTCGTACTGGTGTGTGTGTTGACGTGTTCGTTAGTGGTCGGGTCGGTAAGATCATTTTTTGAAGTGGTTGCCCATTTTTATCAGGTCGACTCCATCTCCTTGCTGTGACGAGTGTGCTAGGGTCCTTAGCGGAGTTGTAATATTAAACCGAAGCGGCTACGACTCTGAAATGAAGACACCTTGGTTGTAGTCATAGTAGTCGTAGTAGTGTTAGTGTAGGCAGTAGTAGTAAAAGTATTAGTTGCTAATAGTTCTCAACCATCGAGACTCCGGAGTTGTTTGGAGGGCCAGTAGGCCTATTGCAATGTTTATAATGCAATTGACATGCTCAGAATTAGTATATTTTATTGAGGAAGCATTTCCTAACACATTTCGCTACAAATGGCTTCATCAGTCCTGAGGATTGATGAAATCATTTGTGGCGAAACCTCTTATTAAAATATCCTAATATAGCCCAATGTGACTTGTGTCACATATGTCGCTATTTTATGCCATATCATCCCCACTGTAGTACTCATCAAATGTTTGATAGCAATAATGGTATACAGTACCGGACAAAATAATGAGTACGATACATGTGGAACACCTGAGTATCTTTACTGCGGAGACGTTTCGTCCGCCAGTGACTTTATCAAATCAATACAGAGGTTATTTGAAGATTCTATAAACAACTCGAAGCGTCGTCATATCCTCTCTCCTATGTGCAGGGTATTTGTGTATTGTTCCAGTCACGATATTTTGTCTTTTTGTTCGTTATTCGAAGATGTTGAAACTGGTGACACCTTAAGACATCCAGGTATTGCATATATATCTTAGTCGTCATCTCTAATGTTTGCGCTTCTACTTGAGATGACATCTCTCGCCACCAGATATTATCTAGCAGATCAATGCGACACTTGGTATCTTTATTGTGAAAGCTTTTCGCCAACCAGTGGCTTTATCAGTCCAGTACAGTGAAAATCAAAGGCAAATGTGAAGAGGGAGCTTGAGGTAAACAGTCCCTCAGCCTTGAGATGTTGTGTTCAGCCCATCAGTCTTGAGGTAAACAGTCCCTCAGCCTTGAAATGATGTGTTCAGCCCATCAGTTTTTCTATAACAGTGATCTAGCAGACTTGAAAAAGCCTGTTAGGTAAAAAGACACAAGTGTAAATATTGCTACAGTTTATTGTGGCAACGTTTCGCTTTCTAGTAGCTTTGTCAGGCCGTTACGTAACGGCCTTGTCAAGCCGTTATGTATCGTTACGGCTTCACAAAGCTCCTGGAGAGCGAAACGTTGCCACAATAAAATGTCGCATTAGTTGTATTTGTGTCCTTTTATTTAACTTGTTGTCGGTAATTTTATCAACATTATTGCGAAACGTCATCTGAATACATTTCCAGGTACTGCTCTTGTGTCTTTATCAACTGCAGCTGGTTGGTATTCCCTGTACCATTACTAGTACACTCCACATGTACATGTATGGTATACAATACGAACAAGATGAAGAATTAGATACATGTGTAATATCTGGGTATCTTTATTGTAGACGTTTCGCCATCCAATGGTTTTATCAATACAAATTCAAAGACACAATGGAAAAATAGTAGAAGTGTATACAAAAGATTAGGTAATCAGTCCCTCTGCCTTGGAGTTGGTGAAGAGCACCATAGTCTTGACTGCAGTACTCTTCGCCAACTCCAAGGCTGAAGGACTGATTACCTCATCTTCTGTAAACAGTTCTACTTTCTTTCCATTATGTCCTGGAATTTGTATTGATAAAGCCAATGGATGGCGAAACGTCTACAGTAAAGATACCCAGATGTTGCACATGTGTCTTAATTGTTGACCCACATATTGTTGACTGGGTTGAAAAAGCTTGTGTATCGTGCGAAACGTTGTCATACATGTAGAGTTTCGACACAAGTGTCTCATTATATTCCGAGTTGCCGGTATTCACAAGCCTTTCAACCTACCGTTCAAGAAACCGTTCATCAGAGCTCTTTAAAACTGACCAATCACCTGGCCAGAGGTCACCTCCTAACCTAGATTATCCAATCAGCGCTCATCAGGAAAGGCCAGGCGGTCCAATCAGCGGCTCGCATGCAAGCCCGGGATAAAACACAGGTTAATTGCCGGACAGAACAAGAAAATCGCCTTAGCAGATAATAACCAGCTGGTCGGGAAAGTAAATTGACCGCCAACATGGCGGTGATTTACAGCCCTCGATACCTCCTCTTGTCAGGAGTCCTAATTACAAGCTATCTTGGGTAAATAATTAAATATATAAACCTTTTTTTTTATTAACAATTTAACTAATGCGACGATGGGGGTAGAGAAGGTGGGAAAGATCAAGAAGTGTGGAAAAAGCTGTGAAAGAGGAAGAGGAGAGGAAGGAGGAATGGCGTGAGGCAAAAGGGGTAGGAAAGGGAAAGAATCAAAAGGCGTGGGGGAGGGGAGAATAAACTGACGTAGGAGAGGGGGAGGGGAGAATAAACAGACGTAGGAGAGGGGGAGGGGAGAATAAACAGACGTAGGAGTGGGGAGGGGAGAATAAACAGACGTAGGAGTGGGAGAGGGGGAATAAACAGACGTAGGAAGGAGAAGAGAGAATAACAGACGTGGGAAGGGAAGAAATCGACAAAGACAGGAAGGAGGGGAGAATCAACATAGATAGGAAGGGGGGAGAATCAACAGACGGAGAATGGGGGAGAATCAACAGAGACAGGAAGGAGGGGAGAA
>NC_091342.1:18246065-18256065 GCF_038502225.1 Cherax quadricarinatus
ATTTCACTGTGTTTGTTTAGTTTTAAATTATTGTAAACAAATGTGTAATATATTTAGTTGGGTTAGGCTAAAATAAATTGTTCTTGTTATAATAAGGTTCGGTAAGTTTTCTAAGATTTTTTGGAGCAAAATTAAAAATTTTTACATTAACATTAATGAAAAAAATATATCTTTAAACGTATAAGAGAAAATTTTAGAAAGGACTTAATTTTAAATGAGTTCTTGCTAATTGACCAGTTTTACATATTCGGCACGACATATATATATATATATATATATATATATATATATATATATATATATATATATATATATATATATGTATATATATATATATATATATATATATATATATATATATGTGTGTGTGTGTGTGTGTGTGTGTGTACTCACCTATTTGTGGTTGCAGGGGTCGAGTCACAGCTCCTGGCCCCGCCTCTTCGCTGATTGCTACTAGGTCCTCTCTCTCCCTGCCCCAAGAGCTCTATCATACCTCGCCTTAAAACTATGTATGGTTCCCGCCTCCACTACGTCACTTTCTAGGCTATTCCACGGCCTGACTACTCTATGACTGAAGAAATACTTCCTAACATCCCTTTGATTCATCTGAGTCTTCAACTTCCAATTGTGACCTCTTGTGTCTGTGTCCCTTCTCTGGAACATCCCGTCTTTGTCCACCTTGTCTATTCCGCGCAGTATTTTATATGTCGTTATCATGTCTCCCCTGACCCTCCTGTCCTCCAGTGTCGTCAGGCCGATTTCCCTCAACCTTTCTTCGTAGGACAATCCCCGTAGCTCTGGGACTAGTCTTGTTGCAAACCTTTGCAGTTTCTCTAATTTCTTGACGTGCTTGACTAGGTGTGGATTCCAAACTGGTGCTGCATACTCCAGTATGGGCCTGACATAAATGGTATACAGAGTCTTAAACGAATCCTTACTGAGGTATCGGAACGCTATCCGTAGGTTTGCCAGGCGCCCGTATGCTGCAGCAGTTATCTGATTGATGTGCGCCTCAGGAGATATGCTCGGTGTTATACTCACCCCCAGGTCTTTTTCCTTGAGTGAGGTTTGCAGTCTTTGGCCATCTAAACTATATTGTGTCTGCGGTCTTCTTTGCCCTTCCCCAATCTTCATGACTTTGCATTTGGCAGGGTTAAATTCAAGGAGCCAGTTGCTGGATCAGGCTTGTAGCCTGTCCAGGTCTCTTTGTAGTCCTGCCTGATCCTCATCCGATTTGATTCTTCTCATTAACTTCGCATCATCTGCAAACAAGGACACTTCTGAGTCTATCCCTTCAGTTATGTCGTTCACATATACCAAGAACAGCACAGGTCCTAGGACTGACCCCTGTGGAACCCCGCTTGTCACAGGCGCCCACTCTGACACCTCGTCGCGTACCATGACTCGTTGTTGCCTCCCTGACAGGTATTCTCTGATCCATTGCAGTGCCTTTCCTGTTATGTGTGCCTGATCCTCTAGCTTTTGCAGTAACCTCTTGTGAGGAACTGTGTCGAAGGCCTTCTTGCAGTCCAAAAATATGCAGTCGATCCACCCCTCTCTCTCTCTTGTCTTACTTCTGTCACCTTGTCATAAAACTCTAGTAGGTTTGTGACACAGGATTTTCCTTCCCTGAAACCGTGCTGGTTGTCAATTATACACTTGTTTCTTTCCAGGTGCCCCACCACTCTCCTCCTGATGATCTTCTCCATGACCTTGCATACTATACACGTTAGTGATACAGGTCTGTAGTTTAGTGCCTCATGTCTGTCTCCCTTTTCAAGTGATGTGTTGAAGATCTTTGTTAATGGCTCACACAATATCTCTGCTCCCTCTTTAAGGACCCATGGAGAGATGTCTGGTTCCACCGCCTTTGAGGTGTCAAGTTCGCATAGCAGCTTCTTCACCTCCTCCTTGGTTATATGTACCTCATCCAGCACTTGCGGGTGTGTCCCCCTGTTCTGATTTCCTGGAGTCCTACTGGGTGTGTGTGTGTGTGTGTGTGTGTGTGTGTGTGTGTGTGTGTGTGTGTGTGTGTGTGTGTGTGTGTATGTGTGTGTGTGTGTGTGTGTGTGTGTGTGTACTCACCTAGTTGTACTCACCTAGTTGAGGTTGCGGGGGTCGAGTCCGAGCTCCTGGCCCCGCCTCTTCACTGATCGCTACTAGGTCACTCTCCCTGAGCCGTGAGCTTTATCGTACCTCTGCTTAAAGCTATGTATGGATCCTGCCTCCACTACATCGCTTCCCAAACTATTCCACTTACTGACTACTCTGTGGCTGAAGAAATACTTCCTAACATCCCTGTGATTCATCTGTGTCTTTAGCTTCCAACTGTGTCCCCTTGTTACTGTGTCCAATCTCTGGAACATCCTGTTTTTGTCCACCTTGTCAATTCCTCTCAGTATTTTGTATGTCGTTATCATGTCCCCCCTATCTCTCCTGTCCTCCAGTGTCGTCAGGTTGATTTCCCTTAACCTCTCCTCGTAGGACATACCTCTTAGCTCTGGGACTAGTCTTGTTGCAAACCTTTGCACTTTCTCTAGTTTCTTTACGTGCTTGGCTAGGTGTGGGTTCCAAACTGGTGCCGCATACTCCAATATGGGCCTAACGTATACGGTGTACAGGGTCCTGAACGATTCCTTATTAAGATGTCGGAATGCTGTTCTGAGGTTTGCTAGGCGCCCATATGCTGCAGCAGTTATTTGGTTGATGTGCGCTTCAGGAGATGTGCCTGGTGTTATACTCACCCCAAGATCTTTTTCCTTGAGTGAGGTTTGTAGTCTCTGACCCCCTAGACTGTACTCCGTCTGCGGCCTTCTTTGCCCTTCCCCAATCTTCATGACTTTGCACTTGGTGGGATTGAACTCCAGGAGCCAATTGCTGGACCAGTTCTGCAGCCTGTCCAGATCCCTTTGTAGTTCTGCCTGGTCTTCGATCGAGTGTATTCTTCTCATCAACTTCACGTCATCTGCAAACAGGGACACCTCAGAGTCTATTCCTTCCGTCATGTCGTTCACAAATACCAGAAACAGCACTGGTCCTAGGACTGACCCCTGCGGGACCCCGCTGGTCACAGGTGCCCACTCTGACACCTCGCCACGTACCATGACTCGCTGCTGTCTTCCTGACAAGTATTCCCTGATCCATTGTAGTGCCTTCCCTGTTATCCCTGCTTGTGTGTGTGTGTGTGTGTGTGTGTGTGTGTGTGTGTGTGTGTGTGTGTCAGTGTGTGTCTGTGTCTGTCTGTCTGTCTGTGTGTTTGAGAAAAATGGAGAGCTAGATCCGTGTGGGCCATCTAACGCGGGGAATGGTGGAGACTTTGTCCTCCGTCCGCTAATCGCGGCCCGAGCTCTTAACAAGTCAGGCTGTTGGTCCTCCCTAAAATGCTTCCTTAGACTGGTGATGTTAAATTTATGTAATGATGCTTTTTATTCTAAGTTACCAGCTTAGCTGGTAACTTAGAATAAGGTGAGTGTGAATTCACTGGTGTAATATTTCCATTAAAGCCGGTGTGGAACATTACGAAACTAATACATGTATATTGTTTGAATAGGCTTTAATATATATATATATATATATATTTAATATATATATATATATATATATATATATATATATATATATATATATATATATATATATATATATATATATATATACAATAGTGTCTCATGTTGGTAGGTAGATCCTACACTTAATATTTTCTATCAATATACTTGCGTAATCTATTATTCTGTCAGCTTCATTGATACTATTTTAAAAATTTGTCCCACTCATCATAATTTTCTTGCCAAACCAGGACTTTCCTATCCTTTCTGAATCTAAATTGATATAACTTGAATTTAATGTTGACAGACCTGTTTTCGTTAGATATTTTTAGCATGTAATTTATATTTCTTTTGTTCTTTTTTATATTTTTTATTTTATTTTTACACTTCATATCTCTCCCAGTTCTACACCTTTTCCGAGAGTTTAAGTGTATTTTTTTTATCCTTTCTTCGATTTCTGATATAGGGGATAAACTGTCAACCGCCGCTGTATGATCCTCATTGCATTTATATATTTTGTGGGACAGACAGGGCATATTGACGCCAAAGAATTTTCTGCCGGCAGTAGGTTTTATTTGGATCTTTTACCCTCGTATATCTTTATTAAGGCTATGACTTAATAAAGCTTCACACAGAGCGAAACGTTGTCCCAGTAAAAGCTTGTTCTGTAGCGTGTGTCTTTTCTTCACATTTAAGTCAGAACTCTATGGGATGCCCTCTCAATGACGTATAAAAGTTGAGGTATAACCTTGGGTCTTTATTAATTATACTTCTTGATGTGAAGCCAAGAAGCTATTCGTGTATTACGAAGACTTGTTCACTGTTGTCTTGGCTGCAGAGTTCTACTGGTCTGAAGTCATCTTCACACTGAAGTTGATTAGCTTCAATATTATTTAGATTATATGTGCTATCTTTGTTTTTTTCTCCCAGGATTAGAGCAGATCCTGGCAGATCCTGCTCATATCCACCTATACCACTTATACCTGGCCAACCTAATTTTAAAGTTGCTCAAATTATAGTTTTAGTGACGTTAAACTGAAGTTTGTTCCACTTACCCACAACTCTGTTGCCAAGCTAGTGCTTACCTATATCATTTATAAACTTAAATTTGTCCAACTTGAGCCCTCTGTTGCTAGTCCTGTCTTAGATATTTTCAGTACCTTATTTAGATCTCCTTTATATATGCTTGTTTTCCATTTATACACCTCAGTCATGTCCTATACACAAATAACCCATACATCGGAGAGAGGAGCTTATGAGGACGATTCGGTCCGACTTGGACCATTTACAAATTCACACTCTAATTCTACTCCCGTCTAGAGAGTACCAATTCAGTGCCCTCTACTTACCCTCATAGGAAAGACTTTCGATGCAAGAGATCTGCTTCGTTATTATTTTGTATGTTTTCTAACGCATTCATGACCATTAATAATAGCTCCTGGAGAGCGAAACGTTGCCACAATAAATATGTCGCATTAGATACACATGTATCCTTATACCTAACAACAATATGGAGACCAGAACTGAGCTGCGCAATCTAAATGAGGCCCAGCCAGTTATATATAAAGTTGAACTATAACCTGAGGACTCCTATTATTTTTACCTTTTGATATGAAGCAAAGAATTCTATTAGCTTTATTGCGAACACGTAATGCTCTGTTTTCTTGGTTTTAGGTTACCTCTAACTAGAGCTCCTAAATCTTTTTCGCATTCAGTTTGATTACATTTGTTCACGTTGACCTGCGTCTGCCACTTTTCGGAACGCAGCGTCAAATTAGGTCTTGATAAGGACCTGCCTTGTATGGGCCAGTAGGCCTTCTGCAATGTTCCTCCATTCTTATGTTCTTAAATTATTTAAATCACGGCTGGACGAAGCTCCTGGAGTGCGAAACGTTGTCACGATTAAATGTTGCAATAATACACTTGTGTACTTTTACTGATCATATTTAAATACTCCTCCTTGTAGGTGCCTAGTATCGTCAGAACTTATTTGAACGCCTAGTTTTGTGTCCTGGGAGAGTTCGCTCGTTTATTCTCTCTTACGGAGAGTGCCCAAGCAAGTAGAATTATCTTCAAAATTTTATCACGGTAACAATTTATCTTATGGGCTGATAAATACAATCACATGGTTTTAGAAATATAATCATACGAATTGATGAGCATAATCATGTGAATTGATAAATGCAATCAGGTGAGCTAACCTAGTATGCGGGTTTTTTTTTAGCGTTGTGCAAGACACGAACTTATCAACCTAACTTATCGCTGCCCAAGTTTACGTAGTAAATTATAGAGTAATGCTACTTAGCCATTTTAAAGTCCTAAGAGAGAGAGAGAGAGAGAGAGAGAGCGCACGCACGCACACGTTATTCACTTTTGGGTAAATAAAAGAAACAAAAAGAATAATCCGTATACTGTTGCTTTTTATCTCATTTGGTTAATTCCGCAGAACATTCGTTACTTTCGATTAAATAACGAGGATGGTAAATAACTAAGCACGAGGATTTCTGCTTTTATTTATTTAATTATTATTATTATTATTATTATTATTATTATTATTATTATTATTATTATTATTATTATTAATATTATTATTATTATTATTATTACTATTATTATTATTATTATTAATATTATTATTATTATTATTATTATTATTATTATTATTATTATTAAGGATGGGACGATACCAAATTGTTTTGTCTATGCCGATACTTGATTTTAGGCCGATACCGGTACTTTAACACATCCCTTTATTATTCTACTTATTATCATATTATTATTGCTGTTATTTTCTTTTATAATTATTATTATCATAATTATCAGATTATTATTACCATGATTATTATTATTTTATTGTTATTTTTCCATTATTATTATTATTATTCTATTATTATTATTATTAGAATTATCTATTAATATATTTATAAAACTCTTGGAGAAGCAGTAAACCCGTGAGGGTCATACAGGGTCTGGAAAACATGATGTAATCATACTTGATCGGAGGAAGGGGAGTGGGGGGGGGGAATAAATCCAGTTCCTCAGAACAAGAGTTTTTCATCGGCATGGAGGCTTCAAAACCTCCTTTCGTCGTTTCGTTGTTATCCGTTATCGGATGCGCCCAGAGTAACGTTTCGCGTTATCTGATTCACCGTCACGTGGTAAGTGTCATCAGAGCCGTAATTGAGTGGTGATTACATTATCGCGTCCGTGAGTATTTGCTGATTACATTATTATATCCTTAATTACGAGCTGATTACATTATTATATCCTTAATTACAAGCTGATTACGTTATCGAATACTTAATTACCTTATTCAAACCGCAATAATTTGGCTAATTACACTGTGAAATATGTAAATTACCTTATCCGTCCGTATTAATGTGGCTAATTACTTTAAGAAATACGTAATAAGATGCTAGTTACGTTATCAAATGCTCAGTAATGTGGATATAATTACTTTATGAAATACGTAATAAAGTGCTAATTACGTTATCAAATGCTCAATAATGTGGATAATTGCGTTGTGGCGCTGATTATGTTATTGACTGTGTTGTCAAATAATTACGTTATCAAATAATCATGTGTTAATTACGGTAAAAAAAAATCCCGCATTACATTATGAAATCCGTAATATGCTAAATACTTATAAAACCCACACTCATGTGCAAACAGCAAAATCAAATCCGTAATTCATAATTATATTATCCATGATTTTCCCCGTGCTAAAAAAAAATCGTATGTAATATATATATATATATATATATATATATATATATATATATATATATATATATATATATATATATATATAGATAGATAGATAGATAGATAGATAGATATATATAGATTTTATTATTAACACGCTGGCCGATTCCCACCAAGGCAGGGTGGCCCGAAAAAGAAAAACTTTCACCATCATTCACCCCATCACTGTGTTGCCAGAAGGGTGCTTTACACTACATATATATATATATATATATATATATATATATATATATATATATATATATATATATATATATATATATATATATATATGTATATAAAATATATATATATATATATATATATATATATATATATAAATATATATATATAAGTATATAAATATATATATATAAGTATATATATATATATATATATATATATATAGTATATATATATATATATATATAAGTATATATATATATATATATATATATATATATATATATATAAAAGTATATATATATATATATATATATATATATATATATATATATATACATATACATATATATATATATATATATATATATATATATATATATATATATATATATATATATATGCAAAACAACCCCTGTGAAAGAATAGAGAAATTCCAAGCGCTTTCGTGACTACTCACATTATCCTTGATAATGTGAGTAGTCACGAAAGCGTTTGGAATTTCTCTATTCTTTCACAGTGGTTGTTTTGCATATTCTGAAATCACCTGGTTACTGTGATCTTATTGCATATAGATATCTCCCGCTCTCTCTCTCTCTCTCTCTCTCTCTCTCTCTCTCTCTCTCTATATATATATATATATATATATATATATATATATATATATATATATATATATATATATATATATATATATATATCGAATTTATTCTGGGACGGGGATTTTCGGGGGGCAGTGACCCTCCAGGTTTCACTTAACTGATTATTAGCGTCAGTATTATATTCTGAAGTCAGTTCTAAACCCGTATGTGTCTGCTACATGTGTATGTGGACATGTGTGTAAACTGGTATGAACGTTTCAACGCGTTTCGAATGGTGTAAACATTTCAACACGTTTCGACCGGTGTAAACATTTCAACACGTTTCGACTGGTGTAAACATTTCAACACGTTTCGACTGGTGTAAACGTTTCATCACTTCACATGAACCTTCTCAGAACCCCTGATACACTGACTTGTTTTACACTGTCGATAAAATATATCTGAGAGACGTTCAGTGTGTACCTGCCCGCCAACCTTTTGCAGCCCTCCTTCCCTTAACCCCTAACACCTTATCGTACCCCTTCACCCTTGAGCCTCACATATCCCTTTCAACCTAACCCCTCACCATTATCTTTTAGCCTAACCTCTTACCGTACCCCTTCAGCGTGTACTCCTTCAGCCTAACCTCTCACAGAACCCTTCAGGCTAACCTCTCACGGAACCCTTCAGGCTAACCTCTCACCGTACTCTTTCAGCCTAACCTCTCGCATTAACCCCTCACCCTGACCCCTCATCCTGATCCTTCACCCCTAACATCTCACCCTCGATTCCGTGCCCCTTCATTTTAACCCCTCACCCTACCTCTTCTGCCATTCCCCTCATCCCTAACACCACACCCCAACCCCTCACCTCCCTACATATGCATCTGCTAATCTCCCCTCACTATTAAAAACCACCAACCATATTGACCCCAACAAACGAAACTATCGGCGAGGGGAAAAAGCCGAAAGAACAGGCTAAACCACTCGGTTAGTTGGAGCCGGAATTCCCAATGGGTTAACGTGCGTATTTCACCCCTAACAGCTTCGGGTGGTTGCCCGGGTGAGGCCCGATCGTCTCTCGGGCGGATAAAATCAAGAGAGGGGAGAGAGGGGAGACCCTGAGCCCTGACACTCAGAGGGGAAAAACAAGTGACAATCGGTCGTTCATTGTTGTCGAAGTAGTTAGCCTGTTACGGCATTCCGGAGTCCAGCGGCTTTATTTGTACAGATTTACAGGAGAGAGAGAGAGAGAGAGAGAGAGAGAGAGAGAGAGAGAGAATGAGAACGAAAGTGAACTGGAGAAGTACCAGTGTGAATGCTCTATAGAAAGTTATCCTTTACTTAGCTTTTAGTGTAATATAAACACACGCACACAATAACACACACACACACACACACACACACACACACACTGTGGTAACCCAGACCTGGTGTGAGCAGCTCTTGGCTAACCTGGAGATCAGCATCAAAGTTACTCGAGCGGAAGTTGATCCCGGGGAGGAGGAGGAGGAGGAGGACAGAAAGGGAGGAAGAGGAGTCTTATAGCTCTCCTGTGCCCCCTCACACCATCAACGGGAGGCAGCGAGGAAGGACAATCTCTCTCTCTCTCTCTCTCTCTCTCTCTCTCTCTCTCTCTCTCTGGTGTTTGAAGTGCCACTTCTAATGCTTTTTTCCCTTTAATCATTACCCACGTAAAACATATATTTCCACCTACTTGTTACTGTTAGTTATTTACAAGCCTGTAATAACTTCTCCTTGTATTACTTCTTCATTCGCAAATTCCGTTTCAAACAAAAAAAATCCTTCTTAAATGCATTAAATATTTTCAGTGCACATCAGACTTGGCAAATTATAACTGTGTAAAGCTATATATAACTGTATATAAGTTTATTTTTACAATTTACTGAGTTACTTAGACCGAATGAGCAAATTCTTTAAATGAGTT
>NC_091342.1:18258565-18298565 GCF_038502225.1 Cherax quadricarinatus
ATATATATATAGATATATATATATATATATATATATATATATTTCATTTACGTTGTGTATATACATTTTACTTCTATTGTATAAATGATTTAGAAAACCAACGAGTTGATGACCGTGACACTTGCGCAACATTTAGCAATGTTTATTGTTGAAACGTTTTACCAGCCAGTGGCATCATCAGTACTATAGAGAGAAAGACCGTGGAAGACGATACGATGAGTTTTAAGGTAATCAGTCCCTCGGGCTGGAGATGTGTGCAGTCCATCAGTCTTGATAAAAGTACAGCATTTGTGTGGAGAAGTGACTTACGTACTGCAGACAGGTTAGGTGAAGCAGTTGGAGGCGGTCTCGCCAGTGAAAAAAAATCCATTAATGGAAATAGGTCATGCTTATAGGTTAGGCAAACATTGAAAAATTCCCTGTACTAAGATCCCAAGATCTTCAACGTTTGCCTAACCTATAGTCATGACCTATTTCCACTAGTGGATATTTTTCACTGATGACGCCGCCTCCAACTGCTTCACCTCACCTGTCTGCAGTATACAAGGCACTTCTCCGCACATATGCTGTACTTTTATCAAGACTAATGGACTGCATACATCTCCAGGCTGAGGGACTGATTACCTTGAAACTCCTTCTCATCTTCCACCGTTCTTCTCTGTTTTGCACTGAAGAAGCCACTGACTGGCGAAACGTTTCCACAATAAAGATAACCCAGTGTTGCACAAGTGTCACATTCATCAACGTTTTACTTCGCTTCAGTAACTTAACGCGCAGATATACATCAAATTAATTTTATTTTCCCTCAGTGGCAACAAGTGCGATTTATTTCCCTTAATGGGAACAACAGGTGCGATTTATTTCCCTTAATGGGAACAACAGGTGTGATCTATTTTCCTCATTGGCAACAACAGGTGCGATTTATTTTCCTCAACAGGAACAACAGGTGTGATCTATTTTCCTCACTGGCAACAACTGGTGCGATTTATTTCCTTTATTAAAAAGAAAGTCATTTAACTGGTATGAACTGGCAAGCTGAGTCTCTTTTGCACGACTGGCCAGTCAACAGTCACATGGGTGTCCAAATTAGCCTAGTACACGGGTGTCTAAATTAGCCTAGTACACGGGTGTCCAAATTAGCCTAGTACACGGGTGTCCAAATTAGCCTAGTACACGGGTGTCCAAATTAGCCAAGTACACGGGTGTCCAAATTAGCTTAGTACACGGATGTCCAAATTAGCCTTGCACACGGATGTCCAAATTAGCCTTGTACACGGGTGTCCGAATTAACCTGGTACACGGTGTCCAAATTAGCTTAGTACACGGATGTCCAAATTAGCCTTGTACACGGGTGTCCGAATTAGCCTAGTACACTGGTGTCCAAATTAGCCTAGTACACGGGTGTCCGAATTAACCTAGTACACGGGCGTTCAAATTAGCCAAGTACACGGGTGTCCAATTTAGCCTACTACACAGGTTTCCAAAATAGTCTGGTACACGGGTGTGAAAATTAGACCAGTACACGGGTGTGAAAATTAGCCCAGAAAACGGGTGTGAAAAGCAACCCAGGACACGGGTGTCCAAATTAACCTAGTACACGGGTGTCCAAATTAGCCTAGTACACGGGTGTCCAAATTAGCATAGTACACGGGTGTCCAAATTAGCCAAGTACACTGGTGTCAAAATTAGCCTAGTACCCGGGTGTGCAAATTAGCCTAGTACACTGGTGTCTAAATTAGCCTAGTGCACAGGTGTCTAAATTAGCCTAGTACACGAGTGTCTAAATTAGCCTAGTACACGGGTGTCTTAATTAGCCTAGTACACGGGTGTCTAAATTAGCCTAGTACACGGGTGTCCAAATTAGCCAAGTACACTGGTGTCAAAATTAGCATAGTACACGGGTGTGCAAATTAGCCTAGTACCCGGGTGTGCAAATTAGCCAGCACACGGGTGTCTAAATTAACCTAGTACACGGGTGTCTAAATTAGCCTAGTACCCGGGTGTGCAAATTAGCCTAGTACCCGGGTGTGCAAATTAGCCTAGTACACGGGTGTCTAAATTAGCCTAGTACACGGGTGTCTTAATTTAATTAGCCTAGTACACGCGTGCGAAAACTCGCGGAGTAACAAGCGCGACCTGACATTGACGCCGCGCACGTGCTCCCACAGTGTGGCAGGTAAATATGTTGCCTTTACTTGTCTCACCTCATAATGACAAACGAATTAAAGGAATAATAATAATAATTAATAATAATAATAATAATAATAATAATAATTATAATTATAATAATATTACTATTTTATTAATTATAATAATATAGTCTTTTAAAATAAAATAATAATAATAATATAGTTTTTTCAAAATAATAATAAAATAATAATTAACACTGACAGTAAGTCACTAATAGATAATGCTATATTTACTATATACATAACTGTACAAACACATTGAAATAATAATAGTAATAAAAATAATAATAATAATAACAACAATAACCAGATTTTTTACAAATAAATACAACGGTAATAATTCTATAAAATTAATTATTATTATTAATGACAGTAATAATGATACGAAGAGTAACAACAATAATAACATTATTACCAGTAAAATAATAATTATATTAATAATGGCAAAAAATCAAATGTCATTATCGCTATCCTTATTAATGAACAGACGGTCAGATATTGTTTATCTAACAGTAAGGTTTCTAGGAAGCCTTTTATTATTGATAAAGAAATAAAGTTCGCTGATACTTGCTCACTGGGGCGCCAATCTCACCTCTACCTGCAATAACGGAGGCTTTCAACATACATATATGTACACTCATACACACACTCACAATATATATATATATATATATATATATATATATATATATATATATATATATATATATATATATATATATATATATATATATATATATATATATATATATATATATATATATATATATATATATATATATATATATATATATAAAATTTTATTATGTTTTAATTTCTCTTTGCTTTATTTCATGAAAAATATTTTTGTTTTATCATTATTATTATTGTTTAAAATATTATTATTGATATTATTATACTGTCAACATTTAAGTAAAAATAATTGTCTTGTGCATGTAGAATAATGTTGTGAGTTTAAAGGTAAAAAAAATTTGTCAGAACTTAGGCTGACTAAACGAGTGTCAGCGAGTGCTGTTTAGACTGTGTGTGTGTTTGGACAGTGTGTGTCGGCGAGGTCTATGTTTAGACAGTGTTTGTGTATCGGTGAGTACTATGTTGAGACAGCTTGATGCACGAGAGGCATGTTGACTGGTTGAAGTAGTAGAGAGAGGATAGTGGTCGTGGGAGTTGTGGTAAAGAGGTAGTTGGTAAAGGGCGTGGTTTAAAGAGGTTTAGTAGAAGGGGAAGTGGTTGGAAGGGGTAGTTGCTAAAGGAATAATTTACTGAAGGGGTTTTGTTTGAAAGGAATAATTGTTGAAGGGGTAGTGACTGCAAGAGCATGGTTGAAAAAATAAAACAGTGGGTGGAAGGGAGAGATGATGGGTGGGAGTAGTGGTTGCAGAGGTAGAAGTTGAATGGGATAGTAGTTAGAAAGGTTACTATTTGAAAGAATAGTGGTTAGAGAGGTAGAGGCATGAAAGCTAATAGTTGAAGGTGATAGTAGTAGAGGAATAACGTTGTAAGGGAACAAACTAGCAGGTAGCAAATGTAATCAGTGTAATGTGTGGTCATAAGTGTTGGGTGGAGCAAAGGGAAAAAAATATTGCGGTTAGGGGCGCAGGAAGCGCTAAGAAAGGGAGAGTGGTGGTTATGGTTAAGGGAAGCTGCAAGCGTTGTTAAAAAAAAAAATTCCCCTGGTTAAGGGGCGAGGAATTGTTCTGGCTGGTGGGGCAGGAATTAAAGGGAGAGGGGTTATCGTGGTTAAGGCAAGCGGGCAACGCCAAGGGGTAAAGGATTATTCAAGTTAAGGGAAGCGAGTAACGTGGACAAATAAGGATAATAATGGTTACAGCGAGCAGGAGACTCACCTGATGAAGGTCTGTCGGAGTATCTGGTACAGTAGACCCAGGCGGGCCAGTTGTTGGAGTCGTCGACGGGGACCTTAGGGTTGGCCAGGGCCTCTGGGTTCTCAGGGTACTTGTTCCCTCCGTTCTTGTGGTGCTGAGGTCTGGACCTCTGACTCAGGTCCACCGGCGATTCCGGGCTCTTGGGCGGCGTCCTTAACAGCAGTTCTGGGGTGCGGATGGTCGGCGGCTCGTTGAGTCGCGTCAAACCGAAGTCCGGCCGAAGGATGTTTTCGATGCTGAAGGGTAATGAGCGAGGACTCGGGGCGGTGGGTGGCGGGGAGTGAGGGACTTTTGACTCGTGCTGGGGTCTTGGTGAGGGCGGGGGCGGACTACGGGCGTCGTGTGTGGGCGGGGGTGGGCTACGGGCGTCGTGTGAGGGCGGGGTGGGCGGTAACGCCGGGCTGACGGGGGCAGGAGCGCCCATGACTGGAGACACTAGCGAGTTCGGCGTAGCTGTAGCGACTTGTTGCTGTCGCTCGAACTCCAGGGCCATTACGCACTCGGCACTACACCAGCTCCTGAGGGGCCTGCACAGTTCTGGGTGTCGTCCTGCGTGAGGAGACTCGCGTGTCAAACACACAACACGTCCTTACTCTCTGGGCTGACAGCCTGCTGTCACTCGGACATCTTACTACCGCCTCCTTGGCTTATATACTGACTCACGCCCCTGGGCCGCAGCCCAGCTGCTAGACTCCGCCCACCGGCCACCACGCCGCCATATGACTGACAGATGCCCCGCCTAAGCCACGCCCGTAACTACACCGACCAACCACGAGTAGCTTGGCTCACGAGGCTACGCCCAGCTCTTCCCCGTCATTGGCTAGGAAGTTGCTGCAGTGAGGGGACGCCTCCGGCTGCAAGTAATAGAGCTGTGTTGCTGATTGAGTCCCGCGTCCATAATGAAAGCTTGATACCGACAAATATCATGTGTTAATTCTTGCTGTCAACGTCTACCAGCTCCCCCACCCAATTTTATTTAAAATTCTCCCGTTGTGCTTCTGTTCTGGAGACAATGAATATAAATGGCCGATTATCATGAAGAAAACGGGAGTAGAATGTCAGCCCAGACGAGGAGGGTTGCCTAGTAATTTGAAGCCCTAGTAATTAAAGGAAGGAAGTATGATGCACTGAGAGATTCGTCTCGACGTAATTACCTGATTCCAGGTGTAGTCAGCACTGGAGGTACTTCTTAAGTGGGAGGAAATTATTAATACTGTGATATTGATTATCATGCAACTGATCAGTTTCTCTCTCTCTCTCCCTCTCTCTCTCTCCCTCTCTCTCTCTCTCCCTCTCTCTCTCTCTCCCTTTCTCTACCTCCGTCGCCCTTACTCTCTTTCTCATACTTATTATTTCTTCTACGTATATATATATATATATATATATATATATATATATATATATATATATATATATATATATATATATATATATATATATATATAATGTATGTATGTGTGTGTGTATGTATGTATGTATAATCTGGTGAACACTAAACTCTTACGTATCGTGCAGCGACTATGGGATTAGATTAAATTAGCTTTGATCCCGTATAAGTGGACATTATCCACATAAAGAGAATATATAGCTCACGAAATCGTAATAACACGACTGTAAACAAACCACGGAATGGGTGAGGTTTGAACCCATGGCGAGTGAATCGTAAAACTCCAGGTCAGTCGTAATCCACTTGAGTTTTACGACTCGCTCGCCATGGATTCAAACCCCACCCGTTCCTTGATTTGGTTTGACACTATATACACTGTGATCGTCATCATTTATGGTGTTCACATATAATAAGTATACAGGGTGTTTCAAAAAGATGGACCCGATTCGAAATTGGATCCCTCACTATATCCAGATACAAACAATAACCGTTCATGGCTGATTAAGGTTTAGGTTAGGTTTGTCAGGAAACAGGACAAGTGTTTCCTAACGCGGGTAGTCTTACAATGACCTGCTGCTGGAGCTTTTGGTCATCTGACCGAGGCCTTCGTCTGGTTTACCGGTCGACCCCTTTAAAAATTATGGTTATAAGTGTAATTATCGATAGGAACTGTTTACCGGGAGTCAAGAACTGCTCTTCTAGTTCCAAGCTGCCTGCATATAGACGCGTAATGCAGAATAAACTTGCTTTTTCAACGACTTTTCGCTCAGGGTTGAGGTTTATGTTTTATCTTGTTTATTTTTTTTTATGTTAGGTAAATGGACACAGATGCAACTAATGTGACTTTTTATTATGACAGGGTTTCGCTTCCCAGTTTTGTCAAGCTGTTTCACTCCTGGAGAGCGAAACGTTGCCACAATACAATGTCACATTAGTTGCGTCTGTGTCCTTTTTGCCTAACATTTTGTGTGTAATTCTACCATTATTACGTCTTGTTTTTAGGTGACAGTGGTACACCTTAGTCAGGTGTTTGTCAAGTCTTCAGCCTTAGTCAGGTGTTTGTCAAGTCTTCAACCTTAGTCAGGTGTTTGTCAAGTCTTCATCAAAGGCTTCTCGCAGTTCACTACATTTTGACTTCAAATTTTAAAGGGTTGGACGGGTAAACCAGCGGAAGGTCTCGGTCAGATGACCAAAAGCTCCAACGCCGGGTCATCATATGACTAAGACCCGAGTCAGGGAACACTTGTCCTGTTTCTTGATCAACGTTATCCACCTGCCTTTGACTTCAAATCCGAGTCGTGTTCGAAACATCGAGTGTAATGAAGTCTCAATATTACATGATTTTCTGTCCATTATTATCATCGTTGACAGCGTTTCGTCGCGACGTTTTTCCATTATCAGTAATTCAAATTTCAAATAAATTTAATAATTATCACATTCATAGGAGAAAACTAAAACCGTAGGCGTCATGCAAGATTTTGCGGAGCTCCGATTCCTCGGATCAGGAGCCTATCTCTGACATAAGGAGGCCTGGTCACAGACCGGGCCGCGGGGGCGTTGACCCCCGGAACTCTCTCCAGGTAAACTCCAGGTAAGGGAATCTCCCCCCCCCCCATCCTTTTTATGAGGACCTCGCAAACAAATTAGCGAAAACAGATGATTTTTTTTTGTGGTGCCGCAGGGGAATGTTTATTTTCTGTTTTAAGAAATGCTGTTTATTTTCATGTTTTAAGAGTTGTTTATTTCGTCTTTCAAGCAGTGTTTATTTTCACATTTTAAGTACCTTTTTATATTTTATGTTTTAAGTGCCGTTTTATATTTTATGTTTTAAGTCCCATTTTATATTTTCATGTTTTAAGTCCCATTTTATATTTTATGTTTTAAGTCCCATTTTATATTTTCATGTTTTAAGTCCCATTTTATATTTTATGTTTTAAGTCCCATTTTATATTTTCATGTTTTAAGTCCCATTTTATATTTTATGTTTTAAGTCCCATTTTATATTTTCATGTTTTAAGTCCCATTTTATATTTTATGTTTTAAGTACCGTTTTATATTTTCATGTTTTAAGTCCCATTTTATATTTTATGTTTTAAGTGCCGTTTTATATTTTATGTTTTAAGTCCCATTTTATATTTTATGTTTTAAGTGTCGTTTTATATTTTCATGTTTAAAGTATCATTGCTTATTTTGATGTGTTTGGTAGTGTTTATTCTCATGTTATGAGCAATGTTGTGTATACCATACTGGTTACTCTCTAGTTTGTCAATACAATATAAATTAATTTATTGGGTTAAATGCAAAATGATGGTGTTAAGAGATTCAACAGCTGAGTTATCCAGACCTCCCTTGAGGTTGAGCACTGCATCAATTTGGGGGGTCTGCAAGAAGGCTGTGTCAGTAGGCTTGTATTTATTGGATGCTAGAATCACTGATCGGAGGGGAAGGACGTAACGACGTCAGTAGGACTGCACTTTTATTAGATAGTATAACCAAGGGTCTGCAGGGAGGCCTCATATCAATAAACCTTCACTTTATCGAATACCAACATCCGGGGTCAGGAGGAAGGCAGTACATTAGTAGGCCACCACTCTCATGACACTAAACTTGCTCACACTCTAAAGTGTACTTAAATGTTTGAAATAAATAGAATATGTCTAGTAAATAACAATAATATAGAGCCATGGATTATAAAAGGAATTTACTGATTACTCATCAGCCTACCTACTTGGAAGGTGTTCCGGGGATCAACGCCCCCCGATGCCCGGTCCATGACCGCTTTATAATCTAGCAACCTTGGTTTTGACTTCTAAAATAAAACGAAAGATTAATTTTCCGAATCTGCATACTGTGCTAATTCATCTGAATATATTAAGCAGTGAAAGCAGATTTGTTTTTTAAATCGACATATATTATTATTTTTTGCATATAACAACCCATACCTTCTTCGGAAAGGAAATCCTCATCTAACGCAACATTGTAATAATGTTGGTAGAATTATCGTGTTCTTTTACCTAATATAACGCAACATTATATGCACGGTGAGGTGTCTGTCACTCACTGTCAGTTTATTTAGGTTCAGATACACATAAATACAGTTACACAAATTATCATACATAGTAACAAATGTGAAAATTACTCTCCAGGATAACCCCCAAAAGAGTGACTGCGAATTTACTTCAGTCTCTGGAAAAATAAACACAAATGCGGCATAATGTGATTCTTTATTGACAACGTTTCGCCCACACAGTGGGCTTTATAAAGTCACAAAGAGATCTACTTGGGCAGAGTACATGAGTGTATATATATATATATATATATATATATATATATATATATATATATATGTATATATATATATATGTATATATATATATATGTATATATGTATATATATATGTATATATATATGTATATATATATATGTATATATATATGTATATATATATATGTATATATATATATATGTATATATATATATGTATATATATATATGTATATATATATGTATATATATATATGTATATATATATGTATATATAATATATATATATAATATATATATAATATATATTCATATATATATATATATATACATATATATATACATATATATATATAATATATATAATATATATATATATATATATATATATATATATATATATATGGTGGAAAGTCAGGTATATATACTTATGTAGTGAGAAATGGTGTGGTGGTACTGACAAGATGTAGAAAATAACACGTACAGTTCAGGACTATTAGAGGGAATGTTTAACCACGAGTGACTTCTTCAGTCCTAATACAGAGATAACTATGAAACGAGTATATATAGTGGCAGAACTTAGGTGAAAGGCCGCGTGGGTAGTAGTAGTAGTAGCAGTAGCAGTAGTAGTAGTAATAGTAGTTATAGTAGTAGTAGTAGTAGCAGCAGCAGTAGTACAATTGTGGTGAGAAGGGTTGGGTTTGAGAAAGACTTTTCCTTTAATAACTGTCCTGAACTATACGTTAAGTATCTTTTTCCACATATTCACGTACTTTTTACCCAGGTAGATCAGTTTATCACTTGATAAAGCACCACTGTGTGGGCGAAACGCAGTTAATAAAGGATTACATTATACCGCATTTGTGTTTATTTTTCCATGGTGCCATTATTTTACACCTAACTTTAATCTCTGTTGCACGGATTAGATTATTCTTGACTGGCGGTGACCAGGTCACGTGCAGCCTTGACGAGCCTCGTGTAGTAGATAGGCTTGAAATCCGGTGCAGCATATTATACTTAAAGTATTTATGAGATTGTCAAGATTATTAACCACTTCGGGTTTATAGTCCTCAGCATTGATAAACGGTTTAGTGTCGATCATGTTCCTGGTGGACAAAATGGCGTCTCAGTAAAATCTGTTAAACCACATATTGTGTATTATTAATATTATTAACCACATAGACCACATATTGTATCTTACTAACAATATTAGTCACATAGACCACATATTGTGTCTAACAATGTTAACCACATATTGTGTATTATTAACAATATTAACCCCATAAACCGTATTTTGTGTTTCGTTAACATTATTAATCACGTAAACCACGTATTGTGTCTTATTAACAGTATCAGCCACATAAACCACGTGTGTCTAAAAACATTAGCCACATAGTGTCTTACAATATTAACAACATAAACCTCATATTGTGCCTAACCATCTTAACCACATAAACCACATAATGTGTCTAATAGTATTAACCGCATATTGTGTGTTATTAACATTTTTAACCACAGCCCTCCAGGAGGATGACGTTTATTTGTTAGACGTGTTTGTCTAAATAATTTTTTGTCTTATGTATATTTTAGTGGACACAAGTCGCGTGCTGTATACAATAGTGAGGGAAAGACGCACTTTACAGCACAAGCTTTTATTAGGACGATGTTTCGCTCTGTGTAGAATTATACACTGAGCGAAACAGTGCCGCAATAAAAAAAATGTCAACGGGTGTTATTTTCACTGTGAAAATGGGATTTATTTTTAGTAATGAGAGAGAGAGAGAGAGAGAGAGAGAGAGAGAGAGAGAGAGAGAGAGAGAGAGAGAGAGAGAGAGAGAGAGAGAGAGGAAAGATGATGGTGGGTGAGGAAGACAAAGTCCTGGGTAGCCGCAAGCCCTGTAGTCAGGCTAGGCGTGGTGGATGTGTTTCTGCTGACCAGCTGGTATCGTCCTTCACTCACCTCTACCACTTCGGTCAGATGACCAAAAGCTCCAGCGGCGGGTCATCATATGGCTAAGACCGTGTCAGGAAATACTCGTCCTGTTTCCTGACAAATCTTATCTAACCTAATCTCTACCACTACACTCTCACACAAGGTAAACGACATTCACTTTGTGGAAGATAATGTAGTCCCGGCTCACAAGGAAAGCAGGAGCGTCTGGCAGTATCCAGGCACGAACAGCACTGATATTAATAACTGTTGACATTTTTCCATCAACACTCACAAGAAATGTTTTCTTTTTTAAGTTGCCGATAAAATTATTTCAGAAAAGATCACGCTGCAGCTCATCAAGTGTTGAAACTGTTTACTGTGTGGTACCAGTCACTGGATGAAGCTTTCTATGTAGCACCAGTAACTGCATTAACTCCTCTATGTTACACCAGTCACTGCATGAACCTCTCCACTGTGGCGTCACATACTGGATGAACCTCTCTGACATATGGCACCAGACACTGCATGAACCTCTCTGACATATGGCACCAGACACTGCATGAACTTCTCTGACATATGGCACCAGACACTGCATGAACCTCTGACATATGGCACCAGACACTGCATGAACCTCTCTGACATATGGCACCAGACACTGCATGAACCTCTCTGACATATGGCACCAGACACTGCAAGAACCTCTTTGACATATGGCACCAGACACTGCATGAACCTCTCTGACATATGGCACCAGACACTGCATGAACCTCTCTGACATGGCACCAGACACTGCATGAACCTCTCTGACATATGGCACCAGACACTGCATGAACCTCTCTGACATGGCACCAGACACTGCAAGAACCTCCCTACTGTGTGGCTCCAGTCACTGCATGACTCCAAGAACAATTGTGTAGTTGCACAAGACATGACTGGCATCATGGACCAGGTACGGCACTCCTGGCTACTAACCAAGTTATAATAATTTGAGATCTCTTACCCAGTAACTTTAAACTCGCACTCTAAAAGCAGTTTCTATGAAAACTACTCTTAGAATAGTTCCATTAGGAACCACTATCATAGTACTATCATGGTACTACCAGCGTGCCACAGCATTGCCCAGGAATGTTGAAGTTAATCAGCGGAGCCAGGAGCTGAGTATCAACAACTCTCCTCCGCAAACCAGAACTCGGTGGTCCATGGCTATATAGTGTCTTCTTTTAGTAATCTGTTTCGCCTCATTCCCGAGCTCAGCACCCACAGTGATGATTGGGAACAGTCAGAAAAAATATACCACAAGACGGGCAGCAAATCAGCAATTGTATCCTAGTTATCCCATTCCCAATCGTAAATTGGATTTACCCTTCCCTTACAGGTTTAAAATTTCCTCAAAAACCAGTTAACAACAACAATAATAATATTAAGATAACTATAATAGTAACAAGAAGAACATCAACTTGGCTCACAAGTGGATTCAATTTCACCCAGTACCGTGTATGAATACTGTGTGATATGCATTGAAATATAGGGCCGTAAACTGACTAGTTAATAAAGGCAGCGCCTAGGTCAGTGTTTGAGATCACGAAAGTTAAGATAACACCTCTTTGACTAAAATATATGACTGCTGATCTCAACCTTAGTCCTGTAGCGCCAACCAGTAAGTGTTAGTTAATGTGAGAGAGAGAGAGACCTGAAGTAGGTAACAGCCTTAGCTTGTAAATAAATTTAAGAACCTTAACCTAACTTTGTAAAACCATGTGTGTAGAGAGAGCGAGAGAGAGAGAGAGAGCGAGAGAGAGAGAGAGAGAGAGAGAGAGAGAGAGAGAGAGAGAGAGAGAGAATAGAGAGAATAGAGAGAGAATAGAGAGAGAATAGAGAGAGAGAGAGAGAGAGAGAGAGAGAGAGAGAGAGAGAGTACAACATCCACTGCAGTATTTCTTCTTAATGTCTGTAGAAGACTCATATACAAAATTCATTTTCTCGATATTACTGGAAACAAAATGAATTCCCATCCCCCTTCATCTCATTCCCTTTCTCCCCCTCCCCTCCATCCCCCAACCCCTCTGGTCCAACGACCAAACCATCCCATCTCTCTTGGGTAAACAAGTAATCCGCTCCACTCGACCAATCACAATCGCGGATGGCTGTTTCCTTGAGCTCTCATTGGCCGAGAAGTCATTTAGGTAAACCCTTGGAGGAGGGTGAGGTAAGGAACGGTGCGGCAGTGCCCTTGCCTTTGTTGTTCACACTGGAATAATTACCTTGCCTTAACCCCTGCCGACTCCCCCCCCCCACCACCACCACGACCACTTTCTATTAAACCATTATCAACTTCAAAACGGAGGATCAATCCTTGCACTGAATGATCCACACTGACGGAGGATCAAGCCTCTACCACTCCTTGTATTGAATGATCTACACGGACGGAGGATCAAGCCTCCACAACTCCTTGCACTGAATGATCAACACGAACGGAGGATCAAGCCTTCGCCACTCCTTGTATTGAATGATCCACACGAACGGAGGATCAAGCCTCCACCACTCCTTGTACTGAATGATCCACACGGACGGAGGATCAAGCCTTCGCCACTCCTTGTATTGAATGATCCACACGGGTATGCCATTTCACATAAATACAGGAATAACTGACTAAGGAAAAGAAAAATTGGTTAATAAAGCATTGTTACTGTACTTATGGGAAAGCGCTAAAGCCGTAAGGGGGTTGTTTCTCATACACCGGAGTATGTGTAACAACGCCTAGCGTCTGCTGGGCGCCTGTACTTTTGTAGGGTCTGTTTGAGTGGTACAAGTACTGCGTACATTGGTGCAGAGTGCGCACGCTTGAGTCCTGCTTTAGTCTTGAGATTATATCCGTAAATAATTTCGATATATATATATATATATATATATATATATATATATATATATATATATATATATATATATATATATATTATATATATATATATATATATATATATATATTATATATATATATATATATATATATATATATATATATATATATATATATATATATTATATATATATATATATATATATATATATTATATATATATATATATATATATATATATATATATATATATATATATATATATATATATATATATATATATATATATATATATATATATATATATATATATATATATATATATATATATATATATATATATATATATATATATATATATATATATATATATATATGTATATATATATATGTCGTGCCGAATAGGCAGAACTTGCGATCTTGGCTTAAATAGCAACGTTCATCTTGCCATATAGGACAAGTGAAAATTTGTGTATGCAATAATTTCGACAAAATCATTCTGAACCTAACGAAAAAAATATATTTCACTCTGTTTGTTTAGTATTAAATTATTGTAAACAAATCTCAAATATATTTAGTTGGGTTAGGCTAAAATAAATTGTTCTTGTTAAAATAAGGTTAGGTAAGTTTTCTAAGATTCTTTTGGAGCAAAATTAAAAATTTTTACATGAACTTTAATGAAAAAAAATATATCTTTAAACGTATAAGAGAAATTTTTAGAAAGGACTTAATTTTAAATGAGTTCTTGCTAATTGACCAGTTTTACATATTCGGCACGACATATATATATATATATATATATATACACATATATATATACACATATATATATACATATATATACATATATATATATATATAAGTTTGGTAAATGATTTAATACCACTTGTTTCATGGTTTCACTGCTATATAGACTGCTTGTTGAGACAGGTAAACAGGATTATGCTGAAATTAATCCTTGAGCATCCACTGCCACGAGTGTCCTCGCAACATGAAACAAGTCTAGTTCGCTAGTCTCATGTTGTTTGTAGGATCGATGGCGGAGTGGATAAGGTTACATATACAATGTGTGGTCTTTTGAGGCATATATATATATATATATATATATATATATATATATATATAAATATATATATATATATATATTTTTTTTTTAATATATGATGGGGTCCACCTCTGGTGTAAATTGTGGGACCCATTGCCTCGGAGAAGTGCATAAAAAGACTTCAAGGAAGAATATTTGGATTTCTTCCTGAAGCCGTTTGAATATTCCACTTCCCCTACCACCCCATCTTTTAGTATATTTTTTTTTTTTACCAATAGGAATATTTTATTACATAATATGGTACAGAAGATTTAAGAGATACATTGTTGATATAAAGGTGGCATATACGGTACATGTTGTTACGTGTGTATCACCGATTATAAGGCGAAAATCTCATCCAGCTCCTCAGAGCTGGGGCGTGTGCCCAAAATACAGCAGGCATTACCCCTTTGAACAGCCGCACTGAGCCGCTGGAACAGAAAACTAGCTGCCCTGGGATCCCTAGTTACCCTGATGAGTCTTTTTCCCAGCTCCTTAAGGAATTTAGATGCACTCTTTCCCCATGAGCCAAGGGTCTCTGAGCCTATGGGAACAAACATATAATGATGGGCAAGTTCTCCATATTTTCTAGACTTTTGGGACTCCCTGAAGCTGGCAGCTGCCCCTCCTTCCTCCCTGGTGTATTGGAGATAGGTATCAGCCAAGGTAGATGCACATGTATAGTCCCACACCACCTGCTTCCCATCTGTCCAGGCTTGAAGGGTGATACCATCTGGACGCTTCTGGCTGCCATCAGATCTGCATAGTTGGGGTGGCTCCCTTACTGCTGGGCATCCAGCTGTTGTGAGGCTCCTCTTGATAATGTTATTAACCTCCTCATGTCTTGCAATCTTTCCCTCGGATTTACGGCACACAAGACCATGGTACCCGAATCGGTCTGCTGCTTCACTGCCACAAATACACCTGTGTTCGGCGAGAATAGGGGCGGCAAGTCGAAGGGCAACACCGATGCGGATGGTCTGTGGGTCGAGACGTGTGCCAAGGCTGGAGTTGGGAACAGCCAACAGAAAGTCCCCAGCATGAGGGGCTCTCACTGCCAGGAGGCGGGCTCTATCCTTCCCTGACACACTCTGAAGCATTGTTGAGGCAATATTTTCCACTATTGGACCATCCCAGTGCGATTGTTTGTAGTTGTTGGGGGGAGCAGGTCTGGCTCCAGAGCCCGTTAGATTATCCCAGATCATTGCTCCGTCAATGAATTTTTGGTCCTGGACTCCTACCTTGTCCCTAAGATGTTCAGGGAGAATCGCTGCTACAAGCTCTCTGGATGCAATACACGAGGACAGAAAAGCAGGTAACGCAATCTGTGATGACTTGCGGACACCAATGCCTCCTAGTCTGACTGGAAGTGTAGCTTGGTTCCACTGCCCGTCTTCTAGAGTAAGGTTAAGTACTTTCGTAAAAATCTGCCTCAGAATACTGTCATATTCGTGCAGTATAGGGTTATCATATGAAGGTGCACATCTTAGGAAATATGTCAACCTGGGCAGACTCAAGCACTTTGTGAGAAGGTACAAGGCATCGTGGGTGTCCAGATTGCCTATTCGTTGTTCCATTGTCCTTAACTCTTCCAATTTCTTCCTGAGAATTGTGTCAATGGCATTGCTTCCCAGAGGTGCTCCTAGCAAGACACTATTTGTGGGGGCAATGACTGCTGCTCCTGGTAGTTTTGATCTCACTGCATTTATCACTTGTTGACTGACTGAGATGATTTCACATTTGGATGGATTCAGGATGAGACCCATTTCCTGTCCCCGTGTCATTACCTGTGTAAGGTCATGTAGGAGGGACTCTTTTGTACCTGCTAGTGTGCCATCATCTAGGAACCAGATGTTTAGCTCGCTGGTCAGTCTGACTGTGATTTCCCTAACTGCTATACAGAAGAGAAATGGTGCAAGAGGATCTCCTTGTTGGACACCCTCCGATGATGTAATTTCATGCTCTCCAAAGAGAAGCATTGATTCCTTGCTATACCCGGCTGAAACAAAAGGGAAGAGACCAGGGAAATGTTCTTGTACTGCTGCTAATACCACGTCTCTTTTCAGGAGATTGAACGCATTCTTGAAATCTAATTTTACCACTGCATTGTCCTCAGGCAGGTTGTTGATATACGCCCTTGTTGCATGAACCGCTGCTTCACTTCCTTGAGAGACCCCAAAGCCAAGCTGGTTTGGTTGAAGCATCATGGCTGCCTGTGCACGAATACTTCGGACAGCAGCTTTGGATACGAGGCGGCGTAAGGTGTTGCCTACTGCAATTGGCCGAATTCCTCCATCCTTCTTTTTAAGTGCACAAAGTGTTGCACCAAAAAAGAAAGGCCTAATTTCATCAGGGATCAGACCAGCCAAGGAATTGTTGACGAACCTTGTGATCTCTGAAAGCAGTGTCTCTGCAATTTCCCCAATAACTGGATTAACCATTTCCTTTAAATGCTGTGGCCTTATTCCAGTGTAACCCCCAGCAGAGCCAGATGGGAACGACATTATTGCTTTGTAAATGTCTGAGTCTTCCACTATCAATGGTTCCATAGTGGGGACAGAGGTGTTGGAACTGTTGGTGCCTCTGGTTTCCCTGGCAGGGTGCTTTCCTCTAAGTGCTTCAGCCGTGTCAGCATCCCTGGGAGCAACTGTATCTTCACTGGTAATAATTCTTATTGCCCCCACTGTGTTGCCCTCTTCAATTTTCTTGCTCACCTGGACTCTGACTTTTTCACTGTCAGTAGAGTGAGTGGGGGTTCTGCCTCTCCCTTTTTTGTGTTGACGGGGAAGGCGAATGAGGTTATCAAATCTAGGAAAATCTCTTAAGGATTTAATTATCATTGAGGCTAGCCTCTTTCCCCTTCTTTCCGGCACAGCTAAGCAGACATTGCCAAAAAGTAGCAAGTTGTGCCATGCCTTGATGGTTGGTGGAGCATTTAAGATAGTGGAACCATCGTTTACTTTTTTCAGGAGGTCTGTAAGTTTCCCAGCTGCGTGTGGACGGGCTGCTTTGGGAATATGTGTGAGTGTCCTGGTACCTGTTGCTTTAATTGCTTCCAAGAGATTGTCTGATGAGATGAAATCTGTTGGTGAGGGTTCAGGTGCCTGAGGTGGCTCTGGATCATCACTTTCCACAGGAGGACATCCTGAACCAGGGCAACTACCGTGTTTGCGGAGGAAACCATTCGAGTTGAGACAACGAAGCTGTAAGCATGACCGACACTTGCCTCTCCTAGTATTGCCAACCGTGCCATTTCCCTGGCTGCTTGCTTCCTCCTGGTTGGCATCCATCTGCTAGACTAGACAATAGGAGTGGAATATGACATGCTGGGTGGGTATGGTGCGTGGAAGGTAGTGAACTTGACCGTGGTGGCCTGGTGGAGTTTGAGGGGCAGGGAGGGGAAGGGGAAAACTTCCCCTGGGAATTAGGTGGGGGAGGCGCAGGTTGTTGAGTGGGGTTATCCCGGGAAGTACAATACACATGGACTTGCGCACTATATATTGTTCACACTGTCTTACAATACACAATAACTTTATTTGTTTCCCATGTACACTATGAACAATGTGGGTATGGGCACTGCTGAACCAATGTGTTCACTCACCATCTAGTTACACATCAAGTTACACATCCCGCCCTCTTCCACCCACCCCCGTGACGTGGGGGTGGATGCACTGACTGGTCACTCCCTCGTTAACATTAATTTCACATTGTTTTTCCATAACATATGCCTCTAAATAGTCCATGCATCGACACAATCATTTCCAAGTTAACTGGAAGCATGGTGCATGGTGCTGGATATACATGTTTTTATAAGAGCTTTTCGAGGTTTATATGTACGATAATCTTGGCCGGTACTCATACACAGTGTAGGCCTTGTTTGTACTCCCCCACCCCTCCACTGGCCGTCTTCCTCACTACCACCCCTCACCAACATTTACAAACTGCACAACATTTCCACAATTTACCTTGAAATGGTGCACTGAAATGTCTTCTCGCTTCACTGGAATCTTCCCAGAATATTCACAATAAGTCCTGTTGAGTCTTAACCTGGTCAGCCTCGTTGATCCGGAGTTATAATTGAAAATCCCGCAGCAAGCCCGCCACACGTCTTGCCATGCCAGCGCATGGTATATAAATAACAAGTGATATAAATAACAAGTGATATATATATATATATGTCGTGCCGAATAGGCAGAACTTGCGATCTTGGCTTAAATAGCAACGTTCATCTTGCCATATAGGATAAGTGAAAATTTGTGTATGCAATAATTTCGCCAAAATCATTCTGAACCTAACGAAAAAAATATATTTCACTGTGTTTGTTTAGTATTAAATTATTGTAAACAAATCTAAAATATATTTAGTTTGGTTAGGCTAAAATAAATTGTTCTTGTTATAATAAGGTTAGGTAAGTTTTGTAAGATTGTTTTGGTGCAAAATTAAATTTTTTTTCATTAACATTAATGAAATAAATATGTCTTTAAACGTATAAGAGAAAATTTCAGAAAGGACTTAATTTTAAATGAGTTCTTGCTAATTGACCAGTTTTACATAGTCGGCACGACATATATATATATATATATATATATATATATATATATATATATATATATATATATATATATATATATGTATATATATATAATGTATGTGTAAGTATATTTATGTATGTTTATGGCCTGGGGTTAGCTTAAATTCAACCATGGCACATCCTCTTTAATTAGAAGTGGGAAAATGATTTTTATATAACCCCAGCCAAAATCTAAATCAGTTTATAATTTTCGTCAGTGTTCAAATCGCTGGGGCGATTCTCGCTGGTAATGAGATATCCGGGCAGATGGTTCAGTAATTCACCGCATCCAATTCTATTATCCAATAATTATTATTACATTTCTATAATTCAGTTTAATAATTATATGTGTTTCGCTGAGTAAGGCTGTGGTGTGAGTCTCAGTGTAGCAATGATTGGCTTAGCTGAAAGTTGTTTCTCTCTCTCTCTCTCTCTCTGTATATATATATATATATATATATATATATATATATATATATATATATATATATATATATATATATATATATATATATATATATATATATATATATATATATAAATAGGCGAAATTATATGGTTTAGATAAAACAGAGATGTGGATTACAACAAATAAAAAAATTAAAAACACCATGGTTCACGATAAGGATTTAAATATACTGACACATAAGTAACTGAAATGACACACACAAAGTATCTATTGACAGTTACCTTTTACAGGCGGTAACTAAGTAACAGCATATATTGGACAGAATTCTCTTATCAAAGGAGGAAGTAGTGAATCTACTAAAAGAGTCAGACATATAAAAAGCCATGGCGCCTGACGGCATATCACCATATGGATACTGAAAGAAGGAGCAGAAGACCTGAGAATCTACAGTAATGATGTACATGTCCCTGGAGACGAGAAACATACCAGACAGTTGGAAAACTGCAAATGTGATCCCAGTATTCAAGCCGGGGGATTTACAAGAGGCACTGCATTATAGGCCAGCATCAGTGGCATGTATGATGCCCAGAGTGTTGGAAAAGATGACCAGGAAAAGAGTGGTTGAACATCTAGAAAGGTGGGATTTTTTTTTTTTACAGGAAGCGGGCATGGATATAGGAAAGGTAAGTCTTGCTTCACTAATCTAATCGAATTCTGCGACAGAATGATTGTAATCAGGCAAGAAGGACAAGACTCAAATAACTCTCACATAGGAAAAAATAACATACAACGTTTCGGTCCTACTTGAACCATTAACTAGTCTTGTTAATGGTCCAAGTCGGATCGAAATGTTGTCATAGGTTTCTTCTATTTGTGGGTTATTTATATACTGTTTTAGTCACGGTAATGTGCCTTTTATTCTTCAAGAGGGACAAGGATAGTTTGACTGAATATTCTTGGACTATATGAAAGCACTTGACTCTGTCCTAACAGAGATTGATTCACAAATCAGAGATACAGAGGGTGATGGTAAGGGCAGATGTCTCGGGATGGGAGAATATAACAAGTGGGGTTCCTCAATTGTAAGTTTTAGAACCTTTATTATTCTTAATATACGCAAATGACCTGCTAGAGAGGGTTAACTCATATCTCATTGTTTGCTGAAGACGTAAAGCTAATGAGAACAGAAACTGATGAGGATAGAGACAGTTTGCAGGAAAACCTGGACAAACTTCAAGAATGGTAACAAGTGATAGCAAGTGCAAGGTCATGAAAACTGGGGATGGTGAGAGGCGACCAGAGACGGAATATATCTTGAGAGGCGAGAAAATACAGATATCGCTCAAGGATAAAGATCTTGGAGTCAACATCACACCCAACATATCACTCGAAGCGCCTATAAATCAAACATCGTCTGATTC
The DNA here is from genome assembly GCF_038502225.1 of Cherax quadricarinatus. Classification (NCBI taxonomy): domain Eukaryota; kingdom Metazoa; phylum Arthropoda; class Malacostraca; order Decapoda; family Parastacidae; genus Cherax; species Cherax quadricarinatus. The sequence continues at coordinate 18,279,567 of NC_091342.1, forward strand.
ATAGCTTATGTCAGAATTGCCTTCAGGAACCTCAATAAAGAGTCTTTCAGGGTTCTCTACATGACATATGTTAGGCCCATCATAGAGTACGTAGCACCAGCATTGTTACAAAAAACGCGATTCTAAAAGCTTAGAGATCTCCAGTGAATACTAGAAAGGACTGCCCTTCTAGCATCCAGCCTGTTACTGGGTTTTCGTAACAAGTAGTCAGTATCCTTGTCCAATTATCCATTAGAATTCAGTATGATTCAATAGTGCTTCAGGATTACAACTGGTAGGCTACTAACTAGAGAAATTAAAATTTAATAAATTTATTAAGTCTAGAGGTATATTATCAAATTAAATTAAATTAAATTAATCACAGTAATCAAAATAATATCACTTCTCTTGAGTACAATATTATTGTGCTGAAAGCACATATCACATTTATAATTCTTAAGTACCGTCTGGTACATTAACATTTAATAAGATATTACAAATATGTACAAGTAAGTGTGTATGTGTGTAAGTGCTCTAAGTAGTTCGTTATGTCTCAAGACTCGACTAGACTTAAACAAGTGACTGACAAAGTCCTCAAATAAACTAACTTCTTGACCGACTGGCAACCAGAACAGTCTGCTTGAACAATAAAAAGAATGCTAAGCCCAATAGCAATACAACAAGCAACTGCGACACAGAATCAGGAACAAGGAGATAATATAACGACACTAAGTAGGGACCATCAGCAGATCCTCCACAAAAGTCACAAAACTCCCATACTACTGAATCTAAGTTCAGCATAAGAAAATCCCCGACTGCGATAATACACAGATACCAGTACAACTTAGGTCAGAAGCTACAGCTCAGGACCTGAAATGTTTCGAGTGTCTATGTGACACACAACCTCAGTACAACGTCGAAAATCACTAAGTCTATACAATGTTCTGTGAACAGAGTTCTACAGAACTAACAAGAATAATGAGACAGACAATCTGTCCAACCACCAAGAGAGTCTAGACCAGACTGAATACTTCAGGCGAGGTGAGGACACCCCTTCCCCTCGATCACGTGATAGCTCCGTGGGTTGCTGAACAGCAACAACGAGAAGCCGGCAGTCTAACGAGCCACAAGCGATAATTACAGTAGTTAGACAATCAAGACTTGAACTGAGCACATATGTAACATCCTACCTCACAACATAAGTCAAATAACAATATAAGCAATACATTTACGACTTAGCTATTATCGCAGATATAAGCAATATAAAATTATATGAAAAGATAATAATTATATATATACATAATATTCATAATCGTAATATACATTATATATATTGCAACCCATTCAGGGGTTGCAACAAGCATGGAACCATCAAGCATATACGAAAACGCGAGAACGTCCGAATTTGTAGCAAGACTAATTCCAGAACTAAGTTATGAAGAGATATTAAATGAACTGAACCTGACGACTTTTTAAAAAGTTCAAGGGAGACATGGTTACGACGTACAAGATACTCAGAGGCTCTGACAGAGCAGATTAGGGATAGACGTTTTGAAATGTGAGGCATAAGGGCGAGAGGTCACTGATGGAAACAAGACGCAGACGATCCACAGGGATATTGTAAAATTCTTTTTCAGTCTCAGGGTGATCAGTTAATGGAATAAACTGGGGGACGAAGTGGTAGAGGCAAAGTCACATACAGTTTCATGAATAGGTATGATGGGGCCTACGAGGCCAGGAACCAATAATGCCGGCGATTGTTTAAGATGCAGGACCAGGATCTGAGACTCAACACCCATAAACAAAGCTCGGTGAACACACACACACACACACAAACACACACACACGCGCGCGCGCGCGCACTCTAGGGTAAGTTTTAATAAATGATTTTCAAACAATGTAAAAAAAAAGGGTCTTGATAAAACTAAAATAAAATTAAAATGACCATAAGCGCTGACAAGAATACTAGGTTAAGTTGAACAAGTGCTGTGATAAATACATGATGGAAGTCAACCACGTAATGGAAATTGAAGAAAGAGAAAACAGGTCGAAATATATATAATATATATATATATATATATATATATATATATATATATATATATATATATATATATATATATATATGCAAAACAACCACTCTGAAAGAATAGAGAAATTCCAAGCGCTTTCGTGACTACTCACATTCCTTGATAATGTGAGTAGTCACGAAAGCGCTTGGAATTTCTCTATTCTTTCAGAGTGGTTGTTTTGCATATTTTGAAATCACCTGTTTACTGTGATCTTATTGCATATATATATATATATATATATATATATATATATATATATATATATATATATATATATATATATATATATATATATATATATATATATATATACACATTAGTGACCACTTTAATAGGTACACCTGTACACCTCGTTAACGCAAATATTTGATCAGCCAATCACGTAACAGCACCCAAAAAGCATGCAGGCATGGTCAAGAGGTTCAGTTGTTCAGACCAAGTATCACAATGGGGAAGAAATGTGATCTAAATGACTTTGACTGTGGAATGCTTGTTGGTGGAAGACGGTGATTTGGGTATCTCAGAAACTGCTCGTCTCCTGGGATTTGTACGCACTACAGCTTGTAGATTTTACAGAGAATGGCGTGAAAAACATAAAATATACAGTGAGCGGCAGGTCTATGGGCAAAAACCCGTTGATAATGAGAGATCAGAAGAGAATGGTCAAATTGGTTCAAGCTGACAGGAAGGTAATAGTAACAGTTGTATGCAAAATAACTTACCTGAATGCACAACACGTCAAACCTCAAAGTGGATGGGTACCTCAGCATAATACCACACCGTGTTCCAGTCCTGTCGGCTAAGACCAGGAAACTAGGGCTACACTGGGCATACGCTCACCAAAACTGAACAGTTGAAGATGGGAAAAAAAACATTGTTTAGTCTGTTGAATCGCGATTTTTTTGCCGCATTATATTGATGACAGGGTTAAAATTTGGTATAAACCTCTGGAATGTGGTGGAATGGGTGATTCGTAGCATGAATGTTTAGCCAGCATTTCTGCAGTAACTGCGTGATGCTATCATGTCGGCATGAACCAGGATCTCTAAGGAATGTTTCTATCACCTTGTTGAATCCATGACACCAAGAATTCAGACTGTTGTGGGGGACAAAGGGGAGCAAAACCTAGTACTAGAAGGGTGTACCTAATAAAGTGGCCACGCGTAACATGTTAGATTATAAGAAAGTTTTCGTGCCACTAGATTGAAACTTAGCAAGAAAGAGTGGCACCTCAGTGGTAGTGGGGGCTTGTACCACTGCAAGAACTACCCTGCCATCACCATTACTACCATCACCATCACCGCTATCACTATCTCAACCATCTCACACCACCACCGTCACCACTACAGTCTCCATCACATTCTGTCGGCATTGTCATACCTTTCCCTAAACAACAACAACAACAACAATAACAACAACAACAACAACAACAACAACAACAACAACAACAACAACAACCACCACCACCACCACCACCACCACCACCACCACCACCACCACCACCACCTCCACCACCACCACCGCCCTCGCCACCGCCGCCGCCGCCGCCGCCGCCGCCGCTGCCACAGTACTCATTAAGCAGTCAAAAATTCCTCAGAATACTAACATTTATGGAGTGAAGGGAAAAACCATCGATCATACAAGCAATATTAATTTGCATACAGAGTTACAGGTAACACGTACAGGTGTGGAAAGTGCAAACCTGCTCTAGCAAATGATCCATTTGCATGTATAGATGTCAGGGTGAGGTCTAGAAAGTTGGCCCTAGAAGAGGTGAGCCAACACTGCAAGAATGAGGTGCATCACTGTTGGAAGAATGAGGTGGACAAATACCGGCAGAATGAGGTGGATGACTGTTAGCAAAATTAGATTCATCACTGTTACAAAGAATGAAGTGGCTCATTTTTGGAAGATTTAGGAGGATCACTGTTTAATGAATAAAGAACACCATTGTTGGAAGAATGAAGTGAATCACTACCAGAAGAATGACTAAGATCACTACTGTTAGAATGAGTGGGATCACTGCTTGTAGAATGAGTCGAATCACTGCTGGTAGAATGAGAAGTATCATTACTGGTAGAATGAGTGGGATATCACTGCTTGTAGAATGAGTGGGATCACTGCTGGTGGAATGAGTGGGATCAGTGCTGGTAGAATGAGTGGTATCACTGCTGCTAGAATGAGTGGGGTAACTGCTGGTAGAATGGGATCACTATTGGTAGAATGATAATTTTTACTTTTGGTAGAATGAGAATTATCACTGCTGGTAAAATGAGTGAGATCACTGTTGGTACAATGAGTAGGATCATTGATACAGGAGAGACCTTGGCTAGTTCTGTATATATAAAATGAGTGCCGGAAGAATGACTGGAATGATTACTGGAAGAATGACGGGAATGAGTTCTGCAGTTCCGAGAAGGGTGAATGCTTGAAGAATGACAAGAATAAGCGGTGGAAGACAGAGATAAGCTTGTGCTGGAGGACGAAAATAAGCCAGTGCTGGATGACAGATATAAGCCAGCAGAGTGACTAATGTCTCTTGGGTAGCACCGGTAGCTCCACCACAGTAATACCAAGAACTGCCGACACCAGCTGTGTACCTGTGCTGTCTTCATCCCTCACCTCGGGAGAGAGAGAGAGAGCAGACAAAAAAGATCTACGGAGTAGAGGGGAGAGAAGAGAACACGGGAAAGGCAGAACAAACAGTAGATGATAAAATTATTTGACTTAGAGAAACGGTGTTGAGAATGGAAATGGAGAATTATACAGAAAGGATGCGAGACGAGAAATGGGATGGAGGATGCTTTTAATAATGAAGAAAGGGGAAAACACGGAACAGAGGGGAAATAAGGAGATTAAATGGAGGATTGAGAAAATAAAATGGGGAATGGGAGTAAAAAGGGATAAGACTTAAGAAAATGAGAAGGAGGATGGGGGCGGGAGGCGGAGGGCGGGACGATGGGATGGGAGGATAATAATGATGAGATAGGAGGGAGGGAGAACTGGTGAAATCACCGGAAACTCACCCAGCCATCAGCAACTCAAGCTGACGATCCTTGCACATTTGGTTAAGCGGGGTGCTATTAACAAGGTCCTTCCCTCCTGGTCTGTTCTTCCTGTCCCATTACCCCTATCCTTCCCTTTCCCCCTCCCCATCCCCCACCCTCTTCCTTCCCACCACCCGCCCCAATCAACCCCACTGAAAACTGATTGATGGTAAATCCCAAGTACTAGTAAAGAAGAAAAAGGCACAATACCGTGACTGGAACAATACACAAATAACCCGCACATAGGAGAGTGTAACTTATGACGACGTCTCGGTCCCACTTGGACCATTAACTAGTCACAAGTAGTAGTTATTGTTAGGTAAAAGGACACAAGTGCATCTAATGTGACATTTTATTGTGGCAACGTTTCGCTCTCCAGGAGCTTTGTCAAGCCGTAACGGCTTATGTCCTTTTATATAACACATTGTTCGTATTTCTAACATTATTACACAGGTAGTAGTTATTTCAGGTCTCCTGGAACGAAATCTTAAACACTATCATAACTACTGACTTATAGTAGAATTCTTGACGATATCCTTATTGCCCCTTATTGCCTGACCGATTTAATCTTCTCGTGTATTCAAGCTATCCTCGTTGATGACTATAACAGGGAAACATAGCTAGCTTTTGTTCCCACAACATAAAACTCAATTTAAAATATGGTATCCACACACTGTGACTACATTTAATATTTTTTAAATCAAGAAAATGTTATACCACGCTCACCACGTCCGTTAAAAATTATACACAAATTTATGCAATATTCAGTATCTTTCTCTCTCTCATTTTTCTAAACTCGTTTGGAAGGCAGTGCCGACATACATAATACATATATAAGCTTATTGTAAAGTAATCCTTTATTAAAGCAATGTTTCGCTCAAGGAGAGATTTATTGAGCTCTCCTTCGGTAAAGCCTTATCTTAATTTAGTCTTGCTGTGTTCGAAGTGTCATGCTATTACCATAATTCGTAAAAGTTGAAAAATGTTTAATGAAACTATTCTTTTTTCTAGAAAAAAAAATTATTTGCAATAAAAGCTGAGATCTGTGGGAGGATTTCTTGAGGTCAAATAATCGTGTATACAGGAGGGCCCCGCTTATACAGCAGACTATGTTCCGGGGTACTGCTGTAAGGCAAAATTCGCTGTAAAGTGAATCAGAGCCTTTTTCACTTTGAAATGCATATAAAAGCATGATAACATGTTTATACTATTAAATATTAAGTAAACTAGGCCTAAAAAGGCAAATAAAGTACACATTACTTACCTTAAAATATTTTCGTCCTTGCTTGTAGCAAGTGGTGAATATATTTATTGTCATAATTGAAAACTGTTGTATTAATGAAACGCCGTAAAGTGAAGCGCTGTAAAGCGGGGTATGTCTGTATATGTGGGAAAATTAGATAAAAATGTTAACAGGATGTAGAAAGTAGGAATAAGTTTCTGTTCAAGTGTTCTCTTGTAGGATTGAGTTCAAGTGTTTATTATATAACTAAGATTCTTCAGTTCAAGTGCTAGTTGTAGAACTGAGATTCTTCAGTTCAAGTGCTAGTTGTAGAACTGAGATTCTTCAGTCCAGGTACTCTCTCGTAGAAATGAAATTCTTCAGTCCAGGTACTCTCTCGTAGAACTGAGGTTCGTCAGTCTAGGTACTCTCGTAGAAGTGAAATTCTTGAGTTCAGGTACTCTCTCGTAGAACTGAGATTCTTCAGTCCAGGTACTGTCTCGTAGACTTGAGAAACATTTAATTTTAAATGTATTCGACACATCTCTAACTGAACACATTATAATATAGAATAGATTATTACATTCCAGGGAAATGCAGTAAATTTTTAAGGATTTCTCAGAGTGCGTCCATCCTGCTGATTGAGTTGTGTTTACGTTCATTTTGGAGTTATCGTTCACATCTCCCATACTCGATTCCGAACTAATGGACGAAATGAACACATAACTGAACGAAACTCAGATCTTTGCTAGCCTGATTGAAAATAAACAACCTGTTTCTTCTTTTGTTTTGGCTTCCTGACATCTTATAAAGCAAAATAATTAATCGGTATGTATCAAAAACCTGTCTAATGAAGCGATGGGTGTTGAAGAAGACATTTACAGTTTTGTGTACATGACGAACTGAGCTACGACGTTCAGCAATTATTTGTGAAGAACCAGTTTTGCTTCTCATTTTGTCTGCTTGAGGAGAACTGGTTATAAAAACCTAGGATACCAGGCAGACATTTTTAAGTCTTTGAAAGAGCTGATTTGAAGTCTTCATGGTGTCAGCGCCACAGTGTTCAACATACAGGATGAGGCCGATACAAGGATAACAAAGGAACAAAAGAAAAGCTGGCATTCTGAAGAACAAAAAAGGTACAATACCGTGACTGGAACAATACACAAATAACCCGCACATAGGAGAGAGGAGCTAACGACGACGTTTCGGTCCGAGTTGGACCATTTACAAAGTCACACCATACTGGCATTCGGGTCAGATTGTAAGTGCGAATTCTGTTCAGAGTGCTCTCCAATGCTACAAGAATTCATCGAAACAAATGTAATTGTTGATGTCTCATGAACGAGGCTTGCCACATGATCATAAGCGAACACCTCTGATAACTGAGCCAGCAGCTATTGTGTTACTGTTATCCCGGGGACCATCTCACATGCATACCAATTCATTGGAAATTTTTCCTCCTCACTCGCACCTGTCATTTAACGAAGAGGAGCAGCTAGTGGAATTCCTGGGGGGGGGGAGAACTGCAAATGCAATTAAAATCCATTTGCGCATTTCTGAGTGCAAATCGTGGAGGACTATCCTTAGTTATCCAAGCGAGGCTTGAGGGTATTGATGTCATTTACCACGACTTCCCTATGTGAAGCCAGTTTTCTGCGCTTACAGCAGTGAAGACAAAATATCGCCAGAGCATGGATGTGTGCTGAGAAAGATCTAGGAGTGAAACTGTCTGCAATTGTTGCTTACTTCACTAGGCGTTGTTCTGCCTCAATGAAGGCCCATTTAAGACGTCAGCAGCATTTTCTTTAATTGTATCAACCGTATTTTCCTTTATTTACATAATTTATTATTATTATTATTATTATTATTATTATTATTATTATTATTATTATTATTATTATTATTATTATTATTATTATTATTATTATTTTACATTAGCATTAATATAACATGTAAGGCTATTTGATATATGAGCGATTATCATTTAGTGCAACTGCAAACACACGACGTGTTTAACGAAGGACTTTCGTGTAACGAAGGACGTTTGTATAACGAAGGACGCTCGTGTAACAAAGATGATATAGTATTAGTAGAATTACCGAAAATATTTTAGTTAAAAAGTACGCATGATCAACTAATGTGACATTTTATTGTGGCAAAGTTTCGTTTCTCTGGAGCTTTGCCAAGCTGTTACATAACGGCTGGACAGAGCGCCTGGAGAGTGAAACGTTGCCACAATAAAATGTCACATTACTTGCTCATGCGTCCTTCTACCCAACAAAGATAATGTACGTGGGTAAACGCACGGACTTTGAGTGACAACTGATGAGAGTGGGAAGACTCATTGGAAAGAGTTGCGCAGTCTTAAAGTTTGAGAACCGTCCCTCCTTCCCTGCTCTGGCGTCTCCACGGCACACTTTCAATCATCGGAGAAAACAAGATGGAGTACAGCTGGGCAGAGGTCAAAAAGAATCAAAATACCGACAGATTTGATAGTACAAATGTGCTGACTTGTATGATAGCACAGAGGTGCCGACTGGCATGATAGCACAGAGGTGCCGACTGGTATGATAGCACAGAGGTGCCGACTGGTATGATAGCACAGAGGTGCCGACTGGTATGATAGCACAGAGGTGCCGACTGGTATGATAGCACAGAGGTGCCGACTGGTATGATAGCACAGAGGTGCCGACTGGTATGATAGCACAGAGGTGCCGACTGGTATGATAGCACAGAGGTGCCGACTGGTATGATAGCACAGAGGTGCCGACTGGTATGATAGCACAGAGGTGCCGACTGGTATGATAGCACAGAGGTGCGACTGGTATGATAGCACAGAGGTGCGACTGGTATGATAGCACAGAGGTGCCGACTGGTATGATAGCACAGAGGTGCCGACTGGTATGATAGCACAGAGGTGCCGACTGGTATGATAGCACAGAGGTGCCGACTGGTATGATAGCACAGAGGTGCCGACTGGTATGATAGCACAGAGGTGCCGACTGGTATGATAGCACAGAGGTGCCGACTGGTATGATAGCACAGAGGTGCCGACTGGTATGATAGCACAGAGGTGCCGACTGGTATGATAGCACAGAGGTGCCGACTGGTATGATAGCACAGAGGTGCCGACTGGTATGATAGCACAGAGGTGCCGACTGGTATGATAGCACAGAGGTGCCGACTGGTATGATAGCACAGAGGTGCCGACTGGTATGATAGCACAGAGGTGCCGACTGGTATGATAGCACAGAGGTGCCGACTGGTATGATAGCACAGAGGTGCCGACTGGTATGATAGCACAGAGGTGCCGACTGGTATGATAGCACAGAGGTGCCGACTGGTATGATAGCACAGAGGTGCCGACTGGTATGATAGCACAGAGGTGCGACTGGTATGATAGCACAGAGGTGCCGACTGGTATGATAGCACAGAGGTGCCGACTGGTATGATAGCACAGAGGTGCGACTGGTATGATAGCACAGAGGTGCCGACTGGTATGATAGCACAGAGGTGCCGACTGGTATGATAGCACAGAGGTGCCGACTGGTATGATAGCACAGAGGTGCCGACTGGTATGATAGCACAGAGGTGCCGACTGGTATGATAGCACAGAGGTGCCGACTGGTATGATAGCACAGAGGTGCGACTGGTATGATAGCACAGAGGTGCCGACTGGTATGATAGCACAGAGGTGCCGACTGGTATGATAGCACAGAGGTGCCGACTGGTATGATAGCACAGAGGTGCCGACTGGTATGATAGCACAGAGGTGCCGACTGGTATGATAGCACAGAGGTGCCGACTGGTATGATAGCACAGAGGTGCCGACTGGTATGATAGCACAGAGGTGCCGACTGGTATGATAGCACAGAGGTGCCGACTGGTATGATAGCACAGAGGTGCCGACTGGTATGATAGCACAGAGGTGCCGACTGGTATGATAGCACAGAGGTGCCGACTGGTATGATAGCACAGAGGTGCCGACTGGTATGATAGCACAGAGGTGCCGACTGGTATGATAGCACAGAGGTGCCGACTGGTATGATAGCACAGAGGTGCCGACTGGTATGATAGCACAGAGGTGCCGACTGGTATGATAGCACAGAGGTGCGACTGGTATGATAGCACAGAGGTGCCGACTGGTATGATAGCACAGAGGTGCCGACTGGTATGATAGCACAGAGGTGCGACTGGTATGATAGCACAGAGGTGCCGACTGGTATGATAGCACAGAGGTGCCGACTGGTATGATAGCACAGAGGTGCCGACTGGTATGATAGCACAGAGGTGCCGACTGGTATGATAGCACAGAGGTGCCGACTGGTATGATAGCACAGAGGTGCCGACTGGTATGATAGCACAGAGGTGCGACTGGTATGATAGCACAGAGGTGCCGACTGGTATGATAGCACAGAGGTGTCGACTGGTATGATAGCACAGAGGTGCCGACTGGTATGATAGCACAGAGGTGCCGACTGGTATGATAGCACAGAGGTGCCGACTGGTATGATAGCACAGAGGTGCCGACTGGTATGATAGCACAGAGGTGCCGACTGGTATGATAGCACAGAGGTTCCGACTGGTATGATAGCACAGAGGTGCCGACTGGTATGATAGCACAGAGGTGCCGACTGGTATGATAGCACAGAGGTGCCGACTGGTATGATAGCACAGAGGTGCCGACTGGTATGATAGCACAGAGGTGCCGACTGGTATGATAGCACAGAGGTGCCGACTGGTATGATAGCACAGAGGTGCCGACTGGTATGATAGCACAGAGGTGCCGACTGGTATGATAGCACAGAGGTGCCGACTGGTATGATAGCACAGAGGTTCCGACTGGTATGATAGCACAGAGGTGCCGACTGGTATGATAGCACAGAGGTGCCGACTGGTATGATAGCACAGAGGTGCCGACTGGTATGATAGCACAGAGGTGCCGACTGGTATGATAGCACAGAGGTGCCGACTGGTATGATAGCACAGAGGTGCCGACTGGTATGATAGCACAGAGGTGCCGACTGGTATGATAGCACAGAGGTGCCGACTGGTATGATAGCACAGAGGTGCCGACTGGTATGATATAGTACAGAAAAAGATGTTGACAATTATGATTGTACGAAGGTGTTGGTTAGAACGATAGTTCAAAGGTGTCGAACTAGAATGATAGTACAAAGGTGCCGACAAGTATGATAATAGAAAAGTGACGGAAAGTATGATAGCACGTAGCAAAACAGTTATCTGAGCAAAACAGTGTTACTTGAGAGAGAAACAGTGTCATTTGTGTGCGAAGCATTGTCACCTGTGCATATAGTCTTTGTAATAGCATTATGGAGCACATTTTTATATTATTATTATTCTTGCTATTGTTGGTATTATTATTATTATTATTATTATTATTATTATTATTATTATTATTATTATATTCACGGGTAAGCGTTTAACCCGTAGGGGTCATATAGCGCCTGGGTCATAAAAGGTAATCTGATATAACCTAAGGAAGAGAAATGCAGCTCCAGTTCCTGGGATCGAGAGCCCTAGGAGAGCTAAGTGCCCTGGGATATAACACTTAAGGATTAAATGTGATAGTTATAACTTCATCCATTAAGGGTTGGCTGTTGATCCAGGGCGTTGAATCTCCCTTTCCTTGGATCGAACCTGAAAACCCTCCCATTCCGCAGCCGCTGTATGACCCGTATGGGGCTGGTAATAATAATAATAATAATAATAATAATAATAATAATAATAATAATAATAATAATAATAATAATAATAACGTCCATTGAATGAGTGTGTGGGCGGGTGTGAGCCTGAGGCAGGTGTTAATGGGGAGGTATCATGCAGCAAGCACTTCCTTATGCGGGTCCCCATTAACAACCAAGCAGGCTTTAATGGCGCATTAATCTTCAAACTGTTGTTAATGGAGTGTCTTCACGAGAGCAGTATGACGGGTGATCTGTTATTGCCAGTGTTCTGCTGGTAATTGTTTTATGAGAGAGAGAGAGAGAGAGAGAGAGAGAGAGAGAGAGAGGAGAAAAGAAGGGGGATTCTGAGCCCTCTGGAATTTTTTGTAGACCTATTTAGGCCAAACCAAGAAGCCTGTATTTTTTTTATCTTGTATAACTGTTTTCTTTTATACTGGAGTGATGGGACGAGACCAATTTTTGTTTGCCGATACCTATACGCAATTTTAAGACGATACTCATACCGATACTATCAAAATTAGCCGATACTCATTGATACCGATATTTTGGAACACCCCTACTTTATTATATGGCTGTCTCATGTATAGCTGTCTTTATTGTATAGCTTCTCTTGTATAGCTGTCTTTTTTGTATGGATTTTCTAGCATAGCTGCCTTTATTGAACAGCTTCTCTCTCACATTTATCGTATATATGTCTCTGTTGCATAGCTTCTCTCTCCTGTATAGCAATCTTCATGACCTAGCTGTCTCTTGTATAGCAGTTCTTACTGGATAGTTTCTCTTATATAACCCTCTTTATTGTATAGCTGTCTCTCTTAATAGAAGGTTTTATTGTAAAGCAGTTTTTCTTGTATAGCTCTTTCTATATAGCTGTCTCTTATGTATCTGCCAGCTAAATGTTGTGGACGGTAATAGATGCTAAGGGATTTAATTTCAGGAGTATGACTGTCTACTTTTATGTATGTAGTTGTGTGCCTACGTATGTATGTCGTTCTTTGTCAACAACAACAACAACATATGCAGCTAAAATGGAATTAATTACTCAAATATTCAAGTGTATTTGTGCCTGTATACCTGCCTTTGTGTGTGTGTGTGTCACCAGTAGCTGTGGTTGACATCATTCAACGAAATGGTCATCGGCAACGATATCTCTCGTCTCAGCTAATTGTTTACCACGAAAATTTTCACCCTTTAGTTCCGGATCCCCCTCCCTCCTTTCATCCTCCCCTTTTCCCTAACCTCCCATCCAGCCTCCCACCAACCTCAGTCCCCCCACCAGTCACCATCCCACAGTTCCCCTCCTCCCTTTGCCTCTCCTTCCTCCCATAGTCCTGCCTACCTCAGGGGGTTTAATTTGCATTAACAAGGGCGGGGGTAATTAGTACGCCATTCTAGCTTTGTCGAAAATTGACCCCAATGATGGTGGGGGTAAAAAACTGAAAACGACAGCATAAGGCTGTTTCCGTGAGACCCGGGTGGAGCTTTTTCGACCTTAAGAAGTTGAAGGCAGCAGCAGTTTGGGTCTGAGAGATGGCTTAGCAGAGTCCTGCGGGGGAATCAGAAACACCCGCCTCCAGGTGTGAAAGGTTCTGAGTGGGTGCTCAGGTAGGTCAGAGAGAGAGAGAGAGAGAGAGAGAGAGAGAGAGAGAGAGAGAGAGAGAGAGAGAGAGAGAGAAAGATTTTGTTCATCAGGGGGCAATACGAAAATTACACCTGACGCTGACTTTCGTCACGTGATGACCCGCTCAGTGGACTTTTTAATAATTTTCACCTAAGCCGTAGGCTGGGCTACTGTCTATGCTGTCCATCATTAAATATTTCATTCTATTTTTAGGAGAGCAGGGTAAAGAGACTTCGGCAAGGTATTTGATAAAAAATAAACATTCTGTCCTTACAGACTCACAATTTTGAAATAAAAACTGGATCTTTCGATTACTTGCAGCACCATTATCATCGCTAAATACCAATCAGGAAAACTTATATGAAGAGGCAGAATTTTTTTTGTAACATAACAAAATATATCGTTGTACAGGTGCAAGGACTATCAATATATTGCATCACCTTATACAGCGAGAACACTGACCGATGATGATAACATCAGTATAGCATCACCTTATACAGCAAGGACACTGACTGATGATAACATCAGTATAGCATCACCTTATACAGCAAGGACACTGACTGATGATAACATCAGTATAGCATCACCTTATACAGCGAGAACACTGACTGATGACAATATAAGTATTGCATCACTTTATACAGCAAGGACACTGACTGATGATAATATCAGTATAGCATCACCTTATACAGCAAGAACACTGATAATAATATCAGTATAGCATCACCTTATACAGCAAGAACACTGATGATATTATCAGTATAACATCACCTTATACAACGCGAACACTGACTGATGATAATATCAGTATTGCATCACCTTATAGAGCGAGAACACTGATGATAATATCAGTATAGCATCACCTTATACAGCAAGGACACTGACTGATGATAATATCAGTATAGCATCACCTTATACAGCAAGAACACTGACTGATGTTAATATCAGTAATATGAAATATTACTGATTTTAACTGATATATACAGGTTGTTTCACTCGTAGGAGGCCCCGAGTTGGTACTCCAGTAGTGGCAACCGTCTTTTTTGTATATTATGTCTGTAGTCAATGATAACTCGGGGCCTCCTACGAGTGAAACACGTTACAAGACCCGAGTTGTACTCGTAGTGTCCCGTCTTCAATAATTTTTTCATCATACTTTTTTGTTTTAAATTCAAATCCATTGACTGCAGTACTGTATGTAATTCAGTCCGTTGACTGCAGTGCTGTATGTAATTCAGTCCGTTGACTGCAGTACTGTATGTAATTCAGTCCGTTGACTGCAGTGCTGTATGTAATTCAGTCCGTTGACTGCAGTGCTGTATGTAATTCAGTCCGTTGACTGCAGTGCTGTATGTAATTCAGTCCGTTGACTGCAGTGCTGTATGTAATTCAGTCAGTTGACTGCAGTGCTGTATGTAATTCAGTCCGTTGACTGCAGTGCTGTATGTAATTCAGTCCGTTGACTGCAGTGCTGTATGTAATTCAGTCCGTTGACTGCAGTGCTGTATGTAATTCAGTCAGTTGACTGCAGTGCTGTATGTAATTCAGTCCGTTGACTGCAGTGCTGTATGTAATTCAGTCCGTTGACTGCAGTGCTGTATGTAATTCAGTCCGTTGACTGCAGTGCTGTATGTAATTCAGTCAGTTGACTGCAGTGCTGTATGTAATTCAGTCCGTTGACTGCAGTGCTGTATGTAATTCAGTCCGTTGACTGCAGTGCTGTATGTAATTCAGTCCGTTGACTGCAGTGCTGTATGTAATTCAGTCAGTTGACTGCAGTGCTGTATGTAATTCAGTCAGTTGACTGCAGTGATGTATGTAATTCAGTCCGTTGACTGCAGTGATGTATGTAATTCAGTCCGTTGACTGCAGTGCTGTATGTAATTCAGTCAGTTGACTGCAGTGCTGTATGAACCTTAGTGGTTAGGCGCTTAAATTGATTACAATAATAATAAGCAGGTTTTGTGAAGAAAATTCACTAGTATAACTTCGACTCCACTTGCTCTTCATTAATAACTGTGGCCTCGTGTGTGTGTGTGTGTGTGTGTGTGTGTGTGTGTGTGTGTGTGTGTGTGTGTCGGTTGTGTACGTATGTGTGTGTGTGTGTGTGTGTGTGTGTGTGTGTGTGTGTGTGTGTGTGTGTGTGTGTGTGTGTGTGTGTGTTTGTATGTGTGTGTGTGTGTGTGTGTGTGTGTGTGTGTGTGTGTGTGTGTGTGTGTGTGTGTGTGTGTGTGTGTGTACGTATGTGTGTGTGTGTGTGTGTGTGTGTGTGTGTGTGTGTGTGTGTGTGTCTGTGTGTGTGTGTCTGTGTGTGTGTGTGTATCCTCACCTGTTTGTACTAACCTATTTTTGGTTGTAGGGGTCGTGTCGCAGCTCCTGGCCCCGCCTGTTCGCTGTGTGTGATTTACCAGTTATAATTACCTGCTTGTTGTTCCAGGAAGAGATCTTATCCTGGTGGTGTAACTTCCTTATAAGTTTATAAAACTGCCAGTGGTTTTGGCGCACACAAAGTGTGCATGACTGCCAGTAATTCGTTCCGCATATGCAGATGTGTATACATGACTGCAACACAGTTTGCTTGCATGTTGTTCCTGCCTGGACATGCATTCATTTACCCCCATGCATGCTCACCCTCCGTCCCTCTAGCTTACCCTTCTAAGTCGAGGCTGGTTGTCGCCAGGCAACTAGGTATTCTTAGGCATATATTGTAGTTTTAGAATGTTGAGACGCTGTTGCAAAAATAATCTGTTTTGTTTCCATGTTGATGAATGTATGTATTCTTAGATATGCTTAAAAACTGGCAAATGGGCGAAATTATTTACAAACATTACCTCTCAGGGTATCTTAGTTGTAGGGTATCACTTGGAAAATCCTGGAAGTAATGGTCCCAAATCTGCACACAGAAATCACTCCCTACGAAAGTAAAAGACTGGGCAGGCGATGCAAAATGCCTCCAATTAAAAGTAGGGGCGCCATTGGTACACTAAGGGAAAACACCATAAGTGTCCGGGGCCCAAGACTGTTCAACAGCCTCCCATCAAGCATTAGGGGAATTGCCAATAAGCCTCTGGCTGCCTTCAAGAGAGAGCTGGAGAGATACCTAAAGTCAGTGCTGGATCAGCCGGGCTGTGGCTCGTACGTTGGACTGCGTGCGGCCAGCAGTAACAGCCTGGTTGATCAGGCCCTGATCCACCGGGAGGCCTGGTCATGGACCGGGCCGCGGGGGTGTTGATCCCCGGAATAACCTCCAGGTAACCTCCAGGAGTGGTAACAGATGCTGTTGACCACTAAGTTGGCACTGGGTTCAGGCCTGCACCGGTACACGGGTTGTCTCGCACCGCCCCAGAGCCACGAACTATGTGAAGTTCTTCCACAGGGGGAAAATTGTCACACTATTAGGTATGGCCATCTTAGTAGTGAACAATTTCTTTTTTTTTATTAGTAACAGCCTGGTTGATCAGACCCTGATTCACCACGAGGCCTGGTCTCAGGCCGGGCCGCTGGGACGTTGACCCCCGAAACCCTCTTCAGGTATACTCCAGGTATGCTCATTCTTTGATGCCGAGATGTGGGAGATGGTAATTCCCAAGTGATAGTAACTCCAGCTCTGCTTGAATGAAATCTTTGACGCTTCCCTAGCTACTGAACCAATAATTGACGATATCCTAATTGCTTTGTTAAGTCTCCCAGCTTATGCAGACACATTTCAGCACATGTGTTATATGTGAATGACATGACGGAAGGGATAGATTCAGAGCTGTCTCTGTTTGCAAACGATATGAAGCTAATGCGAAAAATTCAATCGGGTGAGGATCAGGTAGGACTACAAAGGGATCTGGACAGGCTGTAAGCCTGGTCCAGCAACTGGCTCCTTGAGTTTAACCTCACCAAGTGCAAAATCATGAAGATTGGGGAAGGTCAAAGAAGACCGCAGACAGAGTACAGGCTAAGGGGACCAAATACTGCAAACCTCACTCAAGGAAAAGGATCTTGGTGTGAGTTTAATATCGAGCACATCTCCTCGGGTACACGTCAACCAAATCACTGGTGCAGTACATGGGCGACTGGCAAACCTAAGAATAGCGTTTCGGAACCTTAGTAAGGATTCATTCAAGACTATACACCGTGTCCGTCAGGCCCATATTGGAGTATGCAGCACCAGTATGGAACCCACACATGGTCAAGCACGTGAAGAAATTAGAGAAAGTACAAAGGTTTGCAGCAAGACTAGTCCCGGAGCTGAGGGGTATATCCTACGAGGAAAGGTTAAAAGAAATCGACCTAACGACACTGGAGGACAGGACAGGAGGGATTAGGGGGATATGATAACGACATATAAAGTACTGAGATGAATTGACAAGGTGGATAGGGACAGGATGTTTCAGAGATGAGACACAGCAACAAGGGGTCACAACTGGAAGTTGAAGACTCAGATGAGTCACAGGGATGTTAGGAAGTATTTCTTCAGTCATAGAGTTGTTAGGAAGTGAAACAATTTATAGAGTGATGGAGTGGAGGCAGTATCCATACATAGCTTTAAGAAGAGATATGATAAAGCTCATGGAGCAGGGAAATAGTGGACCTAGTAGCAGTGAGTGAAGAGCCAGGGCCAGGAACTATGAATCAACCCCTGTAACCTCAGATAGGTGAGTACAAATATACACATACACACAGAAATGAGCCACAGGGATGTTAGGAAGTATTTCTTCAGTCATAGAGTTGTCAGGAAGTGTAATAGTCTGAAAAGTGATGTAGTGGGGGCAGGATCCATGCATAGCTTTAAGAAGAGGTATGACAAAGCTCATGGAGCAGGGAAAGAGTTGACCTAGTAGCGACCAGTGAAGAGGCGGGGGCAGGAGCTATGATTCGACCCCTTCAACCACAGTTAAGTGAGTACACACACACAATCACAACAAGCATCAAGTCAACAAATATAAGAAGCTAGACCTATCATTGTCACTTTGTTCCGGTTGTATCTTATACCCTTGACCCTTAGTAAAATGGTACCACAATTTTCCTCAAAGAATTAAGTTCCAAATTAATCGAAACTATTAGAGATTCAATGTTTGCCATCTTCCTCGTGAAGAACGTCAGTGTGGCTGTCTAGAAGAGGGACGCCAGTTGCGTTCTTAGCATACTCCTGGAAAATCACGGAGAGAACGAGTGCCTCAGGGTCACTCAGGTAAAATATGGAGAATATGGGGTGTGGTGAAGGAGATACGTGTAGAAGTGGATGATGTTGTATGACCTTTTCGGGTTTAGCACTTAAACTGATAATAATAATGATAATAACAACAATAATAATATAGAAGTGGAGGGATTCCTTCGTGAAGACACGAATCTTGAT
>NC_091342.1:18308565-18333565 GCF_038502225.1 Cherax quadricarinatus
GTTTCTGTTTTATGGCGTGAGACAGAAGGCCTATTGCATTCCTTTGTTTAAATTAAACACGGTGGAACTACCTTACTTAGGAACCTATAAACTGTACTTTCATTGATTCTTTTTTCTAGTTCCTCTGAAGATGTGTGTGTAAGCACATGAAAGCGCTCACATATTTCTGTTTATTATTTTTCACCGTGATGGTTTTCACATTTTCAGTCAAGTCAACAAACCCACAGTTTGGAGAGGAAATTGGGTCTTAGTTATTATTTGTCAAAGGCACTTGTCGACAGAGACGTGTTTGTTTCTTGGTATTTATTTCTGCAGGTGTGTCATTCTCATTATTTACTGTCAGTACATTTATTTCCTTATCGTTCATCCTCTCGCTTTTCGTTATTTTATCTCTTGTAATCTGTATCTCAGTCTCGCTCTATCACGTTTATCACTTTCCTATTTATCTTATACAACTGTGCCACTTTCACACACACACACACACACACACACACACACACACACACACACACACACACACACACACACACACACACACACACACACACACCTGCAACCACAAATAGGTGAGTACAAATAGGTGAGTACATACACACATACACACACACACACGCACAATCATTGCTGCTACACTGAGACTCACTCCACAGAATTACTCCTTGAAACGCATATAATTGTTATGCTGAATTATAGAAAGACAATACTAATTATTGGATAATGTAATTGGATGTGTTTAATTATTTAACCATCTTGCCCTGTGGACATCTTATGGCCAATAAAAATCGCCGCAACGATTCGGTCAGTGAAGGAAATTAGAAATTGCTCTCCTGGTTAAGATCTTGAGTGAGGTTATATAGAAGTCATTTCCCCACTATTAATAACAAAAAATGTAGCCTCTGTTCCAATTTAAGTTATCCCCGAGACACTGTTTTAGAAACATGTGCAGGAAGGATCACTCGATTGTTTTAACCAAATTGTCCTTGATCATAATCCCCCAAACATTCAGCTCCTGAAGAAGGTGCTTTGTTAAAACATCTAGAGCTGATTTAAACCCACGCCTGTGACTTTTAGCAGTGAGTTTTCACTTGTAACTGCGTCTTGTGTGTGTTTTAGTTAGTTAGTTACCAGTTGTCAAAGACTTGTCGATAGACACTTGGCTTGTAGAGTTCTTTTTTGTGTATGAGTGTGTACTCACCTAATTGTGGTTGTAGGGGTCGATACATAGCTCATGGCCCCGCCTCTTCACTGGTCGGTACTAGGTCCACTCTCTCCCTGCTCCATGAGTTTTATCATACCTCTTCTTAAAATTATATATGGATCCTGCCTCCACTACAGCACTCCAGATTGTTCCACTTCCTGACAACTCTGTGATTAAAGAAATACTTCCTAACATCCCTGTGACTCATCTGAATCTTCAACTTCGAATTGTGACCCCTTATTGCTGTGTCCCATCTTATTGCTGTGTCCCATCTTATTGCTATGTCCCATCTTTGAAACATTGTCCCGGTCCACTTGTCAGTTCCTCTGAGTATTGAGTGTGTGTGTGTGTGTGTGTGTTCACCTATTTGTACTTCCAGGGGTCGAGTCACAGCTCTGTGTGTGTGTGTGTGTGTGTGTGTGTGTGTGTGTGTGTGTGTGTGTGTGTGTGTGTGTGTGTGTGTGTGTGTGTGTGTGTGTGAGAAACTTTTTACTGTGTGTTATTGGAGCAGCAGACTCGCGTGATGTGCCCAAATTTCGTGACTATATTAAAAAAGAGCGTAATTATCATAACCACATAATGTACCGTAATTACTGAATGTTTAGATCACCGACATATGATTACTCCAGATTATTATATTCATGGGGCGGAGCGCTAGACCCCGGAGGACGCAATACAGCTCCTCGGGTATGCGGGGTGATGAAGTTTGATTCGTGAAAGAGCCGAGTAGCTCCAGTTCCTTGGATGAAGAGTGATGCGTTATCAAGGCGTCCCTGAGAGAGAGAGAGAGAAACTCCTAGCTTTAATCTTCAATATTAAAAAGTCTGCTCATAATCGCTGACTTCTTTGTCATCGAAGGAGATAAACAGCGATAATTTCCACCAACACACACACACACACACACACACACACACACACACACACACACACACACACACACACACACACACACACACACACACACACACACGAGCGAATTAAATTAAATAATTCATGTTATTAAGCGCTAAACCCATGTGGGTCATTCAGTGCAAGACGTGGTGGAGGCTTGATACCTCGTCTTCTGAACGCGAGACAGAAGCGCTTCCTGTTTGTACTCAACTAGATATAACACGCATACAACCGAGAGATCTTGGGTTAAACCAGGGTGAGATACATGACTGTCACGGGTGTCAGGGTACGGGTGGGGTTAGAACCAATGGCGAGTGAGTTGTTAAACTCCAGGCCAGTGCCTGAGCCACTCGGTCAGCTGGCTACAATAAGATTCATCCACTGTGACCACAAATGCATTTGGGGTCACAGTGGGGCCCATGCTAACCTTTCTATGGGTTATAAATATACCTAGTTGGATGAATGTTATTGTAGCCAGCTGGCCCAGTGGTTTATACACTGTCCTAGAGTTTTACGACTTACTTACCATGGGTTCTAAACCCACCCGTACCCTGGTTTGTTTGCAATCGTTTTATTACGATTTCATGAGGTATAACTGTCTCTGCTCCTGCTGTCAAGGATATTTGTAAGTAAAGGTGTATGCCCCTAAGTGTATTTACCCTGAGAGTGCATTTTAACCCTTGTTTGAGGAATAGAGCATTCTTGACTGGTAGTGAACAGGAGACATGCAGTCTTAAAGACCCCTCGTGTGGCCGATAGACTTCAAACCTAATAAACCAAGGAACCAACCCGCTGCCCCTGTTCATTTACTACTAAATTGTTGCCTAGGTGTAAATAGATTGATAATGGACGACTCCTAAGGCGAACAAGATTATAGATTGTATGTCACGGGCTTTAAACACAAGGAGTGGTGGAGACTCGAACCTGCGTCTGCTGCTTACGGCCTGGCCTTTGACCAGCCAGGCTGTTGGTGCACCATAGCTCGGGCATGGCTTTGAAATACTAAAAGTAGAGGATTATTATTATTCTCTCCCTTTTAACCTTCCAAGGGAGGTTCCTCGAGACAGTTAAAGGACTCTTGATCGAAGGAATTGGACTTAACCTCCCCTTTCTTGGATCAGACCGAATTGTCTGCCATTCCCGAGGCTCTGCATGACCTCTGCTACCCTAGCGCTGCCCCATGATTGGAATAATAACGTACCGCAAACATTGTTTATACTGACATAAAGAAAAAAGTGGCATTTGTTGTTGCTCTTGCAACAGGCGCGAGTTAATGTGTGTGTGTGTGTGTGTGTGTGTGTGTGTGTGTGTGTGTGTGTGTGTGTGTGTGTGTGTGTGTGTGTGTGTGTGTGTGTGTGTGTGAGAGAGAGAGAGAGAGAGAGGGAGAGTGAGTGTGTCTGCGTTTGTGCGTGTGCGAGTTATTTAGTTTCGAATCGACACTGGTGAGCCTTACATAGCAGTTCAGCTCTTATGTGTCTTGAAAATGTCAGAAAAATGCTATGTTTTCTCAAGCGAGTTCAGTAATGAGGCTATTCAGATACAGACTGCATCGGTGATTTGCCAAAGCAAGCTAATTGTACCATTTATGGTATTTGTTAGATCATTCAGTATGTGGGCATCATGAATTGCGGACAGATACTGTCGGACACAATTTCTCTGTAATTCTTTGTAAACTGAAGATACGTTGACAAAGCAAGCTTTTATTAAACAAAAAATTACTCTGCATGTCGGCTTTCTATCTGGCACTTTGGCTTTCTTCTATCTGGCACTGTGGTCCATCATGCTCTGGCTTATGTAGTAATGCCGTGAGAGTAAACACAATCAAGTATCACTCTCTGAGTTGGAGAAACTTGTCACTGTAAGGATGTAGTGTGTTAAAATGTTGGAAACTCGGACATGTGGCGTGTATTGTGTGTGTGTGTGTCGTGCTGAATAGGTAAAATTGGTCAGTTAGCAAGAACTCATTTAAAATTAAATCCTTTCTAAAAAAAATTCTTATGTATTCAGAGGTACATATTTTTTCATTTATGTTAATATAAAAATTAATGTTTTTTTACCAAAAGAATCGTAGGAAACTTACCTAACCTTAGTATAACAAACTCAATTTAATTTAGCCTAATCCAGCTAAATATATATTATATAAGTTTACAATAATTTAGTAATAAGCAAACACAATGAAATATATTTCTTCGTTAGGTTCAGAATGATTTTTGCGAAAATTATTGCATGCACAAATTTTCGCTTGCCTTATTCGGCAAGAAGTGCGTTGGTATTTATGCCAAAATCGCAAGTTTTACTTATTCGGCACTGATATAATATATAATCATAGGTGCACACGTTGAAGGGTGGGGGTTGGGTATTGCGAACTGAATGTGAAGGGAGCGTCATGGATCCCCCTAGGCAGGCATATTTAACACCATTAAGTCATTTCTACACACGTCGCGCCTGGAATACTGATGTGAGTTATCACACAAGCCAGTCTGTTTGTTAACGTCTATCCCACAGCGCTGATAAACCCTCATGTCCTCTGCCTGCCTCTCACTTCTACACTCAATTTGCAGTTAAATTAATTATTTTGCATTGTCGCAGGGGTAAGAACGGCGTGAAGAAATTTACTTGGCTGGCACGTTTTCTCTTGTAGTGAGTGGGGCTTCTGAGACTCATTCCCTTAATAACGTTCTAAAGTGTCTGTCTGGATTTCTTAGGCAAGTTTTTGGAGGAAATTTCTCGGTTAGGTTGTCCTCTGTACATAATAATAATCAATTATAACATACAACGAAAGAGATATAAGTCGATGTAAGGTTCTGGCGCACGAACAGAAAACGGGAAGCCACTGAATGCATGAGTATGTCAGATTCTCACTGTTTAAGGTTCCTTCATCAGTAACCCACTTGACTGTACGATACTACAATGATGCCTGGTACTGAGAGGACGACATGACTTCCGACAGCTTGGCATACACACAGACGATGGTAGACTTAGTGCAGCCTCTGGTTACTGAGAAGGAACAAAATGTATATATGGATTTTGAGGAATTTAAGAAAAACTAAAGAAAAACTTAAATAGCTTTACTTGTTCTGTGATTATGATTGATATAATATAAGAGTGAACTGGTCCAGAGAATAGCAAGTTGACAGTGTAAATATGATGAGTTCAGAAAACTTATATGTTGAAAATGTTGATTTCAATTGACTTAAGTGTGTTGGAGCTAATAAAGAGAAAACCATAGATACTAGATATTCAATAAATTTAGCATTAAAGTATTTTCCAACCTCCTCTCCACAATTTTGAGAAATGCTGCTGCTATTGGGATGAGGAACTGCAAAATCATCTCCATTTAACTGCTGATAGAAGCTGTATCTGTAAGGTACCTACAGTCTCCTCCTGCGGTTACCGCCCCGCGGCCCGGTCCTAGACCAGACCTGCTGCTTGCTGGCTTCATCCATCAAGTTGATGCAAGAAGTTTTTCATTTTTAAATTTTCTTCAGGATCATCCATTCGAGTTTAGTGCTTTTTCGTAAATAATAATAATAATAATAATAATAATAATAATAATAATATTGCTTCCAGTTATGTTCGGCAGTTTGATTCATTCAGATTATATATATTTATGGGGAGGCGCCAAACCCATAGGTCCATACGGCTCCTTGGGAATGAGAGACAATCAGCTTTGATCCAAGGAAGCGGAGAGGAAGCTCCAAGTTACCTGGATGAAGACGGGGTTTCATTCAGAGATGCACATCTTGGAGGACACGAATATGAGATGATGATGAGCTTTACGTCATAGGAAGAAGGTAGGGTCGGAGGAGACTACAGGGACTGATGGTGCGACGTGGTAGAGACTAGAACAAGAGTGTCCAGATGGAAGCAAGTGAACCACAGGAAGGTTTGGAAGCATTTTCGAAATATAAATGTCTTGAATAAGTGGAATGACCTACGTGCCTTTTTTATAAACAAATGGAATGACCTACGTAAGGAGGTAGTGAAAGCCTGTTAAGAGCTGGAGTTACACCTTGGAAGGCAAGGTTTGGTTAACAAGGGTCAGACTAAGAAAGAGCCTGAAGCAGAGACTCGACCCCAGTAACCACAAATAAGCAAGTACATGTAAGTGAATACACACACACACATATACACAAAAAAGACCTCCGTGGACCCTCAAAGTCTTAGAGATGAGCTGCTTTAAATCTGTGTAGTAAATCATCCCCCACACCTGTCACTGGTGGTGGTGATGGTGGTGATCGTGATCATGGTGACGATGGTGGTGGTGATGGTGGTGGTAGTGGTAGT
Source organism: Cherax quadricarinatus (assembly GCF_038502225.1). Lineage (NCBI taxonomy): Eukaryota > Metazoa > Arthropoda > Malacostraca > Decapoda > Parastacidae > Cherax > Cherax quadricarinatus. The sequence goes on from NC_091342.1 coordinate 18,314,942, forward strand.
AATGGTGATGGTGGTAGTGGTAGTGATGATGGTGGTAGTGGTAGTGATGGTGGTGGTGATGGTGGTAATGGTGGAAATGGTAGCAACATTGACGACTGTCCTGTAATGGTATCATCTCTTACCATATGATAGTAATAGATGGGTGGTCTTTCTTAATCCCCCTCCCTCATCAAATCTCTCCTACTCCCCCACCATAACCCTCCATCTTCTTCATCCCTCCCTTTAACATCCCATCTCCCGAGTCCTCGTCCATTCATCCCCGGCTGTCCCTTATTTTCTTTATTCATGACACAGCTTTCACACTAGCGAGTCGCCAGTATTCCATCCTTGTGCACTGTCAGGGGATCACAAATCTTTACGGTAAACATCGTAATTCTTACCGATGATTCTCCCTGTATCTATTGTGGGCTCTGTGGGAGGCCTCTGTCTGTGTGTATGCATTGCCGCCTGCCTGCCTGCCTGCCTGCCTGCGCTAAACATCGTTGGTAGGTTAGAGTTAGAGGGAATGAGAGTTAGAGGTTATGCTAGTTACGTATCCCTGATGGGGAACCTTCAGGAGGTTGAATTTTTACTTTTTCTTCCTCCCGAGTTTTGTTTTTATTTGCTCCTTATTACGAACAACGATGTCGATATCGCCTGTACACCTTGCCGTAATGCGATTACCACTTGGGAACAAGCAAAAGATAACACAGAGAATAACTGAATTATATTTCCTTCACCAAACAAGCTGGTATTTACAGAATAGTACAGCCTATGTACACTATTTACACTATGTACAATGAGACCAAACAAAAGCATAAGACACAGTGAACAATGCGGCAAATGCGAGCACAGGACACGGAGAACCGTCAGCGACCAGCAGTGAAGGTAAGTCTGCCAATGTTGCTTCCACGAGTGTGCCACATCGCTTCAGCTTTGGCGGGCTTCCTTGCTATTGGCTGAGTGAACCGAGGTACTGGTATAACGATGGGTCCCCCTTGATCATTAAACCCTTAGCACCTGGTTCGCTGGTTGGGAGGCAGACTATATGAGTGCGTAACATACGCCGAATAAAATGTAACATACTCTTAGCAAGCCACACTCCTCATAACTCGAGAAAGCATCATCCAATCGGCTTCAAAATTTCAACGCTTGTGCAGTCATTAGGGCAAGAGTCTTGGAATATTTGGCATGTGTAGGTGCTCTACGATCAGTGTTGTTGAATCAATTCCCTGCGTCCTGACATGGCTCTGATAACTTCTAAAACCCTCAGCGGCGGAGCTTTAAAGGGCACGTAAGTACCCCTGTCTTCTAATAACATGTTCATTTTTCCACCATAATTTACCTTGTCCATAATTACTATAGCATTTGCCTTGTCTCTTTCGTAAAGTGTAGTCCAGGATCTTAATTCATGGTATAACTTAACAAATCTTTGATGACAATTGTGTTGTAGAGGTCTGAGCAAAATTTAAGTTTATCAGTTTTATTAAATAAATTATTTCCTGTGTAATAAACGTCGTACACTCAGAATTTTTCTTGTGTGTAAATCTTTAGCTCTAAATCTTTCGCACTTGTGCATCGTCAGGAGCTGTGTAATTTTGCAAGCCAGCGACAGATAGGTGAGGAAATTTTCTGAAGGAAGGCAGAAGGTATCAATGGCGAAGTTGCCCGGAGTCAGGGTCAAGTATATTTCCAAAATGATCACCACACTAGGACCATGTGCGCGAGCTTACTAACGTTTGTAATGTTGCCACCAATGTTGACATACCATAGGCTGGTGGAATCAATCTCTCTCTCTCTCTCTCTCTCTCTCTCTCTCTCTCTCTCTCTCTCTCTCTCTCTCTCTCTCTCTCTCGCTCTCTCCCTTCCCCTCCCCACCCACCGCCATCCTCTCAACCCCCATCACCAGCACTGTCCCCAGACTCAGTGGAGTAAGGGCCTCCCCCATGATTTATCACCCATGGACCAGGAAGCAAAGAGCAGCTGAGTTATTGCTCGCCCCATAATGGAGTTAAACACTCAAAAATTGGGGCATTTATCATGATGGTGGAGACATAAGTTTCTATATATATATATTTTTTTTTTTTAAAGGGAGGCATTTTTAAGGGTTGGAATATGGGTAAGGGGGGACGAGGGAGGTGGTTAGTAAGGGATGATGAGGAATGAATGAGTGAGGGGGGGGGGGTCGTAGTGGATACGGGGTATGGAAGACCTGCAGGAGCAGGAACAACGCAGGAGCAGCATCAGAGGCAAGAGAAACTGATTCAGGAGCAGTAACAGCAGCAGCAACAGTGTCAGGAGCATCAACAACAGCGACACCAGCAGCAGCATCACAGCCTCAGGAGCAGTAACAGAAGCAGCACAGCCTCAGGAGCAGTAGTAGCAGCAGCACAACCTCATGAGCAGTGGCAGCACAGCCTCAGGAACAGTTGCAGCACAGCCTCAGGAGCAGTAGCAGCAGCAGTACAATCTCAGGAGCAGTAGCAGCAGCACAGTCTCAGAAGCAGTGGCAACACAGCCTCAGGAGCAGCAGCAGCAGGAACAGCAGCTGTATCAGCAACAGTAGCAGAATCAGCTACATGGGCAGCAATGTCATCATCAGCAGCAACACTGTTAACAGCATCTGCAACCGCAGTAGCAGCATGAACAGCATCATTTGCAGCAAAAACAGCAGCAGCATTAGCAACAGCATCAACAATAGCAGGAGCAGCAGCAACAGCATATATAGAAACAGGAGCAACATCAATTGCAGCAGTATAAACAACAGCAATAACAGCAGAAGAAGCAGCATGAGTAACAACAGTAGCAGCAGCATGAGCAACAACAGCAATAACAGCATCATGAAGAAAAGCATGTGCAACAGTACTAGCAACAATAGCAGCAGTATAAGCAACAGCATTTGCAACAACCACAAAAGAAGCAGCACGAACAGCAGCAACAGCTTTAGCAACAGCACCTGCTGCCGCATTAGCAGTAGGAACAGCAACATGAACAACGGCATCTGCAGTAGCAGCAAAAGTAGCAGCATGAGTAACAACATCTGCAGAAGCTACATCAGTCATAGCATGAGCAGGAGTATCTGCAATAGCAACAGCAGTAACAGCAGCAATACCGATAACAGCATCTGCAACAGAAGAAAAAACAACTCCAACAGTATAAATAAGATGACCATTACCATCACTATCATCAACATCATCATCATTATCATCATCATCATCATCTTCATGGGAAATAACTGGATGAGGAGCAGCAGGGACACAAAATATCCTTCCTATTGTAAGACGAAACAAGACGTGGGATGATAATGGGGAAAAGTAGTGTAGAGAGAGTATTTAGGAAAAGTGTGAAAAAGTAGTGTGGAAAAAAAGTATTTTGAGAGTGTGAAAAAGTATTATGGAAGTGTGGTAAAAAGTAATTTGTAAGTGTGGTAAAAACTAGTGTATATGTAATGTATCAGAAGTAGATTATGGAAAGTTCTTGGCCATTATTGAGGCCATTACTTTAAACTGTGTATGAGGCCATTTAAAAGGGATTATTTGTTTTAAATTCTATTGTTTGTTGGCTAAAGTGAAACAGAAAATAGAGTCCACCATGACAGGTGGAGGATGGAAAAGTGTGTTGTAACACACCAGAAGTTTTAAAATAAAGCACTGAACACCACAGGCAGAAGCTGTGTTGTGACACACACACACACACACACACACACACACACACACACACACACACACACACACACACACACACACACACACACACACACACACAAACACACAAACACAAACACACACACACACTTGTAAGTCTATTATCAGCAACACCAGGGATCTAAGGCAAGAGGGGAGAGAAGGGAGTGAGGGGACATGGATGTATAAGGGGAGGCATGATAAGGTTTGGAAAGGGGAACAAGTACAGATGATGACGAGTGAGAGGGGTCAAGGAGGGAAGAAGAACAGTCGATTAAGGGGAGTGAGAAGGATTAAGAAGGGAAGATAACAATGCAAACGAAAAGGCGAAGCGAGGACAATGAAGAATGAAGAGAGAAATATAAGGTTGGTAAAACTATGGACTATGAATTGTATGGTCAGAAGATGACAAGGATGACGGTGATTGAACATGTCGGTGGAAATAAGTCTCGTTGTTTGAATTTATTAGGTTGTCCTAGGCAACATGGACACCAGTTGGGTATCTTTATTGTTGAAACGTTTCGCCTACACAGTAGGCTTCTTCAGTCAGATATAGAGGTAGCAGGTGTAGTAGTGAAATGATGATGATGTAATCAGTCCATGAACCTTGGAGAAATAGTATGTGAGGTGGTCAGTCCTTCAGCTGAGGGACTGACCACCTCACGTACTATTTCTCCAAGGTTCATGCACTGATGACATCTTCATTTCACTACTACACCTGCTACCTCTGTATTTGACTGAAGAAGCTAATGTCTAGGGAAACGTTTTCCACGTGTCTTAATCATCAACATAAATCTACATAATTTATTACATGTGTGTCCAGGTAACAGGTTCCTAGCTTCGACATATACACCAATAAGCCTAACCTCCATAGTGGGAAAATTTATGGAATCAGTAATTGCCATCTTGAAAAGCATAAATTGATCAACGAATCTCATTACGGTTTTATATAATCAACATAGATGAGGGAATAATTAGCGACATAAGCAAGTTTGCCGATGACACCAAAATAGGCCGTCAAATTCATTCTGACGAAGAAATTAGAGCACTCCAGGAAGATTTGAACAGACTGATGCAATGGTCGGAGAAGTGGCAGATGGAGTTTAATATCGACAAATGCAAAGTTCTAAACATTAGACAAGAAAATAACCATGCCACATATAAACTAAATAATGTAGATCTTAATATTACGGATTGCGAAAAGGATTTGGGTGTTCTGGTTAACAGTAATCTAAAACCAAGACAACAGTGCAAAAGTGTTCGCAATAAAACTAATAGAATCCTTGGCTTCATATCTAGAAGCATAAATAATAGAAGTCATACAAAGGAGGTTGACAAAGTTGATCCCATGTATCAGAAATCTTCACTATGAGGATAGACTGAGGGCCCTTAATCTCTACTGTCTCGAAAGGCGTAGAATTAGGGATGATATGATTCAGGTGTATAAATGAAAGACAGGAATAAATAAAGGGGATGTAAATAACGTGCCGAAAATATCTAGCCTAGACAGAACTCGTAGCAATGGTCTTAAGTTAGAAAATTTCAGATTCAGGAAGGATATAGGAAAGCACTGGTTTGGTAATAGAGTTGTGGATGATTGGAACAAACTCCCGAGTTCCGTCCTAGAAGCTAAAACGTTGTGTAGTTTTAAAAATAGTTAAAATACATGAGTGGGTGTGGATGGGTGTGAGTTGAACCTGACTAGCTTGTACTACTAGGTCTGATACCGTGCTCCTTCTGACTAGGTTGGGTCATTGGCTTAAGCCGGTAGGAGAATTGGACCTACCTTGCATGGGCCAGTAGTCCTGCTTCAGTGGTCCTTCTTTCTTATGTTCTTATAACTGTATATTCTCAAGACCATTGTAAACAATATAAACTTTTGTTTATTTAACTTAAACAGAGCTTTAAATAGAGTAGTGAAAAGCGTTGTGGGTGTATTGCGTAGGACAGGTATGACAGAATAAGCGGTCCACCAACCACTTTGATTTTGGCCTTTAATAATATATTTGTTAATTAGTGACGATAGTGATAAATAGATCATTTTTAAGAGGGTTAAAAAAGTATATTAAGAAGTTATTAGAGAGTTGTATGAATTATAAACAGAGATTTCATTATGTAAATTATTAGATTTTGTCGTCGGAGTGGCTGATTTATTGTGCACCCCTTATCTATTTTGTGGACGGTCTAGTAACAACTTACGGCGACATCATTGGCTTAGAAGAAGCCCCTGAATGTCTTAACTGTATATATATATATATATATATATATATATATATATATATATATATATATATATATATATATATATATATATATATATATATATATATATATATATATATCGTGCCGAATAGGCAGAACTTGCGATCTTGGCTTAAATAGCAACGCTCATCTTGCCATATAGGACAAGTGAAAATTTATGTATGCAATAATTTCCCCAAAATCATTCTGAACCTAACGAAAAAAATATATTTCACTGTGTTTGTTTAGTATTAAATTATTTTAAACAAATTTAAAAAATATATAGTTGGGTTAAGCTAAAATAAATTGTTCTTGTTATAATAAGGTTAGGTAAGTTTTCTAAGATTCTTTTGGTGCAAAATTAAAATTTGTTACATCAACATTAATGAAAAAAATATATCTTTAAACGTATAAGAGAAAATTTTAGAAAGGACTTAATTTTAAATGAGTTTTTGCTAATTGACCAGTTTTACATATTCGGCACGACATATATATATATATATATATATATATATATATATATATATATATATATATATATATATATATATATATATATATATATATATATATATATATATATATATATATATATATATATATATATATATATATATATATATATGTATGTATATATATATATATGTATATATATATATATATATATATATATATATATATATATATATATATATATATATATATATATATATATATATACATACATACATACATACATACATACATACATACATACATACATACATACATACAATTTGTATTTCGTCTGTTACATGCAAATTTGAAATACTTGCTCAAGATGTCTTGTATCATATTTTCATTACTAAGATACCTTGAGATATCACACTGGTTGCTGCACTGTCTGGTATCTCTGTTTGGCTCAGTACTTGGAGAATCAAATAAATAGTGTTCAAAAAAAGTGACAACAGGGGGAACACGTAATTGACATTTACTTTGACCATCATCTATATACCAAACTGCCAGAAGTACTTGTGACCAAGTATTAAGTCTAGTTACTACAAAATCTGTCAGTATATTTACATTGCAAGTTGCTCTAAAAGTGCTTAATGAAGTTCACCTTATCATAATACATTGTAGATGTACTCGGGTTTCTTACCTCACTCCTATGACACTCTTATTCATTATTTACCTCTCTCGTAATACTATGTTTGACGCAGACAGACCAAGGTTAATTTGAACTTCTTAGTAAGTTTAGTAAGGTACACATGAATGCAGTTACATAAATTATCATACATAGCAGCATATGTCTAGATTACCTAGGATAACCCCAAAAAATGTCAGACAAAGTGACTTATTTCCACTGGGGTCCTTGACTCATTTCTTTTACTAATTCATCAGCTTTATGTAGGAGTAATTTAGCCTGAGGTGGAATCTATAAGAATTGCACATTAATTCTTTTCTCTTTAATTCTGGTGATAGAGCTGAAGAATAGGTCAGGAAAGAAGATAGAGGGGTGATAGGGGAAAGGAGGGGAGTGACGGAGAGGGAAGCATGAGGCGACCAGACCAGACCAGTGTTTGGACAAGGGCAATTAGCGGGTCCGAGGGAGGGGGAAATTTGAGGGCCTGACGATCATCTTTCACGGGACTGAGGCGTCACGCGCCTGAGGGGAGGGAGGAGCTGAGGGGAAGGAGGAGAAACTTAGGGGAGAGAGGAAGGGTCTAAGGAAAGTGAGGGAGTGGCTTAGGAAAAAGAAGGTAAGACTGAGGGGAGAGATGGAGTGAAGGACTGACTTGAAGGAAGGGAAGAGGGAAAAAATGGGCGGAATAGAGGGAAGGAATGAAGGCATGGAGGAAGGAGGAAGCAAAGAATGCTAGCATACTACCATCGTAGTATATATATATATATATATATATATATATATATATATATATATATATATATATATATATATATATATATATATATATATATATCAATACACCACGCAGAAACAAGCGGGTATATACAGTGAAAGATCGCAGTCAGCAGGACTCGATACTGTTACTGAGACACAAGAATCCCAGGCAGCGCTCTTATCCACTTGGCCACAAATGTCACAAAAGCTGGGCAGCCTGGTTCACAAGCCATGTTTCTTTCCCAGCCCGGGCACGTCAGTGAGCCTCAAGCATGGATTCAAGTTATTTCAATCTCCTGTATGTTCTGACCTTACAAGCGATTTTTATATGAATGCACCACTCAGAAACAAGCGGGTATATACAGAGAAAGATCGCAGTCATCAGGACTCGATACATTCTTCTATTAGTGGCCTACATCTCACCTCCAGACAGTATATAAAGCTCCATACTGTCACTTCAACTTCACATTGTTTCAGACTGTGGAACAATACTCTTCTCCAGGCTGAGGGACTGATCACCTCAAAACTACGTCTTCAAGGGTAATGGACTGATTACATCGTCCTCACATCTCTTCTGCTTCTGCCAAATTTTCTGTACTCGACTGAAGAAGCCTGCTGTGTAGGCGAAACGTTTCGAAATATAGATACTGTTGCATATGTCTTACCTAACTACATCTATTATTACTAGCTACTACTACTACAACTACTACTACTACTACTACTACTACTACTACTACTACTACTACTACTACTACTACTACTACTACTACTACCACTACTACTACTACTCAGGCTCCTCTTAGGTCCTCCCCAAGTCTCTCAGGTCACTGTCAAGTCCCCTTAGGTCATTCTAGGTACAACTATTTCCAGGTCACCTCAGTGGCTACCTCCGTGTAAGAAGGCACCCACAGGTCAGCAACTCCAGGATTCACTGTGACCTGGTAATGATGAAGGTAGTTATGTAAGGGGGAAAAAGGGAACAGTGTAAGTAGGGAGAGAAGGGACAACATCCTGCCTACCCTATCACCTTTTCTCCTCGTCCCTTCTCCCTGTCTTTCGCCCTTTCGTTGTGAATAATATCTTCAAGGTATCCCTCATAGAAACGTATATATCTTTCGAGGGATACCTGTGAGGTATTCTTTTTATCCTTTACTCTGCCCCCTTCCCCATCATACTGTCCTTTCTCATCCACTCACCACCTTTTCATCTTCCTCCATTTCTCACGTCCCCTTTTAGTTTCTCCTTGTCCCCTTCCCCTTCCCTTTGTTAATTCTCCCTTCTCTGCCCCCTTTCCTGTTCCACGCCTCCTTGTTCCTCCCCCCATCTGACCCATTCTGTTCCCCTTCCAGTACTGCCACGGCCAACACCCCCCGCAGACAAGACAGGAAAACAAGCGATCCGCCAGATTGAATTTCGGGTCTATGATACGTTAATGAGGAGTAATGGACGGTGTGTGTGTGTGTGTGTGTGTGTGTGTGTGTGTGTGTGTGTGTGTGTGTGTGTGTGTGTGTGTGTGTGTGTGTGTGTGTGTGTGTGTGTGTGTGTGTGTGTGTGTGTGTGTGTGTGTGTGTGTGTGTGTGTGTGTGTGTGTGTGTGTGTGTGTGTGTGCGTGAGTGGGTGCGTGCGCGTGTGCTCACTATTTTGTGTTTGCGAGAGTAAAGACTCTGCTTCTGACTTCACCTCATAGATTAATCCGCATTACTGATTTCTAGTCAATTGGGCCTAATCATATCTCATTAAATTCTTTCCACTTTTCAGCCAGCCTGTGAATAATGAAAGACTTTCTAACATCAATATGACTCATGTGTATCCTCACCTTCCACTTGTGTCTTCTTGCCCCTGGTAATCTTAATTAACAGTCTGATCTCTCTCAGTTCCTCTTAAAATTTTGTAAATGATGATAGGATAACCCGCATTGATATAAGAAGGAAAGTTTGTATATTTCGACGTTTAACTATGATCCTCTTCATCAGTTGAGGATCTAATGAAAAGAATCTCAGCTGAGGGTTAAATACACAAACTTTCTTTGAAGTTGTTGTTTTTACTAGTTCTCTCCGTCAAGGTCGCCAGACTAGATTCCCTCAACCTTTCCCTACCGTGCATATTCCTCAGTTCTTGCACTAGTCTTATTGCAAACCTTTGTACCTTTTAAAGCTTCCGTATGTGATTGACTAGGTGGGGGCTCCGCACTGGGTAGACGTTTTTCGTAACTGAACCAGCTTATGTCGTAAAGGATTCATTGTTCAAGTTTCTGAATGCTGTTATGAGGTTTGCAAATGCCACTGAAGTTATACACTTTATCAGTACTTCTGACGATGTGATTGGTGTTATATTTACCCCAGGATCTCCTACCTCTGGCGATGTGATTAGTGTTACATTTACCCCAGGATCTCCAGCTTCTCTCCTCCAAGGCTATGAGTGTGTGCACGTGATGTCACATACTGTCAGGCGGTGAACGTCCAGCATGCTGCCAGTCACCCGGCAGCATGCTGGATAATGTTTTAGTGTGTCACGAGAATGCATTGGATAGTTTTTGCAAATGTGTGAACGTGTTTCTCTCCTCCGTTTTTTTATAAATACAAAAATACATACATATACATGCATTGGCTATATTTTTTTTTTTTTATTATCACACCGGCCGATTCCCACCAAGGCAGGGTGGCCCGAAAAAGAAAAACTTTCACCATCATTCACTCCATCACTGTCTTGCCAGAAGGGTGCTTTACACTACAGTTTTTAAACTGCAACATTAACACCCCTCCTTCAGAGTGCAGGCACTGTACTTCCCATCTCCAGGACTCAAGTCCGGCCTGCCGGTTTCCCTGAATCCCTTCATAAATGTTACTTTGCTCACACTCCAACAGCACGTCAAGTATTAAAAACCATTTGTCTCCATTCACTCCTATCAAACACGCTCACGCATGCCTGCTGGAAGTCCAAGCCCCTCGCACACAAAACCTCCTTTACCCCCTCCCTCCAACCCTTCCTAGGCCGACCCCTACCCCGCCTTCCTTCCACTACAGACTGATACACTCTTGAAGTCATTCTGTTTCGCTCCATTCTCTCTACATGTCCGAACCACCTCAACAACCCTTCCTCAGCCCTCTGGACAACAGTTTTGGTAATCCCGCACCTCCTCCTAACTTCCAAACTACGAATTCTCTGCATTATATTCACACCACACATTGCCCTCAGACATGACATCTCCACTGCCTCCAGCCTTCTCCTCGCTGCAACATTCATCACCCACGCTTCACACCCATATAAGAGCGTTGGTAAAACTATACTCTCATACATTCCCCTCTTTGCCTCCAAGGACAAAGTTCTTTGTCTCCACAGACTCCTAAGTGCACCACTCACTCTTTTTCCCTCATCAATTCTATGATTCACCTCATCTTTCCTAGACCCATCTGCTGACACGTCCACTCCCAAATATCTGAATACGTTCACCTCCTCCATACTCTCTCCCTCCAATCTGATATTCAATATTTCATCACCTAATCTTTTTGTTATATATATATATATATATATATATATATATATATATATATATATATATATATATATATATATATATATATATATATATATATATATATATATATAAAGTTAGTGCTATCCTAATGGCACTAATGTTATAACACTGACTCCTTGATTACCTTAGCAGCGTACACTTCTCAAAAATCAGAGAAAATAGGACACATGAAGAATTCTTATGGATTCCATTACACAATGAATTACTCCTTCATGATAAAGTTAATAAGTTAGCTAAAGAAAGTACTCCGAAGGAAAATGTAGAATATAACTTTGGTATGTCTGTGTCTAACATTAGGGATAATATTAGAAGAAAAGTAAATAATGCAGTGTAAACAGACTGATTAATATTAATCACAGAGTGGGTTGGTCTCAGTTTTTAGGGATGTTTTCGTAGCCAGGCTTAGGCATGCTTGAAGGTACTCATGGCAATTTGGTAGACGTACGGATGATGATCAAGTTACTAAACGCAATGTGGTCAGTCTTATGGTCATTTTCTTGAGCACTATGTGATTGATTGGCCAATTATTGAGGAATATAGAGATAAACAGCCCTGCTAACAGACTCCTGCTAAGATCCATCACTGTATTAAATTTGTAACATGTTAATACTAATAATGAAGCCATAAATTTCTTGAGCAATTGCCTTGCAAGCGATGTAAAGAAAGGTGATGAGATACTTGAGAGGAACTTTGAGATATATGATACATGACTGCAACTTTTATAGAGAGGTGAAATGCTCTTAATGTCTGCAGTTCTTCAGAATTCTGATTAACCTCTGGTATATGTGAGTACTCACCTATATGTGGTTGCAGAGGTCAAGCCTCTTTCACTGGTCGCTACTAGATTCATTCCTGGCTTCAATGGCCTTATCGTACCTTCTCTTAAAATTTTGTGTGGATCATTCCAATACCACTCCAATCTCCAGGTCGTTGCATTTCATGACTATTAAGACTTACGAAATACTTCTTAACATCAGTGTGACTAGTTTGAGTTTTCAACTTCCAGCTGTGCCCCCGTGTCCCGTTTTCCGTCTCTTTAAAAAAATCTGTCCCTGTGTGTGTGTATATGTGTGTGTGTGTGTGTGTGTGTGTCTATGTGTGTGTGTGTGTGTGCGCGCGCACATGCGTGCGTGCTTTTGAGTGCGTGCGTTTGCGTCTGTGTGTAAGGAGCGTTGTTATCTGTGTGTACGAACACACACACACGCACACACACACACACACACACACACACACACACACACACACACACACACACACACACACACACACACACACACACACACACACACATACATACACACACATACACACACATACACACATACACACATACACACATACACATACACATACACATACACATACACATACACATACACACACACACACACACACACACACACACACACACACACACACACACACACACACACACATCACTGGACATCATAGCTCTCACAGAAACCAAGCTCACAGGAATGATAACAGTTGCCATCTTTCTAACGGGATATTAGATCCTGAGGAAAGACAGAGGGAACGGAGGGGGATGCGGAGTGGCACTGCTCATCAAAAACCGATGGGATTTTGATGAGCTGGAGAGAGGAGACAGAGAAGCAAGAGACTACATATTAGGAACACTTCAATCTGGAGGTGCCAAGATGGTAATTGCTGTGATGTACAACCCACCACCAAACAGCAGGATGCCAAGGCAGGAATATGATGAGAGTAATAGAGCGATGGTTGACACACTAGCTGAAGTGGCCAGAAGGGCTCATGCATGTAGGGCAAAGCTGCTGATTGTGGGTGACTTCAATCACAAGGAAATTGACTGGGAGAACCTGGAGCCACATGGGGGCCCAGAAACATGGAGGACAAAGTTGATGGAGGTTGTACTGGAAAATCTTCTGTGCCAACATGTAAGGGAAACTGCCAGAGAGAGAGGAGAGGATGAACCAGGAAGACTGGACCTAGTATTCACCTTGAGTAGTGCAGACATTGAAGACATCACATATGAAAGAACCCTCAGCGCCAGTGATCACGTGGTTCTGAGCTTCGATTACATAGTAGAGTTACAAGTGGAGAGAGAAACAGGAAGGACCGGAAACATGAAGCCAAACGAAATGATGGAATATGTGACAACAATATGCAATGAAGCTAAGGAGAAGTTTGTGCCCAAGGGTAACAGAAATAACGCGAAAGCCAGGATGAGCCCTTGGGTCACGCAAAGGTGTAGAGAGGCCAAACTAAGTGTTTTAGAGAATGGAAGAAGTATAGAAGGCAAAGGACCCAGGAGAACAAGAAGAGTAGTCATAGAGCCAGAAATGAATATGCACAGGTAAGAAGGGAGGCCCAACGATAAGACGAAAACGAATTAGCAGCAAAAGCCAAATCTGATCCGAAGCCACATCAGGAGGAAAACGACAAGTCAAGGAGCAGGTGATAAGGCTGAGGAAAGAAGGAGGGGAGTTCACACGAAACGACCGCGAAGTATGTGAGGAGCTCAACACGAACTAAGCGAGATGGATACCTCAAAGGCGATGGGGCCGGATAACATCTCTCCATGGGTACTGAGAGAGGGAGCAGAGGTGCTATGTGTACCACTAACAACAATCTTCAACACATCTATCGAAACAGGACAACTACCTGAGGTATGGAAGACAGCAGATGTAGTCCCAGTTTTTAAAAAAAGAGAGACACGAAGCATTAAACTACAAACCAGTGTCACTGACATGTATAGTATGTAAAGTCATGGAGAAGATTATCAGGAGAAGAGTGGTGGAGCACCTACAAAGGAATGAGCTTATCAATGACAGCCAGCACGGTTTCAGGGATGGGAAATCCTGTGTCACAAACCTACCTGAGTTTATGACAGGGTGACAGCAGTAAGACAAGAGAGAGAGGGGTTAGTAGATTGCATTTTCTTGGACTGTTGGAAGGCGTTTGACACAGTTCCGCACAGGAGGTTAGTGCAAAAGCTGGAGGACAAAGCAGGGATAACAAGGAAGGCACTGCAATGGATCAGGGAATACCTGTCAGGAAGACAACAGCGAGTCATGGTACGTGGAGAGGTGTAAGAGTGGGCGCCTGTGACGAGTGGGGTTCCACAGGGGTCAGTCCTAGGACCAGTGCTGTTTCTGATATTTGTGAACGACATGACGGCAGGAATATACTCAGAAGTGTCCCTGTTTGCAGTTGATGTGAAGTTGATGAGGAGAATTCAATCGAATGAAGACCGGCAGAACTGCAAAGAGATCTGGACAGGCTACAGGCCTGGTCCAGCATCTGGCTCCTGGAGTTCAACCTAAGTGCAAAGTCATGAAGATTGGGGAAGGGCAAAGAAGACCGGAGACGGAGTATTGTCAAGGAAAAGGATCTTGGGGTGAGTATAACACCTAGCACATCTCCTGAGGTGCACATCAACCAAATAACTGCTACAGCATACGGGAGCCTAGCAAATCTAAGAATAGTATTCCGATACCTCAGTAAGGAATCATTCAGGACCCTATACACCGTGCACGTTAGGTTTATATTGGAGTATGCAGCACCAGTTTGGAACCCGCACCTAGCCAAGCATGTAAAGAAACTAGAGAAAGTGCAAAGGTTTGCAACAAGACTAGCCCCAGCGCTAAGGGGCATGCCCTTCGAGGAGAGGTTAAGGGAAACCAATCTGACGACACTGGAGGACAGGAGAGATCGGGGGGATAAGATAACGACATACAAAATACTGAGAGGAATTGACAAGGTGGACAGAGGCAGGATGTTTCAGAGGTGGGACACAGCAACAAGGGGTCACAGTTGGAAGTTGAAGATTCGGATGTTAGGAAATATTTCTTCAGTCACAGAGTTGTCGGGAAGTGGGATAGTCTGGGAAGTGATGTAGTGGAGGCAGGATCCATACTTAGCTTTAATAAGAGGTATGATAAAGCTCATGGAGTGGGATGAGTGACCTAGTAGCGGCCAGCGACGAGATGGGGGCCAGGAGCTGTGACGACCCCTGCAACCACAACTAGATGAGTGCACACACCCGCATACACACACATACACACACACACACACACACACACACACACACACACACACACACACACACACACACACACACACACACACACACACACACGCACGCACACGCACACACACACACGCACGCACGCACGCACGCACGCACACACAGGACTAAGGCACTAGGAGCTAAGACTCGACCCCTGAAACCACAAATAGGTGAGTACACACACACACACACACACACACACGCACTAAGGCACCAGGAGCTAAGACTCGACCCCTGCAACCACAAATAGGTGAGTACACACACACACACACACACACACACACACACACACACACACACACACACACACACACACACACACACACACACACACACACACACACACACACGCACGCACGCACGCACACACACGCACACACACACAAATACACACGCACACACACACACGCACGCACGCACACACACACACACACACACACACACACACACACACACACACACACACACACACACACACACGCACACACACGCACGCACGCACGCACACACACACACACACACACACACACACACACACACACACACACACACACACACACACACACACACACCACTTCCCCCTATCATTTATTCAATACAAACACTAACAGCTCACAACTATTACAAAATGGACCTATTAAATCTCGGCTTTCCTGCTCCCTATCAAAGTGATTAATCGGCCCCTCGCTCATCCGGTTCATTCAGCACACCAGACCCGGCCATGACCAACAAATCCGAATAAATGGATGTACGTCCGCGAGTGGGTGAGGGGAGGTTAAAATGGGTGAGAGGGAGGTTAAATTAGGTGAGAGGGAGGTTAAAATGGGTGAGAATGAGCTTAATGGCTGGGGATGTAATGGTGGAACTTGAAAAGCATAGGGAAATGGGAGACGTAAGGGTTGAAGGAGTGAAATGAGTAGAAGGTGGTGGATACCGTGGGTAAGAGGGGAAACAATGGGTAATAAATGAGTTATGGTTAAGAGAGAGGGAGTAATGGATAAAAGAGGTGAATAATAGTTAGTGGGGAAGAGAAGAAGTGAGAGGAAAGATTAAAAGTTAATGTACTTACTGCAGTGCAGGCGAGAGAGATACATCATAATCTACACCTGGAAAATCCATGAGGAACTGGCCTCAAATCTGCACACAGAAATCACTTCTTACGAAAACAAAAGACTCTGCAGACGGTGTAACATACCACCAGTGAAAAGTAGGGGTGCCATTAGTACACTTAGAAAAAACACAATAAGTGTCCTGGGCCCAAGACTGTTCAACAGCCTCTCACCAAGCAAAAGAGGAATTACCAGTTGATCTCAGGCTGCTTTCAGAGGGAGCTGGACAGATACCTAAAGTCAGTCCCCGATCTGCCGGGCTGTGGTTCGTACGTTGGACTCCGTGCAACCAGCAGTAACAGCCCTGATCCACCTAGTCACCTTGACCTAGTCAAGGACCGGGCCTCAGGGGGCTTTGATCCCCCGGAACACCCTCCCGGTAGACTCCAGGTATGAAGGTTAAAGAAATGGAATCAGAGGAGAGACAATTATTGATAAAGAATATGAGAGATAGTAACGAGAGGGAGGAATGGGTGTGAGAAAGATAAATAGCTACGAGAGAGAGAGAGAGAGAGAATTAGAAATAAGGAAAATCAGTGCAAATTTGAGAGACTTTTTCCACTCCAACTGACCCACTTTAACATTCATTCATATGAACGTTCATGTATGTGAATATTATACATGAACGTTCGTGTATATGTTATATATGAACGTTTATTTATATGTTATACATGAAAGTTCATGTATAAGATGTACATGAACGTTCATATATAACATATACATGAACATTCATGTATAACATTCATATATTCTTTAACCTTCATACACATGAACGTTCTTGAATATGAATGTTATACATGAACGTCCATGTATATGAATATTATACATGAACGTTCATTTATATGGGCATTCACACACAGTAATACCACAGTTCCAGGCAGGGGTCACAGGCAAGGGTTCTATGAAGGGGTCATAAGAAGGAGTCCCCGGCAGGGGTTCAAGGCAGAGGTTTCAGGAAGGGGTCCCAGTGATCTGTTCATTTTTTTTGTGTTTTTGTATGTTTTATTTAGCAAAATTGAATACATCCTCAGTGTGCTGCATCCCTATTCTATATGATAGTTATACAGTGGGAACAAAAGTTAGCTGTGTTTACAAGTCATATTCCATCACACAGGATGGATCATATGGTGTTGAACTGTGTCAGTCTGAGCTGGGAGACTTCAGTAGTGCCAGCCTGAGCTGGGAGACTTCAGTAGTGTCAGCCTGAGCTGGGAGACTTCAGTAGTGTCAGCCTGAGCTGGGAGACTTCAGTAGTGTCAGCCTGAGCTGGGAGACTTCAGTAGTGTCAGCCTGAGCTGGGAGACTTCAGTAGTGTCAGCCTGAGCTGGGAGACTTCAGTAGTGTCAGCCTGAGCTGGGAGACTTCAGTAGTGTCAGCCTGAGCTGGGAGACTTCAGTAGTGTCAGCCTGAGCTGGGAGACTTCAGTAATGTCAGCCTGAGCTGGGAGACTTCAGTAGTGTCAGCCTGAGCTGGGAGACTTCAGTAGTGTCAGCCTGAGCTGGGAGACTTCAGTAGTGTCAGCCTGAGCTGGGAGACTTCAGTAGTGTCAGCCTGAGCTGGGAGACTTCAGTAGTGTCAGCCTGAGCTGGGAGACTTCAGTAGTGTCAGCCTGAGCTGGGAGACTTCAGTAGTGTCAGCCTGAGCTGGGAGACTTCAGTAGTGTCAGCCTGAGCTGGGAGACTTCAGTAGTGTCAGCCTGATCTGGGAGACTTCAGTAGTGTCAGCCTGAGCTGGGAGACTTCAGTAGTGTCAGCCTGAGCTGGGAGACTTCAGTAGTGTCAGCCTGAGCTGGGAGACTTCAGTAGTGTCAGCCTGAGCTGGGAGACTTCAGTAGTGTCAGCCTGAGCTGGGAGACTTCAGTAGTGTCAGCCTGAGCTGGGAGACTTCAGTAGCGTCAGTCTGTGCTGGGAGACTTTAGTAGTGTCAGTCTGTGCTGAGAGACTTCAGTAGTGTCAGTCTGTGCTGGGAGACTTTAGTAGTGTCAGTCTGTGCTGGGAGACTTCAGTAGTGTCAGTCTGTGCTGGGAGACTTTAGTAGTGTCAGTCTGTGCTGGGAGACTTCAGTAGTGTCAGTCTGTGCTGGGAGACTTTAGTAGTGTCAGTCTGTGCTGGGAGACTTCAGTAGTGTCAGTCTGTGCTGGGAGACTT
>NC_091342.1:18336065-18361065 GCF_038502225.1 Cherax quadricarinatus
GAACTCAGGAAAATAAAGAGATTAGCCGAAGAGCCAGAAATGAATATGCACAGATAAGAAGGGAGGCTCAGCGACAATATGAAAATGACATAGCATCGAAAGTCAAGACTGACCCGAAGCTGTTGTACAGCCACATCAGGAGGAAAACAACAGTCAAGGACCAGGTAATCAGACTGAGGAAGGGTGATGGGGAATTCACAAGCAACGACCGAGAGGTATGTCAGGAGCTCAACACGAGATTTAAAGAAGTATTTACAGTGGAAACCAGTAGGACTCCAGGAAATCAGAACAGGGGGGTACACCAGCAAGTGCTGGATGAGGTACATATAACCAAGGAGGAAGTGAAGAAGCTGCTATGCGAACTTGACACCTCAAAGGCGGTGGGACCAGACAACATCTCTCCGTGGGTCCTTAAAGAGGGAGCAGAGATATTGTGTGTGCCATTAACAAAGATCTTCAACACATCATTTGAAACTGGGCAACTCCCTGAGGTATGGAAGATGGCAAATGTAGTCCCAATTTTTAAAAAGGGAGACAGACATGAGGCACTAAACTACAGACCTGTATCACTAACGTGTATAGTATGCAAGGTCATGGAGAAGATCATCAGGAGGAGAGTGGTGGAGCACCTGGAAAGAAACAAGTGTATAATTGACAACCAGCATGGTTTCAGGGAAGGAAAATCCTGTGTCACAAATCTACTAGAGTTTTATGACAAGGTGACAGAAGTAAGACAAGAGAGAGAGGGGTGGATCGACTGCATTTTTTTGGACTGCAAAAAGGCCTTCGACACAGTTCCTCACAAGAGGTTACTGAAAAAGATAGAAGATCAGGCACACATAACAGGAAAGGCACTGCAATGGATCAGAGAATACCTGACAGGGAGGCAACAACGAGTCATGGTACGTGACGAGGTGTCAGAGTGGGCGCTTGTGACAAGCGGGGTTCCACAGGGGTCAGTCCTAGGACCTGTGCTGTTCTTGGTATATGTGAACGACATAACGGAAGGGATAGACTCAGAAGTGTCCTTGTTTGCAGATGATGTGAAGTTAATGAGAAGAATCAAATCGGGTGAGGATCAGGCAGGACTACAAAGAGACCTGGACAGGCTGCAAGCCTGGTCCAGCAACTGGCTCCTTGAGTTTAACCCTGCCAAATGCAAAGTCATGAAGATTGGGGAAGGGCAAAGAAGACCGCAGACACAATATAGTTTAGATGGCCAAAGACTGCAAACCTCACTCAAGGAAAAAGATCTGGGGGTGAGTATAACACCGAGCATATCTCCTGAGGCGCACATAAATCAGATAACTGCTGCAGCATACGGGCGCCTGGCAAACCTACGGATAGCGTTCCGATACCTCAGTAAGGAGTCGTTCAAGACCCTGTATACCATTTACGTCAGGCCCATACTGGAGTATGCAGCACCAGTTTGGAATCCACACCTAGTCAAGCACGTCAAGAAATTAGAGAAAGTGCAAAGGTTTGCAACAAGACTAGTCCCAGAGCTACGGGGATTGTCCTACGAAGATAGGTTGAGGGAAATCGGCCTGACGACACTGGAGGCCAGGAGGGTCAGGGGAGACATGATAACGACATATAAAATACTGCGCGGAATAGACAAGGTGGACAAAGACAGGATGTTCCAGAGATGGGACACAGACACAAGAGGTCACAATTGGAAGTTGAAGACTCAGATGAATCGAAGGGATGTTAGGAAGTATTTCTTCAGTCATAGAGTAGTCAAGTCATGGAATAGTCTAGAGAGTGAAGTAGTGGAGGCGGGAACCATACATAGTTTTAAGGCGAGGTATGATAAAGCTCATGTAGCAGGGAGAGAGAGGACCTAGTAGCAATCAGTGAAGAGGCGGGGCCAGGAGCTATGACTCGACCCCTGCAACCACAAATAGGTGAGTACAAATAGGTGAGTACACACACGCACACGCACACACACGCACACACGCACACACACACACACACACACACACACACACACACACACCCACACACACACACACACACACCCACCCACACACCCACACACACACACACACACGCACACACACACACTCACACACGCACACACGCACACACACGCACACACACGCACACACACACGCACACACGCACACACACGCACACACACACACACGCACACACACACACACACACACACACACACACACACACACACACACACACACACACACACACACACACACACACACACACGCACACACACACACACACACACACACACACACACACACACACACACACACACACACACACACACGCACACACACACACACACACACACACACACACACACACACACACACACACACACACACACCTACCTACCTACCTACCTACCTTCTATGAGGAAAGGTTGAGGGACTTCAGCATGATGATACTAGAGGACAGGAGAATTAAGGGATATGATAACAACGTACAAAATACTGGCAGGAATTGACACAGTGAATAGATTGTTTGAGATATGGGAAACAGGAACACGAGGGAAGAGCTGGAGGTTGAACATTCAGATGAGTCACAAGGATGTTAGGAAATATTAAAGTGGTCAGGGAGTGGAGTGACCTGCAGAATAAAGTGGTGGAGGCAGGATCCATACATAGCTTTAAGATGTGATACGATAAGTCTCAAAGCCAAGAGAGAATGAACCTAATAGCGACTATTATCATTACCAGGAAGCTTTTGCTAGAGTGAAAGGCATGAGAAAAAGTATGGAATACACCCAGTAAAGAGCAGGGAGGCCATGTGTTCAGAGAACACTGTGTCAGCATCCGTAGCCCAGGATTATCTGACATACTACCAGGAGATATCAGAAAACATTGTCGGATCATAGAGGGTTTGAAGCTGGACAGCTTCCTGCTGCAAGTGCCGGATCAGCTGGGTTGTGATGGGTATGTGGGCCTGCGGGCTACTGACACAGCCTAGATAACCAGGCGGTCAGCACATAAGCCAGGCCTCAGGCTCGTCTGCTGGGATGGATTGGGGGAAAGGAGGGGCAGAAAGGCCCTCAAAATCGGTCGCAGGTAAAGCAGGGGTCTGGTGAGCATCACTCCGCTCCCAGGAGATGAAAGACAGCGACCAGAGTCGGATGACAACATCACCACAAACATCCTGACCTCGCCCGACCCCCCGGAAGAGCTGCACCTCATTAATTTTATCTCCGAAATAATCTGGTAATGAACACCCCTGATGCCCTGGGCACGTGACTTCTTCCCTCTCCCCCCTTCCCCCACAACCTTTCAGCAGTGTGGCGCTAAAAACACCACACTACTGAAGGGTTGTGGTGTTGCTCACAGTATGATATACCCCTCTTTGACTTACGAAATCGTAATGACACGATTGCAAACAAACCATACCACGGGCGGGATTGAACCCGCGTGTCATTACAATTTCGTGAGTCATGTTGACGGCATTGAGGGGACTTGAGCTAGAGTTCGTCACGGCCACGCTAGCTGGAGATTCGTCTGTAAAAACTTGCATCTGTGGTCACAGTGGTGCCTATGCTAACCTTCCTATGGTGTAGAAATATACCTAGTTGAATGAATCTTATTGTGGCTAGCTGGTCCAGTGGCTAACGCGACGGTCTGGAGTTTTGAGACTCTGACCGCGGGTTCAATCCAGCCCGTGGTATGGTTTATACCCCTCTTTACTGGTGTTATCAAGAGCATTTGTTCCCACCCAGTTGTGGTGTCCAGAGCCCCTGTCCTAATCCTTGGTGTGGTGCATAGGGCACCTGTTTACTTGGAGTTTACCTGGAGAGAGTTCCGGGGGTCAACGCCCCCGCGGCCCGGTCTGTGACCAGGCCTCCTGGTGGATCAGAGCCTGATCAACCAGGCTGTTGCTGCTGGCTGCACGCAAACCAACGTACGAGCCACAGCCCGGCTGATCAGGAACTGACTTTAGGTGCTTGTTCAGTGCCAGCTTGAAGACTGCCAGGGGTCTGTTGGTAATCCCCCTTATGTGTGCTGGGAGGCAGTTGAACAGTCTCGGGCCCCTGACACTTATTGTATGGTCTCTTAACGTGCTAGTGACACCCCTGCTTTTCATTGGGGGGATGGTGCATCGTCTGCCAAGTCTTTTGCTTTCGTAGTGAGTGATTTTCGTGTGCAAGTTCGGTACTAGTCCCTCTAGGATTTTCCAGGTGTATATAATCATGTATCTCTCCCTCCTGCGTTCCAGGGAATACAGGTTTAGGAACCTCAAGCGCTCCCAGTAATTGAGGTGTTTTATCTCCGTTATGCGCGCCGTGAAAGTTCTCTGTACATTTTCTAGGTCGGCAATTTCACCTGCCTTGAAAGGTGCTGTTAGTGTGCAGCAATATTCCAGCCTAGATAGAACAAGTGACCTGAAGAGTATCATCATGGGCTTGGCCTCCCTAGTTTTGAAGGTTCTCATTATCCATCCTGTCATTTTTCTAGCAGATGCGATTGATACAATGTTATGGTCCTTGAAGGTGAGATCCTCCGACATGATCACTCCCAGGTCTTTGATGTTGGTGTTTCGCTCTATTTTGTGGCCAGAATTTGTTTTGTACTCTGATGAAGATTTAATTTCCTCATGTTTACCATATCTAGACAGACGCCCTGGAATCTCATGAATCTAAGGGAGCGTGGGATGCTGTTTCTGATGGTTTCTTCAGTTTGTGAACGTACAGCCATCCTTCACACTCCTGCTTAATTTCCGTGAAAGTCGTACGGGTTTATACAGTCCTAAATATCAGTTCTCGTGTGTGTGTGTGTGTGTGTGTGTGTGTACTCACCTAGTTGTACTCACCTAGTTGAGGTTGCGGGGGTCGAGTCCAAGCTCCTGGCCCCGCCTCTTCACTGATCGCTACTAGGTCACTCTCCCTGAACCGTGAGCTTTATCATACCTCTGCTTAAAGCTATGTATGGATCCTGCCTCCACTACATCGCTTCCCAAACTATTCCACTTACTGACTACTCTGTGGCTGAAGAAATACTTCCTGACATCCCTGTGATTCATCTGTGTCTTCAACTTCCAACTGTGTCCCCTTGTTACTGTGTCCAATCTCTGGAACATCCTGTCTTTGTCCACCGTGTCAATTCCTCTCAGTATTTTGTATGTCGTTATCATGTCCCCCCTATCTCTCCTGTCCTCCAGTGTCGTCAGGTTGATTTCCCTTAACCTCTCCTCGTAGGACATACCTCTTAGCTCTGGGACTAGTCGTGTTGCAAACCTTTGCACTTTCTCTAGTTTCTTTACGTGCTTGGCTAGGTGTGGGTTCCAAACTGGTGCCGCATACTCCAATATGGGCCTAACGTACACGGTGTACAGGGTCCTGAACGATTCCTTATTAAGATGTCGGAATGCTGTTCTGAGGTTTGCTAGGCGCCCATATGCTGCAGCAGTTATTTGGTTGATGTGCGCTTCAGAAGATGTGCCTGGTGTTATACTCACCCCAAGATCTTTTTCCTTGAGTGAGGTTTGTAGTCTCTGGCCCCCCCTAGACTGTACTCCGTCTGCGGTCTTCTTTGCCCTTCCCCAATCTTCATGACTTTGCACTTGGTGGGATTGAACTCCAGGAGCCAATTGCTGGACCAGGTCTGCAGCCTGTCCAGATCCCTTTGTAGTTCTGCCTGGTCTTCGATCGAGTGAATTCTTCTCATCAACTTCACGTCATCTGCAAACAGGGACACCTCAGAGTCTATTCCTTCCGTCATGTCGTTCACAAATACCAGAAACAGCACTGGTCCTAGGACTGACCCCTGTGGGACCCCGCTGGTCACAGGTGCCCACTCTGACACCTCTCCACGTACCATGACTCGCTGCTGTCTTCCTGACAAGTATTCCCTGATCCATTGTAGTGCCTTCCCTGTTATCCCTGCTTGGTCCTCCAGTTTTTGCACCAGTCTCTTGTGTGGAACTGTGTCAAACGCCTTCTTGCAGTCCAAGAATATGCAATCCACCCACCCCTCTCTCTCTTGTCTTACTGCTGTCACCATGTCATAGAACTCCAATAGGTTTGTGGCACAGGATTTCCCGTCCCTGAAACCATGTTGGCTGCTGTTGATGAGATCATTCCTTTCTAGGTGTTCCACCACTCTTCTCCTGATAATCTTCTCCATGATTTTGCATACTATACATGTCAGTGACACTGGTCTGTAGTTTAATGCTTCATGTCTGTCTCCTTTTTTAAAGATTGGGACTACATTTGCTGTCTTCCATGCCTCAGGCAATCTCCCTGTTTCGATAGATGTATTGAATATTGTTGTTAGGGGTACACATAGCGCCTCTGTTCCCTCTCTCAATACCCATGGGGAGATGTTATCTGGCCCCATTGCCTTTGAGGTATCTAGCTCACTCAGAAGCCTCTTCACTTCTTCCTCGGTTGTGTGCACTGTGTCCAGCACATGGTGGTGTGCCCCACCTCTCCGTCTTTCTGGAGCCCCTTCTGTCTCCTCTGTGAACACTTCTTTGAATCTCTTGTTGAGTTCCTCACATACTTCACGGTCATTTCTTGTTGTCTCTCCTCCTTCCTTCCTTAGCCTGATTACCTGGTCCTTGACTGTTGTTTTCCTCCTGATGTGGCTGTACAACAGTTTCGGGTCAGATTTAGCTTTCGCTGCTATGTCATGTGTGTGTGTGTGTGTGTGTGTGTTTGGGTGTGTGTGTGTGTGTGTGTGTGTGGGGTGTGTGTTTGGGTGTGTGTGTGTGTGTATGTGTATGTGTGTGTGTGTGTGTGTGATCAGTTGTCATAGGCACTTATCGATAGACACTTGACCTGTTGTATTAGGTAGGCGCGCGCGCGCGCGCGCGTGTGTGTGTGTGTGTGTGTGTGTGTGTGTGCGTGTGCGTATAATTACCTATTTGAGTTACCTGCATTAAGCTCTAGCTCTTGGTCCCAACTTTAAACTTTCCAGCACTGACGTGAATTAGCTGTCTTACCTATTTCTAGACCTCTGTAATGAGTCCGCTTCCATTGTGTCATTGTTCAAGCTGATGTGGCACATTTGGCGGTGTAATATCCAACCATGTCCTCTTGTTGTTGCATCTCTGGTAAAGAGTTTATCCTTGTTTATCCTGTCTGTGCCCGAGACCTTTGTATTGCATATGTCTGTGTGTACTCAACTGGTTGTGCTTATATTTTGTGGTTGACGGGGTAGAGTCTCAACTATTGGCCCCTTCTCTTAACCTGACACTTGCCAGATTTGCGTTTTATTAGCCACACTCTTAAAACTACATGGAGAGGCTATCTTCACTTCGTCTACGTCCAAGTCACTCTAATTTATGACTACCCTCAGGCTGAAGAAATACTTTCTGACACCCTTATGACTCATCTGCGTCTTTTACTTCCAAAGTTACCCTAGTGTATCGGTTCTCTGCCTCCCGACCAGGATATTCCTGACAACTCTATCAAGTGTTATGAATATTTTAAATTCCTTTGTAATGTCTCTTCTATCCTCTAATATTGTCAATTTCATTTCGTTTAGCATCTCTTTACACTTTAGCTCATTCCCCGTAGCTCTGGGACCAGTTTCTTCACATGCTTTATCAGGTGTGGGGCTCAGTGTTACTGCTACATACTCCAAGATAGTCCTAACATTTGTCGTCAACATGGGTAGGGAACAATTCAGCGCCGCCGTTTCAGCGCCAGGCTATTTCAACGCTGGTCCGTTCCGTTTCGTTCACATCCTTAACTAAAAACATGCGGATGTACCTGTTAAAACATTTTATTTTCTCTGTGAACTACCGTAACGTTAATTTCCTTCGCAATAACCTAACTTAACCTATTTTTATTAGATAAATCGCTTCTTAGGTTCCATATTTTATTGATTTGAGTGTTGAAACTATGGTGGCACTGAAAGGTCATGGCGCTGAAACAGCCTGGCGCTGAAACGGCGGCACTAAAGTGGGCCATCCTGATCAACAGGGCCATGAATGATTGTTGAGATTCTTAGATTTGCTAAACGAGTATTAGCTGTATAGGTTATTACGTTGATGTGTGCTTTCGGTGATATGCTTTGCACTTGGCTCACCTCTGGGTCTTTCTCCTTATTACGAACAAAGGTGTAGTCTCGTGGCCTGCACATCTGGTTGTAGCACGATTACCAAGGTAGAAATAAGAAATGAGCAAAACTCAGCAGTAAATATTTATGTATATATATATATATATATATATATATATATATATATATATATATATATATATATATATATATATATATATATATATATATATATATATATATATATATATATATATATATCCTTCACCAAAAGCATGCAAGTATATGTACAACGTTTATAGAATATGTACAAAGCAAGTTATGCAAGCAAGAGACACAATGAGATCTGTGGGTAACCATACTTGAGGTAAGTCTGCCAATATTGATTCATGAGTCTCCAACATCGCTTCACAACTGTAGTGGGCTTCCTTGTGATTGGCTGGGTTGAACCAAGGTGGTAGCATGACAAGAAAGCCCTGCTTGTTCCATTCTTAGTATCTGGTTTGCTGGTAAGGAGGGCATGCCTATGTGAGTGTGTGACATACGCCGAATGAAATATAGCGCACTTTTAGTATGCCACACTCCTCAAGTGAGGTCTGCAATCTCTGTTCCTCGAGTCTATAGGCAGTTTTCCTAGTTTTCATAATCAATCTGCTGGGGTTGAATTTAAGTAGCCACTTATACGGACCAGTCTTGTAGTTTGTCAAGATCTCCCTTTAGCCCTTTCTTGTCCTCATCTGTTTTTGTTCTCATTATTTTTACATTATCAGCAAATATGAATAAATATGACAGTATCTCTTCTGGTAAGTCATTCACATATACGAGTAACAGTTCTGATCTTAATATTGATCCTTGCGGAACCACACTTGTAACTCTCTCATTGTGACATATCTAGCAATCAGGGTGTGTGTGTGTGTGTGTGTGTGTGTGTGTGTGTGTGTGTGTGTGTGTGTGTGTGTGTGTGTGTGTGTGTGTGTGTTTGTGTGTGTGTGTGTGTGTGTGTGCGTGTGCGTGCGTGTGCGCGCGCGCGCGCGTACCAGAGTGCGTGTGCTCCTGCCTCTTTACTGACCTGGGTTGTATTCATCAAAGAGTTAACATTCAATTATCTTGTTGGTAAGCTTCATTCATATCTTATTTTGAGTCCCAGTTTATAATTTAATAACCTCTCCATTAATCTTGTTTGACATCTCAGCTACCCTTACACTGAAGAAGTATTTCTTAACATCCCTGTAGTTCATTTGTGCGCAGCTTCCCTCTGTGGCCCCTTGTTCTGATTCCTCTCCTATCAAACAGTCTTTCCTTGTCCATCTTGTCAATGCCTCTTAAGTATCTTGTATGTCGTGATCACATCTTCCTTGACCTTTTGCTCTTCCAGTGACGTGAGGATAAGTTCCTTCAGTCATTGGTCGGGGTGTATGTGTGTGTGAGTGTGTGTGTGAGTGTGTGTGTGAGTGTGTGTGTGAGTGTGTGTGTGAGTGTGTGTGTGAGTGTGTGTGTGAGTGTGTGTGTGTGTGTGTGTGTGTGTGTGTGTGTGTGTGTGTGTGTGTGTGTGTGTGTGTGTGTGTGTGTGTGTGTGTGTGTGTGTGTGTGTGTGTGTGTGTGTGTGTATTCGTGCGTGAGTGCGTGCGTGTGTGTGTGTGTGTGTGTGTGTGTGCGTGAGTGCTTGCGTGTGTGAGTGAGATCCCATCTCACCTTCCAGACAGTGACAGAGTATAGCTCTTGTCCCCCTGTCATCAATGAATCTTAAATACCTGTAATAAACAGTCGTAACATTATCGAGGGTTGTCGGGAGACTTGAAGTTACGTTGAGTCGCAGTTGGTGGCTGCAACACCTGCAACAACAGCAATACCTTCAACAACTTCTGCAGCACCTTCACCAACACCACCTGCAACAACTGCACCTGAATCAACACCTACACCTGCAGCAATAACTACAACACCAACACCTGCATTAGGTAAAACCGCCTTTGTTGATTTTCTTTATAACTCATACTGAAGATGTTCTAAAGATGAGGCACCAGTTTATAAGACCATCCTCTCTCTCTCTCTCTCTCTCTCTCTCTCTCTCTCTCTCTCTCTCTCTCTCTCTCTCTCTCTCTCTCTCTCTCTCTCTCTCTCTCTCTCTCTCTCTCTCTCTCTCTTTCTCTTTCTCTTTCTCTCTTTTTCTCTTTCTCTCTTTCTCTCTTTCTCTCTCTCTCTCTCTCTCTCTCTCTCTCTCTCTCTCTCTCTCTCTCTCTCTCTCTCTCTCTCTCTCTCTCTCTCTCTCTCTCTCTGTCTCACTCTCTCTCTCTCTGTCTCTCATGCATGCAGGTGCACTCAATTCTGCATTAACGAAGCGTCTGATCCTGAACAAGATAACTCAATCCCATGTGTGTAAATCAAGCCTTAGCCCACACACAGGATGCTCCGTGCTTGCTCTTGACGTCACGGGGCTCTGTTTACACTGGACGTGGGAGCCCATGCTGATAAGTAACGAGAGAAGAGTGCCTTCTACTGCACCAACTCTTAGTTCGCCTCTCTGTCTCTCTGCTTCTTCTTTCTCCGTTTACTTAATCATAAGTCATCTTCATTCCAGCTTTCATCTCTCTTTCTCAGCAAAACACCTCATCTTTGGAACCTTGAAATAGAGAGCTTTGGAACAACTTGTGAGCGTGAGGTTCACCTTGTGAGCATGAAGGTTCGTATGTTTGTACCTCTGTATTAACGAGGACTCTTTCAAAGGGGGATTTCCTGGTTGCTGATAAGGGCTCTTGATCCAAGGAACTGGAGCTACCCATAATTTTTTTTCCTAACACAATCAAGCAAAATAAAGGCAGCAAAAATCCTCCTCAAAACAATAAACCCTGCCATCACATAGTCTCTGCTGCTAATACTACACAAGAACATAACAGAGGAGGAACACTGAAACAGACCTTCTCAAATCCAACCCCTAGCAGAAATATTTGTCCCGCCTATTTTCATGCTACCCAAGTAATATCTTTTAAAACCATTTACTCATGTGCAAGCAGGGCCGTCCTTAAGCCGATTGGACCGATTGCTCCCAATTCGGCCCCGCGCCTAAGAAGGCCCCGCACTAAAGTGTAACTTACTCTCGGCTTGTCATGTACACACACCAACATGAAGTAAAAAAAAAAAAAGGTGGGGGGGGGGGTGAACGGGCTTTGGATATAATATGTTGGCGAATTTCCCCGAAAGCGGTGGCGAAGTTGGCCGATGGGGTGGTGATTGTACCCGACATTTGATTATAGGAAAAAGGGACTAAAACATAAATGAAACAAAATAAAACCACCCAATTACATTTTTTCTTGGCTATTTATAGATTTTTAGACTTACTTAGGCCTGATTTTTAGAAGTCCAAAAAAGATAATTTGTTTCCAACAGTGCACTTAAATTCTGATTTTTTTTTTCTGAACAAAAATAAATTAATATTTTTAAAAAATAATTTCAGAGTCACTAAAGTAAGTAGTATTGTGACTGTACTTTTCAGAGGTGATATACAAATTTTGTTTGTTACTTGTTGTCTTACATGTATGCAATTTTATACTAAAATGTAGCTTGTTTTAGAAAGACACGTAAGCAAATACTATGACATATTAGAAAATGTTTTGGTCCTGGGACGTTGATCACTTCTAACATACAGAGGTAGAAAGACATTATGTAATAGGCAGAGAGTGAGGTGTGAGTGATGCATGGTGACCTGAAGAATGCCATGTTGGGATGAGGACGGGTAGACGATGAGGTCATGTGACTCCTGTGTTATTGGGTTGGTGGTGCTTAGCCTGCTTAAGTATCATGTATGCTAATGTTTTTGAAATTGTGGTTTCTAGTGTTACGTTCTATTGTGTTGGTGACGGCGATTAGTGAGGCTTCTAGGCACCGTCGGTGTCTGAGGTCTGGTTCGGTGAGAACAAGTACTTCATTCCAGTTCATCAAATTCCCCGTGGAGTCTCTGTGGAGGACACAGGTGTACCTTAAATCGTCTGTTACAGGAACTTCAGTGCTCGTTCAGGCGGACCGCAAGATCTCTGCCTGTCTTGCCTACATATTTCTTGGGACAAAATCCACATGGGATGGTGTAGACGCCTGCTGTAGAAGTTAGAGGTGTAGGGCTCCGTTTCGTAGTGAGGTCTTTGATAGATGGTGTTTATGGTGGAAACGTTGATGTTACTCATAGCAAGTGCCCGGCGAGTATTCGTGGCAACATCACCACATGGGAGTACTATGAATTGCTTAGAGGGCTGTTCCATGGGCGGTTTGTTGAGGATAGCTTGTGCCTTGAGTCTGCAATCTCGGATGAAGAAAGATGGGAACTGAAGACGTGTAAAGGCTTGTGTTATGTAAGTACATTCTTCTTCAAGAAAACAAGGGCTGGAGATGCGAAGAGCTCTCAAGAAGAAGCCAATGAGGACTCCTCTTTTAGTGCGGGTGTCTTGGTGTGAATAAAAGTGTACAAGATCGTCCTTGTTGGTAGGTTTTCTATACACTTTGAAGAGAAGTTTGTCACTGTCTGGAGATCTGCACAGGAGAACGTCGAGAAAGGGAAGTCTGCCATCGTTTTCGAGCTCAAGTGTAAACTTTATTCATGGTTCGGCTGCATTGATCTTTTTGAGAAGGGCCTTGGATATTGAGATGCCTCGGATAGAAAACCAATATATCATCCACGTATCTTAGCCAGGTAACGGTGTTGGGAATGAGGCTGCTGAATTTCTGTCTCTAGGTTTTCTATGAAGAGGTTGGCAAGCACAGCACTGAGCGGGCTGCCCATTGCCATCCCAAATCACTGTTTGTAACAGTTGTCCTGATACTTGAAGTTGAAATTAACGCAAAGATCCACTAGACTGATGAAATCTAGAAGAGGTAAAGGAAGGTCGTGGTTTTCAGTGAGCCTCTGTCTCAGAATGTTTATTGCAGCGTCAGTAGGAACGTTGGTAAGAGGGCTTTGACATCGAAGGAAGCCATGCTTTTGTTTTTAACATTCAGGTTGGAAATACTGGAAACCACAAAATTTCAAAAACATTAGCATACATGATACTTAAGCAGGCTAAGCACCACCAACCCAACAACACAGGAGTCACATGATCTCATCGTCTACCCGTCCTCATCCCAACATGGCATTCTTCAGGTCACCATGCGCCACTCACACCTCACTCCCCGCCTGTATATAATGTCTTTCTACCTCTGTATGTTAGAAGTGATCAAGGTCCCAGGACCGAAACGTTTTCTAATAAAAATGTCATAGTGTTTGCTTACGTGTCTTTCTAAACCAACTTGTCGGTATTTATTACCAAGGTTTATTCCAAAATGTAGCTTACATCTATTTGGTCTATTAACTCGCATGCGTTTTTTTGAGCGCACAGTTTGATTGCTTTCAGTACACGGGGCCCACCAAAATTGTTCCCAGTTGGGCCCCGCACCCCCTAAGGCCGGCTCTGTGTGCAAGTTGATTGTTCTACCACATGTGTTACTACTACTACTACTACTACTACTACTACTACTACTACTATTACTACTACTACTACTACTACTACTAATACTAATACTAATACTAATACTAATACTAATACTACTACTACTACTACTAATACTAATACTACTACTACTACTAATACTAATAATACTAATACTAATACTACTTGCTAGCTTACTACTGCTACTGCTGCTGTTGCTATTGCTGCTGCTACTGCTGCTGCTGCTGCTGCTGCTGCTGCTGCTGCTGGTGCTGCTGCTGGTGCTGCTGCTGCTGCTGCTGCTGCTTCTGCTGCCGTCGGTGCTGCTGCTGCTGCTGCTGCTGCTGCTAGTGCTGCTGCTAGTGCTGCTGCTGCTGCTGCTGGTGCTGGTACTGATGCTGCTCTGCTAGTGCTGCTGCTCTGCTGCTGCTGCTGCTGCTGCTGCTGCTGCTGCTGCTGCTGCTGCTGCTGCTGCTGCTGGTGCTGCTGCTGCGGTGCTGCTGCTAGCTGCTGCTGCTAATGCTGCTGCTGCTGCTGGTAGCTGCTACTACTACTACTACTACTACTACTACTACTACTACTACTACTACTACTACTAGCATTACACCTCACTCTAAACCTATATATACCCTGTGTCCATGTGTTATTTGTAACGGCTTGATAAAGCTCCTGGAGAGCGAAACGTTGCCACAATAAAATGTCACATTAGTTGCACTTGTGTAATTTTACCTAACAAGGCCTCCATGAATTTCAAAAACGTTCACCCTTATTGACATAGCTCAAGCAACAAATTCTAATTAAATTGTTTACAACTCATCGCACGCAAGTAATTAAATGAGCATCTCACTACGTCGTTTATGTGCTACATAAAGTGTCAGGTTTCAAGACAGTCGATTAATTGATTACTCAGGTCTTTACATCTGTCGTTACACTTCCCACCGTGAGGAGAAAACTGAACACGTTCAACACGTTCTTAGTGGGACAACGTTTCGCCCTGTGTGGATCTTTACAAGGAGTGAAACGTTGTCCCAGCGAGTGACATATTGCACGTGTTCAAAACTTGATTCACTGAAAATGTTTTCCTCAGTATTAATAGCAAGTAACACAATACCTGTAGCAGCAAGTAACACAATACCTGTAGCAGCAAGTAACACAATACCTGTAGCAGCAAGTAACACAATACCTGTAGCAGCAAGTAACACAATACCTGTAGCAGCAAGTAACACAATACCTGTAGCAGCAAGGAACACAATACCTGTAGCAACAAGTAACACAATACCTGTAGCAGCAAGTAACACAATATCTGTAGCAGCAAGTAACACAATACCTGTAGCAGCAAGTAACACAATACCTGTAGCAGCAAGTAACAATACCTGTAGCAGCAAGTAACACAATACCTGTAGCAGCAAGTAACACAATACCTGTAGCAGCAAGTAACACAATACCTGTAGCAGCAAGTAACACAATATCTGTAGCAGCAAGTAACACAATACCTGTAGCAGCAAGTAACACAATACCTGTAGCAGCAAGTAACACAATACCTGTAGCAGCAAGTAACACAATACCTGTAGCAGCAAGTAACACAATATCTGTAGCAGCAAGTAACACAATACCTGTAGCAGCAAGTAACACAATACCTGTAGCAGCAAGTAACACAATACCTGTAGCAGCAAGGAACACAATACCTGTAGCAACAAGTAACACAATACCTGTAGCAGCAAGTAACACAATATCTGTAGCAGCAAGTAACACAATACCTGTAGCAGCAAGTAACACAATACCTGTAGCAGCAAGTAACAATACCTGTAGCAGCAAGTAACACAATACCTGTAGCAGCAAGTAACACAATACCTGTAGCAGCAAGTAACACAATACCTGTAGCAGCAAGTAACACAATATCTGTAGCAGCAAGTAACACAATACCTGTAGCAGCAAGTAACACAATACCTGTAGCAGCAAGTAACACAATACCTGTAGCAGCAAGTAACACAATACCTGTAGCAAGTAACACAATACCTGTAGCAGCAAGTAACACAATATCTGTAGCAGCAAGTAACACAATACCTGTAGCAGCAAGTAACACAATACCTGTAGCAGCAAGTAACACAATATCTGTAGCAGCAAGTAACACAATACCTGTAGCAGCAAGTAACACAATATCTGTAGCAGCAAGTAATACAATACCTGTAGCAGCAAGTAACACAATACCTGTAGCAGCAAGTAACACAATACCTGTAGCAGCAAGTAACACAATATCTGTAGCAGCAAGTAATACAATACCTGTAGCAGCAAGTAACACAATACCTGTAGCAGCAAGTAACACAATACCTGTAGCAGCAAGTAACACAATACCTGTAGCAGCAAGTAACACAATACCTGTAGCAGCAGGTAATACAATACCTGTAGCAGCAGGTAATACAATACCTGTAGCAGCAGGTAATACAATACCTGTAGCAGCAAGTAATACAATACCTGTAGCAGCAAGTAACACAATACCTGTAGCAACAGGTAATACAATACCTGTAGCAGCAAGTAACACAATACCTGTAGCAGCAGGTAATACACTACCTGTAGCAGCAAGTAATACAATACCTGTAGCAGCAGGTAATACAATACCTGTAGCAGCAGGTAATACAATACCTGTAGCAGCAAGTAACACAATACCTGTAGCAGCAGGTAATACAATACCTGTAGCAGCAAGTAATACAATACCTGTAGCAGCAGGTAATACAATACCTGTAGCAGCAGGTAATACAATACCTGTAGCAGCAGGTAATACAATACCTGTAGCAGCAAGTAATACAATACCTGTAGCAGCAAGTAACACAATACCTGTAGCAGCAGGTAATACAATACCTGTAGCAGCAAGTAACACAATACCTGTAGCAGCAGGTAATACAATACCTGTAGCAGCAAGTAACACAATACCTGTAGCAGCAAGTAACACAATACCTGTAGCAGCAAGTAACACAATACCTGTAGCAGCAAGTAACACAATACCTGTAGCAGCAAGTAACACAATACCTGTAGCAGCAAGTAACACAATACCTGTAGCAGCAAGTAACACAATACCTGTAGCAGCAAGTAACACAATACCTGTAGCAGCAAGTAACACAATACCTGTAGCAGCAAGTAACACAATACCTGTAGCAGCAAGTAACACAATACCTGTAGCAGCAAGTAACACAATGCCTGTAGCAGCAAGTAACACAATACCTGTAGCAGCAAGTAACACAATACCTGTAGCAGCAAGTAACACAATACCTGTAGCAGTAAGTAACACAATACCTGTAGCAGCAAGTAACACAATACCTGTAGCAGCAAGTAACACAATACCTGTAGCAGCAAGTAACACAATACCTGTAGCAGCAAGTAACACAATACCTGTAGCAGCAAGTAACACAATACCTGTAGCAGTAAGTAACACAATACCTGTAGCAGCAAGTAACACAATACCTGTAGCAGCAAGTAACACAATACCTGTAGCAGCAAGTAACACAATACCTGTAGCAGCAAGTAACACAATACCTGTAGCAGCAAGTAACACAATACCTGTAGCAGCAAGTAACACAATACCTGTAGCAACAAGTAACACAATACCTGTAGCAGCAAGTAACACAATACCTGTAGCAACAAGTAACACAATACCTGTAGCA
Organism: Cherax quadricarinatus; assembly: GCF_038502225.1. Lineage (NCBI taxonomy): Eukaryota > Metazoa > Arthropoda > Malacostraca > Decapoda > Parastacidae > Cherax > Cherax quadricarinatus. The sequence goes on from NC_091342.1 coordinate 18,353,166, forward strand.
GCAAGTAACACAATACCTGTAGCAGCAAGTAACACAATACCTGTAGCAGCAAGTAACACAATACCTGTAGCAGCAAGTAACACAATACCTGTAGCAGCAAGTAACACAATACCTGTAGCAGCAAGTAACACAATACCTGTAGCAGCAAGTAACACAATACCTGTAGCAACAAGTAACACAATACCTGTAGCAGCAAGTAACACAATAACTGTAGCAGCAAGTAACAAAATACCTGTAGCAGCAAGTAACACAATACCTGTAGCAGCAAGTAACACAATACCTGTAGCAGCAAGTAACACAATACATGTAGCAGCAAGTAACACAATACCTGTAGCAGCAAGTAACACAATACCTGTAGCAGCAAGTAACACAATACCTGTAGCAGCAAGTAACAATACCTGTAGCAACAAGTAACACAATACCTGTAGCAACAAGTAACACAATACCTGTAGCAACAAGTAACACAATACCTGTAGCAGCAAGTAACACAATACCTGTAGCAGCAAGTAACACAATACTTGTAGCAGCAAGTAACAATACCTGTAGCAACAAGTAACACAATACCTGTAGCAACAAGTAACACAATACCTGTAGCAGCAAGTAACACAATATCTGTAGCAGCAAGTAACACAATACCTGTACCAGCAAGTAACACAATACCTGTAGCAACAAGTAACACAATACCTGTAGCAACAAGTAACACAATACCTGTAGCAACAAGTAACACAATACCTGTAGCAGCAAGTAACACAATACCTGTAGCAGCAAGTAACACAATACCTGTAGCAGCAAGTAACACAATACCTGTAGCAGCAAGTAACACAATACCTGTAGCAGCAAGTAACACAATACCTGTAGCAGCAAGTAACACAATACCTGTAACAGCAAGTAACACAGTACCTGTAGCAGCAAGTAACACAATACCTGTAGCAGCAAGTAACACAATACCTGTAGCAGCAAGTAACACAATACCTGTACCAGTAACACAATACCTGTAGCAGCAAGTAACACAATACCTGTAGCAGTAAGTAACACAATACCTGTACCAGTAAGTAACACAATACCTGTAGCAGCAAGTAACACAATACCTGTAGCAGCAAGTAACACAATACCTGTAGCAGCAAGTAACACAATACCTGTAGCAGTAAGTAACACAATACCTGTAGCAGCAAGTAACACAATACCTGTAGCAGCAAGTAACACAATACCTGTAGCAACAAGTAACACAATACCTGTAGCAACACGTAACACAATACCTGTAGCAGCAAGTAACACAATACCTGTAGCAGCATGTAACAATACCTGTAGCAGCAAGTAACACAATACCTGTAGCAACAAGTAACACAATACCTGTAGCAGCAAGTAACAATACCTGTAGCAACAAGTAACACAATACCTGTAGCAACAAGTAACAATACCTGTAGCAACAAGTAACACAATACCTGTAGCAACAAGGAACACAATACCTGTAGCAGCAAGTAACACAATATCTGTAGCAGCAAGTAACACAATACCTGTAGCAGCAAGTAACACAATACCTGTAGCAGTAAGTAACACAATACCTGTAGCAGCAAGTAACACAATACCTGTAGCAGCAGGTAATACAATACCTGTAGCAGTAAGTAACACCATACCTGTAGCAGCAAGTAACACAATACCTGTAGCAGCAGGTAATACAAAACCTGTAGCAGCAAGTAACAATACCTGTAGCAGCAAGTAACACAATACCTGTAGCAGCAAGTAACACAATACCTGTAGCAGCAGGTAACACAATACCTACAGCAGTAAGTAACAATACCTGTAGCAGCAGGTAACACAATACCTGTAGCAGCAAGTAACACAATTCCTGTAGCAGCAGGTAATACAATACCTGTAGCAGCAAGTAACACAATACCTGTAGCAGCAAGTAACACAATACCTGTAGCAGCAAGTAACACAATACCTGTAGCAGCAGGTAATTCAATACCTGTAGCAGCAAGTAACACAATATCTGTAGCAGCAAGTAACACAATACGTGTAGCAGCAAGTAACACAATAACTGTAGCAGCAAGTAACAAAATGCCTGTAGCAGCAAGTAACACAATATCTGTAGCAGCAAGTAAGACAATACCTGTATCAGCAAGTAACACAATACCTGTAGCAGCAAGTAACACAATATCTGTAGCAGCAAGTAACACAATACCTGTAACAGCAAGTAACACAGTACCTGTAACAGCAAGTAACACAATACCTGTAGCAGCAAGTAACACAATACCTGTAGCAGCAAGTAACACAATACCTGTAGCAGCAAGTAACACGATACCTGTAGCAGCAAGTAACACAATACTTGTAGCATCAAGTAACACAATACCTGTAGCAGCAAGTAACACAATACCTGTAGCATCAAGTAACACAATATCTGTAGCAGCAAGTAACACAATATCTGAAGCAACAAGTAACAGAATACCTGTAGCAGCAAGTAACACAATACCTGTAGCAGCAAGTAACACAATACCTGTAGCAGCAAGTAACACAATACCTGTAGCAGCAGGTAATACAATACCTGTAGCAGCAAGTAATACAATATCTGTAGCAGCAAGTAACACAATACATGTAGCAGCAAGTAACACAATAACTGTAGCAGCAAGTAACAAAATGCCTGTAGCAGCAAGTAACACAATATCTGTAGCAGCAAGTAACACAATACCTGTAGCAGCCAGTAACACAATACCTGTAGCAGCAAGTAACACTATCTGTAGCAGCAAGTAACACAATACCTGTAACAGCAAGTAACACAGTACCTGTAACAGCAAGTAACACAATACCTGTAGCAGCAAGTAACACAATACCTGTAGCAGCAAGTAACACAATACCTGTAGCAGCAAGTAACACGATACCTGTAGCAGCAAGTAACACAATACATGTAGCATCAAGTAACACAATACCTGTAGCAGCAAGTAACACAATACCTGTAGCATCAAGTAACACAATACCTGTAGCAGCAAGTAACACAATATCTGAAGCAACAAGTAACACAATACCTGTAGCAGCAAGTAACACAATACCTGTAGCAGCAAGTAACACAATACCTGTAGCAGCAAGTAACACAATACCTGTAGCAGCAAGTAACACAACACCTGTAGCAACAAGTAACACAATACCTGTAGCAGCAAGTAACACAATACCTGTAGCAGCAAGTAACACAATACCTGTAGCAGCAAGTAACTTAATACCAGTAGCAGCAAATAACAATATATTTAGCAGCAAGTAACACAATACCTGTAGCAGTAAGTAACACAATATCTGTAGCAGCAAGTAACACAATACCTGTAGCAGCAAGTAACACAATACCTGTAGCAGCCAGTAAAACAATACCTGTAGCAGCAAGTAACACAATATCTGTAGCAGCAAGTAACACAATACCTGTAACAGCAAGTAACACAGTACCTGTAACAGCAAGTAACACAATACCTGTAGCAGCAAGTAACACAATACCTGTAGCAGCAAGTAACACAATACCTGTAGCAGCAAGTAACACGATACCTGTAGCAGCAAGTAACACAATACATGTAGCATCAAGTAACACAATACCTGTAGCAGCAAGTAACACAATAGCTGTAGCATCAAGTAACACAATATCTGTAGCAACAAGTAACACAATATCTGAAGCAACAAGTAACACAATACCTGTAGCAGCAAGTAACACAATACCTGTAGCAGCAAGTAACACAATACCTGTAGCAGCAAGTAACAGAATACCTGTAGCAGCAAGTAACACAATACCTGTAGCAGCAAGTAACACAATACCTGTAGCAGCAAGTAATACAATACCTGTAGCAGCAAGTAACACAATACCTGTAGCAGCAAGTAACTTAATACCAGTAGCAGCAAATAACAATATATTTAGCAGCAAGTAACACAATACCTGTAGCAGTAAGTAACACAATATCTGTAGCAGCAAGTAACACAATACCTGTAGCAGCAAGTAACACAATACATGTAGCAGCGAGTAACACAATATCTGTAGCATCAAGTAACACAATATCTGTAGCAGCAAGTAACACAATATCTGTAGCAACAATTAACACAATACCTGTAGCAGCAAGTAACACAATACCTGTAGCAGCAAGCAACACAATACATGTAGCAGCAAGTAACACAATACCTGTAGCAGCAAGTAACACAATACCTGTAGCAGCAAGTAACAGAATACCTGTAGCAGCAAGTAACACAATACCTGTAGCAGCAAGTAACAATACCTGTAGCAGCAAGTAACACAATACCTGTAGCAGCAAGTAACATAATATCTGTAGCAGCAAGTAACACAATACCTGTAGCAGCAAATAACACAATATCTTTAGCAGCAAGTAACACAATACCTGTAGCAGTAAGTAACACAATACTTGTAGCAGCAAGTAACACAATTCGTGTAGCAGCAAGTAATACAATACCTGTAGCAGCAAGTAACACAATACCTGTAGCAGCAAGTAACACAATACCTGTAGCAGCAAGTAACACAATACCTGTAGCAGCAAGTAACACAATACGTGTAGCAGCAGGTAACACAATACCTGTAACATCAAGGAACACAATACCTGTAGCAGCAAGTAACACAGTATCTGTAGCAGCAGGTAACACAATACCTGTAACAGCAAGTAACACAATACCTGTAACAGCAAGTAACACAATACCTGTAGCAGCAAGTAACACAATACCTGTAGCAGCAAGTAACACAATACCTGTAGCAGCAAGTAACACGATACCTGTAGCAGCAAGTAACACAATACATGTAGCATCAAGTAACACAATACCTGTTGCAGCAAGTAACACGATACCTGTAGCAGCAAGTAACACAATACCTTTAGCAGCAAGTAACACAATACCTGTAGCAGCAAGTAACACAATATCTGTAGCAGCAAGTAACACAATATCTGTAGCAACAAGTAACACAATACCTGTAGCAGCAAGTAACACAATTCCTGTAGCAGCAAGTAACACAATACCTGTAGCAACAAGTAACACAATATCTGTAGCAACAAGTAACACAATACCTGTAGCAGCAACTAACACAATACGTGTAGCAGCAAGTGACACAATACCTGTAGCAACAAGCAACACAATATCTGTAGCAGCAAGTAACACAATACCTGTAGCAGCAAGTAACACAATACCTGTAGCAGCAAGTAACACAATACCTGTAGCAGCAAGTAACACTACCTGTAGCAGCAAGTAACACAATCCCTGTAGCAGCAAGTAACACAATACCTGTAGCAGCAAGTAACACAATTCCTGTAGCAGCAAGTAACACAATAACTGTAGCAGCAAGTAACTTAATACCTGTAGCAGCAAGTAACGCAATATCTGTAGCAGCAAGTAACACAATACCTGTAGCAGCAAGTAACAATATCTGTAGCAGCAAGTAACACAATACCTGTAGCAGCAAGTAACACAATACCTGTAACAGCAAGTAACACAATATCTGTAGCATCAAGTAACACAATACCTGTAGCAGCAAGTAACACAATACCAGTAGCAGCAAGTAACACAATATCTGTTGCATCAAGTAACACAATACCTGTAGCAGCAAGTAACACAATACCTGTAGCAGCAAGTAACACAATACCTGTAGCAGCAAGTAACACAAAACCTGTAGCAGCAAGTAACACAATACCTGTAGCAGCAAGTAACACAATACCTGTAGCAGCAAGTAACACAATATCTGTAGCAGCAAATAACACTATCTGTAGCAGCAAGTAACACAATATCTGTACCAGCAAGTAACACAATATCTGTAGCAGCAAGTAATACAATATCTGTAGCAGCAAGTAACACAATATTTGTAGCAGCAAGTAACACAATATCTGTAGCAGCAAGTAACACAATATCTGTAGCAGCAAGTAATACAATATCTGTAGCAGCAAGTAACACAATATTTGTAGCAGCAAGTAACACAATATCTGTAGCAGCAAGTAACACAATATCTGTAGCAGCAAGTAACACAATATCTGTAGCAGCAAGTAACACAATATCTGTAGCAGCAAGTAACACAATATCTGTAGCAGCAAGTAACACAATATCTGTAGCAGCAAGGAGCACAATATCTGTAGCAGCAAGTAACACAATACCTGTAGCAGCAAGTAACACAATACCTGTAGCAGCAAATAACACAATATCTGTAGCAGGAAGTAACACAATACCTGTAGCAGCAAGTAACACAATACCTGTAGCAGCAAGTAACACAATACCTGTAGCAGCAAGTAACACAATACCTGTTGCAGCAGGTAACACAATACCTGTAGCAGCAAGTAACACAATACCTGTAGCAGCAAGTAACACAATACCTGTAGCAGCAAGTGACACAATACCTGTAGCAGCAAGTAACATAATACCTGTAGCAGCAAGTAACACAATACCTGTAGCAGTACGTAACACAATACCTGTAGCAGCAAGTAACACAATATCTGTAGCATCAAGTAACACAATACCTGTAGCAGCAAGTAACACAATACCTGTAGCAGCAAGTAACACAATACCTGTAGCAGCAAGTAACACAATATCTGTAGCAGCAAGTAACACAATATCTGTAGCATCAAGTAACACAATACCTGTAGCAGCAAGTAACGCAATGTCTGTAGCATCAAGTAACACAATACCTGTAGCAGCTAGTAACACAATACCTGTAGCAGCAAGTAACAATACCTGTAGCAGCAAGTAACACAATACCTGTAGCAGCAAGTAGCACAATACCTGTAGCAGCAATAACACAATACCTGTAACAGCAAGTAATACAATACCTGTAGCAGCAAGTAATACAATACCTGTAGCAGTAAGTAACACAATATCTGTAGCAGCAAGTAACACAATATCTGTAGCAGCAAGTAACACAATATCTGTAGCAGCAAGTAACACAAAACCTGTAGCAGCAAGTAACACAATACCTGTAGCAGCAAGTAACACAATACCTGTAGCAGCAAGTAACACAATATATATGGCATCAAGTAACACAATACCTGTAGCAGCAAGTAACACAATACCTGTAGCAGTAAGTAACACAATACCTGTAGCAGCAAGTAACACAATATATGTGGCATCAAGTAACACAATACCTGTAGCAGCAAGTAACACAATACCTGTAGCAGCAAGTAAGACAATACCTGTAGCAGCAAGTAACACAATATCTGTAGCAGCAAGTAACACAATATCTGTATCATCAAGTAACAAAATACCTGTAGCAGCAAGTAACACAATATCTGTAGCATCAAGTAACACAATACCTGTAGCAGCAAGTAACACAATACCTGTAGCAGCAAGTAACACAATACCTGTAGCAGCAAGTAGCACAATACCTGTAGCAGCAAGTAACACAATACCGGTAGCAGCAAGTAACACAATACCTGTAGCAGCAAGTAACACAATGCCTGTAGCAGTAAGTAACTCAATATCTGTAGCAGCAAGTAACACAATATCTGTAGCTGCAAGTAACACAGTACTTGTAGCAGCAAGTAACAATATCTGTAGCAGCAAGTAGCACAATACCTGTAACAGTAAGGAACACAATATCTGTAGCAGCAATTAACACAATACCTGTAGCAGCAAGTAACACAATACCTGCAGCAGCAAGTACACAATACCTGTAGCAGCAAGTAACACAATACCTGTAGCAGCAAGTAACACAATACCTGTAGCAGCAAGTAACACAATACCTGTAGCAGCAAGTAACACAATACCTGTAGCAGCAAGTAACACAATATCTGTAGCAGCAAGTAACACAATACCTGTAGCAGCAAGTAACACAATACCTGTAACAGCAAGTAACACAATACCTGTAGCAACAAGTAACACAATACCTGTAGCAGTAAGTAACACAATACCTGTAGCACCAAGTAACATTATACCTGTAGCAGCAAGTAACACAATTCCT